>NW_027270907.1:1955000-2555000 GCF_040938485.1 Diadema antillarum | reverse complement strand
CCATATTTCTAACTTTGTTAAAAATGGTCCAGGTAGCGACGAGCGAATAACTTTGTTAGAAAAATAAAAAATATATGGATGTATCAAAACATGTATTGTGCAGTTTACCTTATATGGATCTGGAAGCTTTATCGGCGCGACACCTATTACGTTTGGCATTTATGCGAAATGAAACTATCCAAAGCAGACAAAACTTAGGTTCCCGAAAACAATCTATTAATTTCATCATGATGTCATATTTTATGATTGAATCTAATATATACTATATGAATGCCTCCCGGTTATAGCTTATCAATTCTTGTGGCAAATATTCAACGATATACAAAAGATAATTCCGGACCAGTTAATTGTTAGTCTGCCAGGAGTGAAAATTTATGAGCACAACCTTAAAATTTCATCAAAATGAATCTGGATTTTTTTGCCATAAGATTCTCACAGTTGAGCAATGTATATGCAAATGAGTGAGCTGATGATGTCATTACCTCACAGTGTTTTCCATTGATCGTGCAATTTAGGCACACAAAAAAAAAAGAATTTAGGCACAAAAAAAGAAGAAAAAAGGACGAAACTTATTTATGAATAAAATTAAGGAGCACAACCTTAAAATTTCATCAAAATGAATCTGGATTTTTTGCCACAAGATTCTTACAGTTGAGCAATGTATATGCAAATGAGTGAGCTGATGATGTCATTACCTCACAGTGTTTTCCATTGATCGTGCAATTTAGGAACAAAAAAAAAAAAAGAAAAAAGGACGAAACTTATTTGTTCTGCTACAAAAGTGTAAAACGTAACGTTGTTCCTGGCGAAATAACTTCAAAACAATGATCAGTAAGATAAATAGGATTTGAGACTGGGGTACATGCGTTTGAAAAAAAACAACTAGAAATTTCAAACTTGTGAGACGATGACTTTGACAACTCATTCATTTGCATAATATTCATATTGACTGTTGGAGAACTGATTTGTTTAAACTATAGAAAAACTTCGTAAGTCGATAACTTCCCTAATTTTATCCAATTTTGATCAAGTTTTCATTGTTGTACAAATAAAGTATTATTCTTTCTTTTTCAGACCAGATTTTAACAGATCTGGAACTGCCAAATTTCGTTGCCATCACAACTAACTTAACCATGCAGCACACCGTGCCATGTATTTTGCGGGTACAGGTGGTGTCCAGTTCAATGAGAAACTATAGATAGCGACGTGATCACCTTTACCTATAATAGGCCCTATGAAAACATGGGAAATTTCAACATTCCATAACTTTGCTATTTTATATCGATTTATGAGAAACTTCTACTATTCCATTCATCTACTGATTTTATTCTACTCAGTGACATATTATAATACATAGTGTAATACATTAAAACGGAATTGAATTGTACTTTGATGATAATATACAATCTCTGTCGTCTGGTGTCTGACTCTCACCAGTCCAAAATAGGAAGACTAATCGTCTCAACGGTGTTGTGATCATGGCCTTTCTACACCTGTCACATACCAGTACGTTAGGATCTATAGGCAAAACGTGTCGTCCGCTGCGAATTGCGACACGGAAAAAATAGCACTCATCCTAGCTGATGTTGGTAGTGGTTGTCACATATTTGGGACCTCAAAATGGAGACACCACTTATTGTGCAGTACCTAACTTCGGTTACTATTTGAACATCACGCCCTATCCAAAATGCATCGATTTTTCGGTGTCCCGTTGAAAGGTTCGTCGCTTATCACTGCTTAGCAAGAAGCAAGAAGGATATCGATTGGTTTAGGCTAGAGCATCAACCGTCGTACAAACAAAGCAGTGCAAACAAGGCGCCACGAGCTATAGGCACATCCTCACTGAAATGGTGAGACAAAAATATGACGTCGCGTGATAGATCAACGGACAGGACCATCAGCTTGCGTCATACCTAACGGAAAGTAAATTGACAAGAAACCCATGTGAGCCAAGCACTCACCCGAGTATTGCAACTTCACCTTCAACGCAGACTATGACCTAAAGAAGAACACAGCAAACTTGAGGGGGCTTTGGGGCCTCCTGGGGAATATACATGGTGTCCATTTTCATTATTCGAGAACACTGTAGCGATAATTCCTTTCAAAGTTTGTAGAAATATTTTGACCTGCGTTAAAAAAAAAATCAAAATGTGAAAACAGGCTCTCAATTAGGACTCTTTATTGGGCCCTATGGGGCCACCCGTGGATCAGCCACAAACAAACTCGAAAAGTATACACTCACTGTACTACTCAGAGCATTCCTGGTTTTGCAGGTCCTATATCTTTTTGAAACATTTTTAAATTTCGGGTTTTGGGGCCCCTATGGGACACGATGCTCATCGTATTCTTATACAGATGTGTATATCACCTTGGCGATAATACTGTACCTGCCAAGTTTGGTAAAAATTGACATGCGTTTTTAAGAAAAAGAAAATGTGAAAATTGGCCCCAGATTAAAAACCCCACCAAGGGCCCCCGATGGGGATCGCCGTATCCGCCATAAAAACGAACAAAGAAAAAAACGAACAAACAAGCAAACCAAACTTGAAACCTTACAGTCACGGCAATGAGCTTATTAATCAGGAGCGCGGATCTAGCTTTTGCTAAGGGGGAGGGGGGGGGGGGGGGGGGGGGGGGTGACCCAAGATGATGGGTCACGACAAGCAAAAAAAAAAATGGTCTTCACATTCTTTGCTGCCACTTCTCTCCAAACTGCAGACAAGCACAAAAAACTACACAAACAAAAAGCAACAAGCATACAAAAGAGCCGGGGGGTGGGGGATAAACCCCCTATAACCCCCTTCGATCCGCCACTGTAGTCTTATAACATCACTTAGCTCTATAACGTCTGGTCGTTTCCGTAGAGAGATTTTTCAGGTCCTCTTAATTTCGAGGCTTTGGGGACTCTGCATAGGAACCCCCAGGTGAACATTGCACGTGAGATCCAACTACCTATATAGCATATTCTGTCATGAAAGTCCGTGATGGGGTTATCAAGAAGGAAGTTAAAAAATGTATGAGGTTCAGAAGTTTACTCTTATATCACGACGGATGACGTACGATGCACAACGAACGACGGGCGCACAGGGATTCATGATGAACGATGAATGATCGCATAATAATATTGCTCACTTGAGCCTTTGGCTCCAGCACAACGTGAGCCGACAGCTGTAGGCCAACTAAATTACCCAGCATTATCTGGAAGAACTGCGTAACTACAGCCATTCAGACGGTTTTTTCCAAAATACGAACAGAATGTCAGGTGAAAACGATTCAGTTTAATTCTGTGATTTACTTTGGTCGATGTTCTCACAGTAATTAGGCCCTTCCGTTTTGAAATTGTGCCTCTGTCTAGGAATAGCAAGTGTTCAGCCGGAGAATACAAATCTAATCAAAGTGCTATTCTACACCATGTCCAGGTTTCTAAAAACAGTGACGCAGAATGTTAGAGGTTTCATAAAAATAGGACCTATACAAGTATCATACGCAAGTTGTGAAAGAGTGACTTTAGCCCCCCCCCCCAAAAAAAAAAAAAAATAAAATAAAGATAAAAACAAAGACATACGGCGAGTTTTGACTGTATTACAATATTGCATCATCACATCAACTAAATCGTACTTGTCTGTAGTATGGGGCCACTTTTACAGATCAGTGAATACATTGGAAACTTTACCGAGCATCTCATTATGAAAAAAAAAGTTTTCCATTACGTTCTTACGAGTTTACTCCGTTAGTAATGCCAACTTTAACACCACGATGTGGAATGCATTAAGGCATCGTCGTGGAATCACAGTTTGATAGCATGAAAAGAAGATCAGAGGGGGAGGCGTGCCCCAAATAGATGACATTAGCGGTGGCCCGGTGCCACGAGATATTGATGTCAGCTGGACCACCAGATTAATGTTTGTAAAGGAGTACATTCTTATGCATTTTTAATCGGTGCACATGCAGAAATGGGGATCATCACTCCTGGCTAAGTGCTGCACGCATTTCAGCTCTAGAGCTGGCGTGATCATCAGCGTCAGGGTAGAGTCCCTTTAAGGGACTGAGACTCTGTCGGGGTTTCTAGATCACCACTACTCTTCGCGGCCGAATTCGTTTTACGGCCAAATTCGGTCAAACTACACAGTGTATTCGTTCTCACGGCCAAACTTTATCCATGCAGAAACAGTGGTAGGCGCGCCCTTTTACTAAAACTAATGTTCTAATTAAGACATTCGTCATACTTGGTAATTAATTTTCACATAGTCACCAAGGTTTACAACTATTTCAGTGTTTTTTAAATACTACATTTTTCTTCTTACTTCTTAGTTACGGCACGTGGTATTTGAAGCATTTTAATATATTCTGCCTCTCAATTGTCACATGATTGTAATTGTTATAATTGTATCATTTAAATGTTTTATTGAATTATTTGTTATTTTCTTCATTTTTTCTCCCCCAAAAGGAAATTTGATGATTTCGGTGGGCCAAAAAAAATAAAGAAGTGTTGGGACTTAATTGTGTGTGTAGATAAACATAGTAAGATGCCGATATAATACCACATATGCTATTGTCACACACACACAAATCTGCCAAGCACATAACTACACTCAACTATAGTTATGTAAATTTCCGCTTGCCATAATTCATATTCATGTCTATTTACTGGGTAATTGTCTTCCATTGTTTGTCAAATATGTTCTAAAACTGTTATGTTGAAATCACATTCCATCCATTATGTCATACTTATATATATACACAATTATGTTATATATGTAGGTGAAATGCAGAATAAATGATACTTTGGGGGAATTTTGATATAAAGCATAATAATATTCATAAAAATGCAAATACATGTATTGCCTGTTTTGAGAAATTATGCATTATTATGTGCTCAATGAAGCATTGAATTGACAAGAGTGCAAAATGCATGTTATACCACTAAATTCTGTGTTTCTGAGAAAATATAACTTTTTTGGAGAAAAAGCAGATATACCTACATTTCTCCAATGACCCGTTTTCTATGCACATCCAATTTATACACCCATTTTTTTTTTTTACATCGCCGACAATCGTACAGTCCTCAATCTACACACACTACGCCATCTGTGTCCCACTGTGGAGTAGTCCTGATGGCCCCAGATCACAGAAGAGGCATTGAAAAACATTGTCAAAATCTTAAGGAGAATAAAGAATTTCCCGTTTGGAGGGCCGGGCTATTTAGGTAGATGATAGAGCCGGGAAGGGGGGGGGGGGGGGGCTCCCAGGCCCCCCTGCAGATCTCGGCCATCGCCGGCGCGATCGCGACGAAAGTTCTTACACACATTGCCTATGACGTAATCTAAAGTACCACGAAGTTATTTTTTTTTAGAAATTGTCATTATGCTAAATTATGCTAATCTATGCATATTGATGCATGAAATCAGACAATTTGGTGTAAATCACTACATAAAGCTCAAAACAGGCACATTTTTTTTGTGTAAATATTCTTTTTAGTGTCCTTAGCAAATGTAAGAGAAAAAAATTGTGCCATCAGAAAAAATTTCCTAATTATTTTATTGTTTTTGAATTTCTTATGCATTTCTTTGTTTTTTCGACTTTGTTTTTTTGACTTTGTTTTTCATTGTTTTTTCGATGAAATTTGTCGGCGACATTGTCCCGAACAAGAAAATATGTTATCAATTGATTTTAATCGATAAAACACCAAAATAATCATGCTTTCATGAAATTTGCCTGTACGCACAGTTTGTATTGAAATTGTACACAAATTCACGTTTTTGAGCAATTTTTGGTCTGACATGCACGTAAATATTTATGCGCAACTTCGGAACCGCGCGCCCGGGCATCGCAAATTTGGTGTCAAAAGATGCGGGAGACTCGAAAGGAAAAAGTCATGAAACGTCGCAGCGATAGCTTCTCGCGATAGCCATACATCGCGCGGATCACAGTTGGACCACGAATTTAGCAACATGTGAAAATGTCACCAAACACTAGGGTAATACACTGTAGTGCATTTATGATAGCCTCGATGTCAAATTGTGAAAATATCTCGCAAAAATGTCTGGGACCTTCTCATTTGCGAAAATATCTGTACGCAAAAATAACAGCTTATACAGTATGCTTGATTCTCCTGCAAAATAATAAGATGGCTTCCTGACAGTCATACTGTCAATAAGGTCTTCATAATACAGTCGTAGTAAAACCCTTCCATGATCTCTCATTTAGATTTCAAGTTTCTCCAAACATGTCATACTTTGCAGTAAATTCTCCACTACAGGAAAATGTAACTCTCCATATCTTCATAAAATGACAATGAATAACATGCGACATTTCTACATACCATTCCAGCTTTTAATGCCAAGATGCAATTACCTGGTAGCACTCTACCAATCATATGAAAATATGAGATAATACAGTTGGACATGAGCTCCATGCACAATAATCAGGGCACACAGATTACTAGTGAAATATGCTACGGGTGAAAATGGTAGAAGCACAGCATCTTCTTCTATCCCGTTAGTTTACACGTCCAATAACAGCTCCTGTCTATTCTACATCAATGATCATTGTCACTTCCTTGGAATGCAGGGCAGAAGCTCTGGAAACTATATTGCCAATTGCAGGATATACAACCAATATCTTGTTTGTTCCTCCCAATTCCGATTTTGTTCTTATACTTGCAGGAAGAGTCCCAAGTTATGTGATTTTAATTTGTTCAAGCAATAAATTGCAATGTGAATATGAGGCAAAATATAAACAACAAAAATAAAATAGATACTGAGTAGAGTAGTGGAAAGAGGAAGAATGAGGACAACAGCTGCAGAACAACATTTGTTAACGTTCTACATTTTGATTTATGAAAGAGCACAAAGAGAAAGACATGAGACAGAGAGATAATACATCTTAAGCTATGGAAATATGTAGTAAGTTACAAAATGCATAAATGGTTGCCTACCTTATACAAAGTTTGGGGCATTGAATCATGCATCCATGTACAGTTCTACCAGGCAGTACACATTTTAAAACATACTTTGTAACTGTGTCTGGGGCATGGAATGCCTTAGTATAGCACATTCTACTGCACCTCACTGATTCTATACTCTGTATAAACAGCACTACAACAGAATGGTATAAAACAATGTCTGTCAAATATTATGTAAGGACAGATACCACAGAATACTATTCTTAAACAGAAAATTGATGATGTTGTACATTTTGGGTTAACAATAAACACTGCTGAAAAGCCTACACTAGTTACTGTAAAAGAGTTAGGGATAGTGCTCACAAAGCATTATATCAACAATGTTGAATATAGGGGCTATGTTGTTCAACACAACTCACCCAAACTACATGAGCATCCAATATCAACAACTTTTTCAGAACTTACTTTTTCATTTACTAGAACTTACAACTATACATACTAGAACTTATTTTTAAGAAACTGCAGCATGACAGGTGGTAAAAGGGACTGCTTAATTTTGCTCTCAGTTAGTATAGGTTTTGCAAACTGTCTTCTAGCACAATCCATCTAGGTCACTGTTACAGAATCGTTAACGTGAGGAAATTAAAACACTGAATATATCTTCCACAGAGACTCCAAAAAAGATTGTGAGTTTCCAATCACAAATAGATGCCATCAAAATTGTTAAATCTGGTACACAGTTGATCTCAGCACTGATGTCCTCAAAAAGCATAACCTTGATATCATGAACACTTGTTGAGCAAAGATACATGTACTTACACAATACATGTATATCATCATTTGTGTGCATAGTACACAACAGCCCTCAAAATGGCAAAATCAGACATTTATGGATTAAGGCATTAGCAAAAGTCAACAACAAGGGGGGGGGGGGGGGGGGAGGGTGGGATGACTGGAATATTCAAAAAGAAATTTTCCTTGACCTTAGTTTTGAGAAACAGAAGTACCAGAGTTGAAGCAGGGCTTATGATACATACAATAATATTGAGCAGAGTTTGGGTGATTTTTCGTTTCAACAATTTTGCAAAAAATAAAAAATAACTTCGAACTTTGATATTGTGAAGATTCTAAGAAACTGAAAAGGAAACTTCAAACAGAAATGAGTAGTTTGAAAATGGAATCTTGTGAAAGTTGATATGTCTAGTAAAATCATCATACAATGCAACATGTACACGGGAAGCACATTACATGTACAATGCGATCATCAGGTGCAGGTAATTTACCTGGTTTACAGGTTATATCCGGACTATTGTTGTATTCATAAACTCAGAACACACTAGCAAATGTACACTTTAGGAATATGTTCTGGTATGATAAATTAGATACATAGCACATCTATGTATGATGCAATACTGATGAACGGGAAAGCAGGAAATATGATGGGAAAAGTTTAAAGATTCTCACAGAATTGATTGTCAAATGTTTTACAACTTATAGGGAGCATACATGCAAGTGGTGCTCATCACTGAAGTAGTCACTTACTGCAAGCACGAAGGGATAATGCAGCCAAGTACAGAGAGTATTCAAAACAAGTTTGTATTGCTTTCCTACCTGAAATTTATCTTTCAATAAAAGAAACTACAAATTCTTAGGGTTTGACACATGAAGGATAGTTGGGACCACAAAATTTATCACGTTCAATGCGGATTCTTGTATATGGCGTTATAATGGGACTGCCCTGTCATGATTGGCAGCAAATTGACACTTGACCTGATAGACCCTAAAAGTCCTTTACATTACTGCACTTCCACTTCTTCTGTAATGACATGACAAGTGACTTATGTAGAATATGGTTTCTCACATGTTTATGCCAGCACAGAATCTGAATTACTTCCACAATCTTGACCTGACCTTGTTTAGTTAAAAGTATATCACTACCAATAGCAGAATACCTTGCTATTCTCCTCAAGCATTTACTGAAAGCTGACAGGGAAGGATATATGACTACCTTATAAGCTTATAAACATCAGATAGATAAATGCAACATCCTCTGGTGAAATATTTCCTCAACGTTTTATGCTCATACTTTGTCCTTCAGTCCTTCACTCCCCTGATCTGCAGCACACTCTGTTGCTACACTGAAGGTTTTGACACCCACTGGCTGTATCAGCATAAGGACCTTCCTCTATGTTATCACAATAGAAGAATTCCTCGTGGTTGAGGGCAGGGGATGCTTCCGCCAACTGAGATAGCCCTAGAGCACTGATGTTCAGGCAGCCTGACATGTCCAAGTGTTTCAGATGGGGCCAGCCACCAGCCTGGGAAAGTGCCCTGCAATAAATCAGAAATACCATTACTAACAAGAGCATAATAATCTCCTGTATGCGGTTGTATTCTGACACAATAACTCCTGTGTCAGAAGTACATGGCCCTTTCATTATGCTGTGATGAGATTTATCAATCCCTATCACTGACCAGTGTGATATATCTATGGTGTGTGCATGCAAATGAAACCATACATTTGGCTTGGCTAGGTATTTGGCTTATTCTGTATTGAAGACATTTTTTAGATCTTTACTAATGCAGGCAACCAGGGAAGAAGAAAATAAGCACAATTGTGACAACACACCCACACATTGGCTGAATCAACAGCTTGCAAACAATTTTGCGTTTGAGAATTCTCTCTGACTATCATCCTGTCAACACAAAACCATGTAGTCACTGTGTGCAAAGAATTACTAAAGTTGTTGTTGTTGTTGTTGTTTTGTGCAAGCCACATAATTATAACTATAACTGGATGATTGAGATGATGATTGTAGTGTCACCATCTTTACATTGAAAGCATCCCATAGCATAGAAAGGTATAGGTAGTGCCATGCAGGCTTGATCAACTGGTGAGATTGGGTGAATTGTGTTACTCACTCTTTGGTGAGATGTCTTGAGCTATTAGTTGGTTTATGCATTAAATTCCTTCACAATTAAAGCAATATCTTTTGATTGGTTCAATTTCATTGTCTTTATGAGTAGGATGTATTAAGCGATAAGCAAGATGTTGGTGAATTTCTTGATGGTGATTGTGAAGATGAAGAATAATGCAGCCATTTCTACAAACAGGTCAAAAGGTAACAAATTTGCAACCATGAATGATTGTCCTATGTATCCTATATAAAGAGTAAGCCAAATACCCAGCCAAAAACTTGCTTTTAAATAGTAAACACACTTAAATACAAGAATTACGTATTTACTTCATTATTATTTCACTAACACTTAGCCATTTACCTCCCTTTAAATATCATTTTTGCTTAAGTACTTGATTTAAGCAAAATACATGAAGCATAGCGTATGTCTTGTCTTTACTCATGTATTGAACTGAATACCAGCCCTGGAGTCCTACATGATTTGTTGGGGACATGCCGTTGACCTACTTGCATATCCTTCATCGATTTTAATTTTAATGAAAAGCATCATGTCTTCTTCTTGTTTGAAAAGTCACAAATCAATAGGACATCTTATTTGCTGCCAAATACCAAATCTAATGAATTTCACAATGCATTAGATGAAATGAAGAGCAAGCAATGAATATAATACCCCCACTAGTGTCATGCAGCTTTAGATCAAATGTAGGTCAAAAGACATTTCCCTATCATCAGCCTACATATTCTAAAATTTTGCATTTTCATCCACTGCTGACTCTGTCATCCCAGGTTGGGATGTCATGAAAAACTGGTTAAAGCAGGGCTACTGGCCTGGAACAAGTCTCCATAACTTGTTCCTTCCGCAATTCTCCAAGAGCATTCAATGCCCCAAGCGAGATTCTTTTTGCCCCGTCGATAATAAATGGAAAGGCTGGTAATCTGCCTGTGGAAAAGCAGTCAAGCAGTACATGCTTCCCCTTTCAACAGTCAATTGCAGGTGCCACTGAACGATGCGAAATATCGTTCGGATAAGAGATTATGGATAGAACTTGTGCAGATGGGCTCACAAACTCTTTTGTAATACACTGTAAGGGCACCTGAATGGGGTCAGTGAAAGTCAAAGACTATCAAGCTCAGTCTTGATTGCAACATATGTCTTCATACAAGTTTTGTAGCAAAACAAGATCTACACACTGCCAACTTGGACACAAAATTCTTCCCAGAATTGGCTGTTCAAAACACATAATTGTTTTAACTACATGTATAAGCTCTTTCTGGTCAACCTTATGATTTTATCACAGTGAATTACGAAGATTGCTCTCAAATGTCACATGTGAAAAAAGACTGCAGCTTTACAGCACACTTTGAGCCTGCAGAATGATATCTTAAGTTCCCAGAGAAAATGAAAAACCGTTTTCCTCCTCTCACAACCTGGTTTCTGCAGTCAAAGCCACAGTACTAGTTTGCTTTAAGTGTGTATCAGCACAGAGCAACTGCATCTCATGAAGAAGGAAGAACAAAAAGCAAGCATGACACTTACAACAATTTAGGTACTGACATCCGGCCAGCTGAGTCACAGATTATCAGTATATAGACTAGTGACTGTCAGCAGCTGGCCAACAGATGCATGGCAGCTATAACTCTACTGCGTAGCCTTGGTCATCCAAGAGTCACATTTTAATAAACCTACATATTCAGCATGGGAATGTATTAAATGCATTTCAAATGAAATCTGTAGAAAATACTAGCCACCAGGGACTGTAGGTCAAGCAGGAATACTGGCATAGACATCATATAAAAATTCCCAGCACAATGCTGTCACACAATTTTTCATGCATACAATTTTGGTCTCATAACTTGGCTTTCTTCGCTGATTATGTTACAATTTCACTGATCAAGTACATTTCCCATGCATATCCAATGGACCCTAGCATTGTATCTGGAAGACAAAAAACAAACAAACAAACAAACACTAAAATGTCACTTGAGAAAATATTCATTTATATACTTTATATATTCATATATTTTTTTCTTTTTTCTGAAGAGAAGACCCTCATGTGATATATCACAGAGGCTCTAACAGCTGTTTATCAACATGCATCCTGATCTAGCACCTCATACTCTTTTGTTACCTCAATCCACTATCTGTGATGCGATAGCAGCCTGACAAGCTCAGGAACTCCAGGTTTCTCTCATAGCAACCATCCTTAGTGACACGGTTGTTGACAACGTCATCTTGGCTACCATGACAACTGCTCCCTTTATTACTGTCTGTACAGCTGCTGCCAGAGCAGCCTCTAGTCCTTGGAGAGTTGTCTGGTATGGGATGTAAAAGTGAGGAGTCATTTGCACTGCTCTTGTGACCAAGGCAATGGGCTGTCCTGTGGATATCTTTTCTGTCACCTTCATTGTGACAAGCAAACCTGCCAGAGCATTCCTTTTCTGTCTTTTTTGGTGAGCAGCGATACAGCGGTCGACCGTTCTTGTCACTGACATGTTCAGAGTATGAAGCCTGAGTTTCATCCTTGGCAACCCTGCTCTTTCCATGTGTGCATGGTACATATTGCTTAGTCTCTGCTTGCACCGGTGCCTTCTCCTGCGAAATTGATGCCAATCTCTTGAGAGTAAGATCAGAGATGTTGGTGCAGCCAGACAGATCAAGGTGCCTAAGCTTGCATCCACTGCCATGTTTGCCCAGGCTAAGAGGAAAGCAAATAAAGCATTAATCAAACAAACATGGTTACTGGCAAATTCATAACCTGGTAGATGACAAATTAACAAATGTTACATTATAACATATTAACCTGTTGAGGACGAGTCCCAAGTATACTCGGGCAAGTGTCTATGGGATATGGGTGTTGTGGCAAAATAAGCCTGTCCTCAACGGGTTAATAGATGTTATATCTCACATGCCTTGTCTTTGTTTCATTTTTTACTTCTCCTATCTCAACTGTTGCCCAGCAACTGTATTGCATGTCTTTTGTATTTCATCCATCCTTTCTCCTCTCTAGAGAAAATGACAAATTAAAAAAAATAAGCCTCTGTGAGCCATAGTAACACACTGATACCAACTGTGAAAAGCCAACCAAGTATAAAAGAAACTAATCCTTAACTAACATTTTCACTTTGCTTCAAAATGCAATGAATGTTGTGAATAAATCCTTCTTTTAAATCTTTCTTTTATCTATCATTTCAATACCAAAACAAAGGAAATAGTTTCTGCAGTTTTATTCAGTCTGGCATAACAATGAGCAACCGGAAAGCAATAAGCATAATCTCCGGTACTACAAAAAATGGATAAACAGAGCAATACAGGCAAAAACTGTTATAACGAGGGCACCAGGACTGCCAACTATACCACGTTATAACAGGTACTATTTGTACGTGAACTTAAAAAAAGAAGAAGAATTAAATAGAGTAATGGAAAATCAATTTTGCCAAATTTACCTTGTTAACAGCAGTACCTAGTTACAAGTGAGCTCATTTTAACAGTTTCCCTGTACTGTATTGTAGTCATAATGAGTGAAATAGTCTATTTTTCATTTTGCAAACAAACACATTCTGCCTTTCGAATATGAATGATGGCTGTCATATTTATGAGGATATGCTACAACTAGTATCTAGTATCATACATTTTGCAGAGTCACAGAGGTTATTTCTAGCATGAAACTGAAAAGAGGTGACATTTGCCGAACATTTATTCACACAAAGCACAGTTAACCTTGCCTAAGCGGAATCTATTTGGACTGAAGGAATAGCTTCGACTTAGAGAAAATTTGACTTTTGAGAGATTAAAATCAACTGAACACAAAGAGAAGACAACTTGAAAATACCTTCGACTTCGGCAATCATTTGCTTTATGCAAGGTCGATTTAAACAAGGTTGCCTGTAGTTCTAAAATGATATCACTCTCACATAAAAAGGGGGTCATATTTGAGGCAGACACAGGATGAATTATCACATGATTTACTGATGTTTTTGAATTGCTTTATCTAATGCTGCCAAAATATGGCCCACATTTTTCATTTTCAAGTAACTGCTTTCATCAAGGAGAGTTGCTGAAAGGTAAATCTTCCCCTTTGAGGTGCAAAACCACTTTCGCTTCTGTCCATCATCAATGCACACAAAAACTGCTCGAGGACTGTCAAATGAAATGTCATGCTAGAAGTCTCCATAGGGAATCAAGTGTCCAACTTTCACTCATATCACAGATGAAACTACAGACATACCAGGCACAAAACAATCTCGAAAGGGTTACGATAATATCCTCACTTACCCTTTGAAAGCAATATCTGACACTTTAGTTTCTGCCAAGTTGAGATGCTGTAGATTGGGGCATTGAGTCAGCAATTTGTAGACCTACAAATTATAAAATTGATAAAAACATGTTGATGAATATAAACCATTTAAGGAGTTTTTCTATGTTAAATAAGAAACATACTTCAGCAACAATTTGTGATGTAAATGTTTAAAGTTACAGAAATATCACCAGTTCAGTACAGGTGCAATAGTCTGTGCATAATCAGGTACCGCTAGACTGGATAAATGACTTGCGTGTTGTAATCATCTGATGATGGTAGGCATTTTGCACTTAAAGGGCCCCTAAAATCCAAACGCATGTTGATTTGTGCTGATTTATGATAACCTCAACATCACTTTTGCGGTGAAACGAATATCTAGAAACATTCTGTATATTTTCAACGATTTTTTTTTCATCTATCTTTCTTCAGATTACTTCAGAATGGCCACAAAAAATCCTTCCAAACCAATATTCCTCGGATGACCTCATCTGTCAATCATTGCTAAAGTACTGAAATGTTTAACAAAAGACATTGGAATGCACCTTCCCCTCCACTCAGCATAACTTGCATGTTTCTGTGATATTAATGTGACTAACAAAAGACATGGTGAGGGAACATGGAAGTCATGCCAAGTCGAGGGGAAGGTACATTCCAATGTCTTTTGTTAAACATTTCAGTACTTCAGCAATGATTGACAGATGAGGTCATCTGAGGAATATTGGTTTGGAAGGATTTTTTGTGGGCATTCCCAAGTAATCTGAAGAGAAATAGAAGAAAAAATAATTAAAAATATATGTAATGTTTCTAGATATTTGTTTCACCGCAAAAAGTGATGTTGAGGGTATCATAAATCAACACAAATCAACATGCATTTGGATTTCAGGGGCCCTTTAAACCCCTAAGGAGGCTAGTCACTTTCCCACATGGACAAACTCAAGACAAAAGCTCTTAAAACAAACAAGGCAAGTGCCAAAATGTGTCTCGCCCACTCGCATAAAAGAAATTAATGTTTTTCTAAATCCCGGAAGTTCATTGACCCCACCTTTGACCTTTGACCTTGTGGTGACCTTCAACTCCCCAAGGGACATTTACCAGCTAAGTTTGGTCACAAACGGACATGTGGATCAAAAGTTATGAGTCATAAGCGAAACACGCCGTAAAAACTTACCATTGGGCCCTAAAAGTTTGTTGACCCCTGTCTGTGACCTTTGACCTTGTGGTGACCTTGAACTCTCCAAGGGACATCTACCATCCAAGTTTGGTCACAAACAGACATATGGATCAAAAGTTTTGAGCCATAATCGAAACGCGCCGTAAAAACTTAACATTGGGCCCTAAAAGTTTGTTGACCCCTGCCTGTGACCTTTGACCTTGAGGTGACCTTCATGTTTGATAAACTGTGTACATTCGTATAACCACTCTTCCCTCCAAGTTTGATTGAAATTGAAGTCCTCAGTAGAGAGTCATTTAAGTTTTTGTAGCGTTACGGACGGACGACGGACGGACAGACGCCGCAGGCGATCCCTTAGTCTCCCCGCACCTCCGGTGGGCTCGACAAAAATGAAACATGGACAAGTTACGACTAATGACATAAAAGTGTGTATGATAACTCAAGTCTCTACTCACCAAACCATTGGTGACTCCCTTGCTCTTGGCCAGATTGAGGCTTTCCACTCCCTGTCCAACACAAGGGAGCAGATATCTCACCATGGCTACCAGCATACGTGCCTCATGTCGAATGCACGCAGCACGGTAACTGGCCACACTGGTATTGCTGGAGTCACTCTCCAGTGCAGAGGAAGTGGATTCGTCAAAGTCTGCATCCTCATCAACAACCACATACACATCCCTGTCATATGGATCATCCTCATCATCATCTGGGAATTGGGCTGGTGCACGAAACTGCCAATCACCTACAAAAGTACATGGAGAGGGGTGGGATGGCACACACAAATCAAACATCCATTGTCCACTATCATGATCTAATACAACATCTGGGGGGCATTTCATGAAGCATTTTGTCCGACAAAGTTGTCAGAAAAAATTTCCTCTCAGCCAATCAGATGCAAGAATTTTAGTAGCTTGTAACAGTTTGTAAGAAAAATATCTGACCAAATCGCTTCATAAAGTGCCCCCCCAAACTCTGTAAATTTCTCTGACAATTAATACAAATGTCCCTTCCCCAGTCATTATTTCAGTTAGCAGCAGACCATGGCGATGGGGCACAGTACTGTAAAAGTGGATATTTTCGTGCTTGACCGGGTGAAAAAAGTTTTGTGTGTTTTCAATTCCGCAGAAACAAGACATCACCTACTGGACTACATGGAAGCAAAAATATTTGTGTGCTTTTATTTTTGCACTACCTTCTGCTTGCGCGAAATGCGGAAAATTTTAACATCTCGAAAATTTCCACTTTTACAGTAAGTGAAATAACTTTGGTTCACAGTTCTATACAGCTATTATAAACTCAAACTGCAACTGCTGAAGGTACACTTAAAATGAAAATATGCTGTATATCCTGGGACATCTTCTTGTATGGTATGGTATGGTATGGTATGGAATGGTTTATTGATCAAACTTCGCAGCCGAACGGCTGAATTGTGTCTGATTTACATCGATAAAAATACAGTGAGACAAAATAACTTACATACATTTGTATGCAAAACACGTACAAAATACAACCATTACGACAACAACAAAACAAATCGGTACATCAGCAGTGGCAGTACAGTAGCCTGACTAGTAACCGCTCACCCCTTAGCGCACGAGTGTAGTTGATGATGACCGCGAATATCTGCCCTACATTCTCGAATACGCACTGCACGCACTGCAGTACGCGTGTGCGCAATGCTAAGAATTCGATGCTCAAACAAATTGCAATATTCAAAGTATTCACGACTATTTTATGATGTTTAAATGCAATTAGCCACATCTGGAGATTCCCGATGGCCGGAAAGGTATCGTCTACTGAAGTTAGTGGAATTAGTGAGTAGGCCGTGATTTTTTAGTTAAAATCCCGCAAAGTTGAGATAAAGTCGTGCGAATATGCGCTAATCGTCGACCTGACAACTGTCGGCAAATAACTGAACGATAGTAGTGTACGTATTTACGTGGAATTGCGTACGCGAACAAAAAAAGTTCGAAACTCGTACAGAGATGGCTCTTGACTAGTTACCGCTCACCCCCCCCCCCCTTACTATAATTACGTGTGTACAGTATGTTGCGCGTGCGCTTTCAGACCACTGATTTATTACCTCCCCCCTCCTCCCTGCTAACTATCCTCTTGGATTTCCGACGAAGTGGGAGGCCCCCGAAAATTCAGACTTTGAATTATAATCAAAGCAATTGACATTTAATGCATTCCTCTATTGTGACATTGTTATGAATAAATATATGTATACATATATAATACATGTATATATACGGTTACAACCCGATCGTTATTCATAAGGTTCGTTAGTCCCAAAATGAAATAAGGTTTCAAATAAAGATGTCCCCGTTTCTCGAACATTATATCGAGTTTCCCGAAGTACACGTTCCAGGAAGTCAAAAAAGGAAATTGCAGCTACTGAAGCAATATGAGGAGATGATTTCAAAACTCACATGAAATCCAAACAGAAGAGAGAGTTGAAGAAAAGAAAGGAAGAGAAAGAGAGAGAAACAAAGAAAAAAAGAAGAAGGCACAAAGACATTGAGAAAGAAGAGGGAAGATCTAAAGAAGAAGATAGAAGAGATGAAGTTGGGTACAGGAAAAAGAAAGATCACAGAGATGGGATTGTGATGAGGATAGAAGAAATGAACCATATATTAGAAGAAATAAAACAGAAGGAAGAAATGAACTTTGAAGAATCTGAGTGCAAAAAAAGAGAGAGAAGTGAGCTTGGAAGAAGAAATGTAAAACTAGAGAGAAGAAAACAAAGAAGATGACTCTACGAAGAAGAATAGCGTAGAAGAAAAGAAAAAAAAGAAGAGGAACAAAAAGGAAGGAATTGAATCAGATGATGTTAGATATGTATGTCAGCATGCAGGAAAGAAGAAGCCGTGAAGATCAATGGGTTTCTTGTGATTTTTGCGACACATGGTTGCACTTGGAATGCAGTGAACTTACAATAAGGTTGAAGAAGACATATCAAAATACATGTATCGGTGTCCTTTCTGCTGAACTGAAAGGGGAGCATGATCGCAGTCTCTCTCTCTCTTCCCTTCTTCCTTTTGGATAACCTTGCGTACCAGTGGAAAAAAAAATGATCTTGTTCATATTGTATTTAAATGGCATTTTCAAAATGATATTTTGAATAACTGTATATTCAAAATAGTGTTGAGGTGTGTGTAGATTATATTGACTTTTTCTTTTCTCAGAAGAAATATGTGCGTCGACATTATAAAACAAATAATACGTATGAGCGAGCGGCTGAGAAATACAGGTATTTACAGGACTCAAAAGTGATATTGCTGTTATGACTATATCCCATATAATATTTTTGCTGTATATATACAAAAAAACATATATATATATATATATATATATATATATAGTTATACCACTGAAGTTTGTTTCTATGCATCTTTATTTCAGACATATTTAACGAAAATTACTAATATGACCGAAAAATTACTAATATGACCGAAATTTTAAGCACAAACATACTCTTGCATTTGTAAGATTTATCATCATAACTATATACATGTTTGAAGGTATACAATGTTTGGAAAGATCGCCAGCCTCGCTGTAGATTTGCCTGTTTATGAAATGTCTGCACATACTTTTTTTTATGATAACATTTTTCGAAGTGCTCATAACTGGTATGTTTTTATTCTTTTTCAGCATTCCCTATATGACCAGAATGTCTGGGGGACTTTCCATTCAATATATATATATAGAATTAAAAGCTTGTGTGGTGAACTGTATAAATATGTATACTTCTATAGTCCTTTTTCATATACTTATAATTAATTCCATGGAAATTGGGATGCAATGATCAACAAGAGATTATATCAATGTGTGATCACAAAGGTATGAGGCACCCCCCCCCCCTCCTCCTCCTCCTCTCCTCCTCCCGCTGAGCGAGATTGTCGGCGCTATCATAACGAAACAATAATTTTTGCATGCATGAAAAGTCAGTTTTCTTTTCTTAATTACGCATCCCCCCCCCCCCCCCCCCCCCCCCATCCCCGCCTCCATAGGGGAAAAAATGCCTGGTTACGGGCGTGGTTTGACTCCATGACATCCAGGCAATCACACTTTGGTATTTAGAGGTTAATTTAAACATTACGTTTTATCTATGGTGGCCGATTTGAGTGAATCCTGGCGTTATCAACGGTGTTAAGATAATTATGTTTACACCATGTTGGTGTAAGAATTTTAACACCCTGATTTTGCCAGTTTATAAGTTATGTGACCTTGAAACGGGTGGTATCTAATTCCACACTTTGGTATAAATGTTAAATTTATTGTTTTCAAGCTATATGTTTCTGTATTTCGTAGAATGATGTATACCGATAAGCCTTTTGTTAAAACTGTTCTTGAGTTTGATCGCAACCTTACCGAGCCCTGACGAAAGTTAGAATCTGCCATTATTCGCTGCATGCTTTCGCAAACATTGGCCGCTCAGTTAGATACCCATTTACGTAACTTTGATAAGATGAATTGAATTAAATGTCAAAATTAAAATACCATGGGATCGTATGATAAAATTTTAATTAAGTCAACTATATATAGCCTATCGAAATACAAGTACTATTTCACTTGATTTTGCAATCCACAGTTAGCCGGCGGTATCTATACGTGGTTTTCGTTTTCTTATAAAACGGCATTGACCCATCAAAGTCGTCGGGTAAAACATTCACGCAAAGCACGCACTCAACCTCATGCATCACAACCGAGAAGCTGTTTCCCAGGAAGAAATAAAAGATGAGAGTGTAAATTGTGGTGTAAACTTTCACCATAGTACACGTGGGTTATATCAGTAATTTGTCATAGAATGAAGGATACATTCGGATTTTACTCACAGCTTTCATCCACGCGAGTTGCGCTAAACGCAGCGTTGATAGCGCAATACTATTTACCTGTAGTTGCATAAATTTTGCTTCAGCTCTCTCTCTCTCTTCTCAGATGTGCAGCTTGATCAGCATGGGGGCTAACAAAAGGAAGGCCCCATATACGATATGATTATATGATTTGTCAAATCTGAAATATTTGATAACATGTGTCTAGAACAAAAATAGTAATCATCGCGAGAATGCTCTCTCATTTTCCTGTCGCATTTCTTGTTTTCTGTTCATCAATATGACGTCGTCATAATAAAATGCAGGTAGCCCAATTTTAATAGAGCATTTATATATAAAGTGTAAATTCCACAAGCGTTAGGATATAACGAGAATCCGGATTATTATGACGAGTAAAATCACCCGGAACCGACGATCTCGTTATAACGGGATTCCCATCTATAAAATTCTATTTTCGCAACTATAAATAAGCAGACCCGTCTTCCACAAAATGATAATAACGACACAATGTCCAATGCAGCATACTTACACAATAAAGAAAGTGAACAACAACAAACCGAACATTAATGTGATATTAGATTGTTCGAATTCGGACATGGAAATTGAATACAATTATATAGCATGTCCACCACACCGTATGCTGCCAAAAATTTATGTTTATCTCAGCCTCGGCACACGTGTTGGCAGACTTGCCCTTTGCTAGTTAGCATCATTCAGAAAGGGACTTAGCATCATTCAGAGCCTTATAATGTACGGCGCGCGCGCCATGTATTATAGTGAGCGGCTACTAGTCAGGGGTGAGCGGCTACTAGTACAGGATGTAACGACGAAGGTATCGCGCGTTTATTCCGTTATAGGACTTCGTGAGCAGATGATCGTAATACACATAAGAAAGAGCAATATCGCCAACCACATTTCACAGGATTGGATCGGGAAGGATATAATTTGGTAAAGTTATTCACAATAAAGTATCAAAGTGAGCGGTTACTAGTCAGGCTACTGTACATTCAGTATATAAATTACATGTATATTGGAACAAAAACAGAGTTGAGTGAAAAAAAACAAACAAACCCGTTTTACACATATATGTATCCTATATCCTCCATTAGTGACGTATCACAACCCTTTAAGCTAATAAAAAGGGTATAGAAGGATATAGAAGGATAAGGGAGGAGGCGTGGAATGAGGAATGTTGAGAGATAGAAGATGCTACATGTAGTGTGAGGCTGAGACAGGAACAGAGTGAGGGGGAGACAGGAGAACAAAGAAACAGAGGCTAGGGGAGAAGAAAAGGGAGGCACAAAGAGAGAGCAGGAGGAATGTAAGGATAAAGGAGAAGAAGAAGAGGAGTGAGTAGAGGGGGAAAGGGAGGAAAGAAAGGAAAAGAAGCTGTATGCGTCTGGATGAATATAAAAACAAGACAATTCAAACAAAATGGACATACAGATGTAAGCACATATATTGCACTTCAGTTGAAGGACAAATACTAACAGACATATTTCTATATAAACTTCTGCACATAAATACTTCAAATTATTCAATCTTCGTACCAGTTCTTTGATTGTCAAAATATATACAAAAATAAATACACTAAGCGAGTCTGAACATTACTATGCAACAACAGTACTGATAATATAATTCTAACATCAAAGAGTTGAGTCTTAACCTTTCACCAAATCTTTACACCATACATGCGTGTATTGAAATTTAAGAAACATAACTTGCTTCCTTCCTATTCTCTTAACCGTTAACCTTTAGACTCTGACCCAATGACACAAGCCCCCCCCCCCCAAAAAAAAGTCTGATATCTAATACAAGTGTGTAAACGTACTGTGTTTCATGAAAATCATACGTTATACCATCAGACAGGAATAAACATGGGTTGTGTTGTAAAATCACAAAACGTTACTAATTTTTATACAAAAACAAAATGTACATGTAAATAATATATACACAAAAAACTGCAACTTTAAAACTAAGCATGCAATGTGCATTAATGCACATACCTGTACATTACCATTTGTTCATTAGGTCCACTAGGAATGGTATGGGGCTTTTCTTGTACCTATTCGTTCTGCATCTGACACCAGTGAATGGGACGGCTCTCCTCAGGGAGCTAGTGTATGGGTTTTGTCTAGGAACGGGCAGCCATTCTCGAAAATGGGGTGATTTTAACAATGATTTTGCGAACTGACTGCATAAATCCGTTCTTCTTTCATAGAGGGGTTGCAGATTGGTTATTTGCAGGGCATTAGCATATGTCTCATATAAATGTCCAAGCACGACTCTGAGGGCTCTTTTTTGAATCCTTTCTAGCTGGTTTCGTTGTTTGGTAGTGAGGCCGGGATGCCAAACTGGACAGGCATACTCAACCACTGGTCTAACATACCCCTTGTAAACTGTGAGGTCTTTCCATCTAAGTTTGGTTTGAGTGACCTGAGCGTGTACAATCTTCTGTTGGCCTGGGCAAGCATATTATTCACCTGGTCATCCCATTTTAGATCTGACCACAATAGTATACCAAGAACCTTCACTGCTTGAACCTCACAAAGAGTTTCTACGCCTAGTTGTATCGTACACAAAGGCAGCTGAGTTCGGCCAAAATCAATCCTCATCACGTTGCATTTACTTACATTTAACTTCATATTGTTAGCCATACACCATATGTGGAGATCGTCTAGTGAACCTTGGATTGTGCAATGTGCACCTCTTGAAGTTGTTTCTGCTATACTCATATCATCTACATACTTCCAGTGTTGCAGATCGGAAGAAGTCAGGGCATCATTTATCAAGACCAAAAACAGAACGGGACCCAACCGTGTTCCCTGCGGCACACCTGCCGTAACAGGTTGCCACTCAGAGCAGACACCCTGATAACGAACACACTGTGAACGATCTGTCAAGAAGCTAGCAATCCAGGGTACAAAGGACCGATTTGAAATAAGATTAATCAGTTTGGTAATGACAACCCCATGGTCCACTCGATCGAATGCTTTGGAAAAGTCTGTTGTTACCAAGGTTGAAGTTGTTCCTATTTTGTCAGCGCCCTTAGCAAGGAAATTTACCATGTCAACAAGGCAATGTGTGGTGGACCTTCCGCATCTACAACCAAATTGTTTGGGGTCTAATTCCGTTGATATATCTGACATCAGCCATTTGGTGATGAATAACTCGGCTACCTTAACAAAGTGATCTGTGAGGGCAATCGGCCTTAATTTGTCTATTCTCGCTGGCTTTTCCTTAGGGATAGGGACCACTATTGCCTTTTTCCACCTTTCAGGTACTTCACCACTTGCAAAGGAACTGTTAAGGATGGTTGCATTCAAACAAATACTCTACTCAAATAAGTGAACAAAAATGAAGATACAATGTAAGATTCATCTTCATCTTATGCTGGTGCGTTTGGGGATTAACATAAACAACAAAGAAAGCGAGGGGGAAAAAAGTAATACAAAGAGATCTGGAGGGTGTGGGCATGACAATTAACCATGAGTATAATCCCATGGACAATAACTAATATCTTAAAACCAGAGATAGCTACCTTACTCTGAATAACATCTGTCAGACTCAAACGTACATACTAACAGAATTTTGAAAAATAATCTAAATTTCTAATTGGAGTGTATTGGCATTCTTTTCAGCTATGTCAAACCAAAAATGCAAATAAATAAATAAATAAATAAATAAATAAATAAATAAATACATCTTCTTTTTTCAATTCATTAAATCACTAACTTCTCCCAGATATTTTGTAGTGCCAATCTTTTTACACAGCACAAAGACCAAGCACAATGACGTACGTACCCCTGGCAAAAATGTTCAATTTCATTGGTCACGCACTAACCTCTAACCCAGCGCGTTGGAGAAAGGTGTTTCCAGAGGCAGGGATCCCGAGCCAGGTAAGACCATCTAGAGCACACCATGCTGCACTGGCTCAACTCCCTTGGGTTAAGGTAGGAGAAGATATTTAGAAGGACTTCCATTGGTAGACCCTGGATCTTACTCAGACTGTTGTCATCATCATCATCATCATCACGATCCTCCTCCTGTTCCAGCACAGCATTGTCACCATTACAGCTCAGATCCTTGGAATCACTCTCCTTGTCAGCTTTTAACGCAAAGAATTAAAAACAAACAAACAAACAAACAAACAAAAAAGTCAGCCAGTCATTCCGTAAGGCACAGCAAATAGTGAATAAACAATTCTTATGGTTAATATGGATACCATCACAGAACTTTATGGTTATCAACGTGTATGCTAGCTGTGGATCACAGCTGCTAGCTGTGAATTTGAGAAATCAAAGACAAACATTGTAGCTTAACAATCACCGAGCAATTTTTAATCAACCCGTTGAGGACGAGTTCTGAGTATACTCGGGCAGGTGTCTATGGGAAATGCGTGTTGTAGCAAAATCAAACCGTCCTTAACGGGTTAAGACAAAACATGATAATCACAAGATAGAAAGGAGTTATCTCTGATTGCATGCCTGTAGATGACTTAACTTTGTGAACAATAAATCAAAGAATATTTCTTTGATAAAACGAACAAACCAGAGTGGTGTGTTTGTTGCTTTCATGCTATTAGGTTGATTGCAATTGATACAATTTTGTATACAATTACAATTTGGAACTAAGCTAATTGTACAAAATGGCTTATCACAATCACAGATGAATATGTAGAAAAATCATGCATTGCTTAACACAGATGGGAATGTTGAAAAAGTATGCATTAACTGAGTCTACTTGATGACCCTGCATGAGTACCTTTGATTTGGTTGTCCCCCTTTTCTTCAGGGCAGTACTTGGTTAATTGTTGGTGCCTCTTGATCACATCAGACTTGATTTCCTTCAGTTCACTGTAGCTGAAGTATTCCATCAGCAATGGTTGGAAGATCTGTGGTTGGAAGAAAATAGAGTAAGCTGTCACAACCACACATTTGACAATGCAGTTTCAAGATGATGATGAAAACATTGTGAATTGGCCCCACTTTGGTCCCCAGCCCCCACTGGGTCCTGATGGGGTCATGCCTGAATTTGACATAAACATCTTGGGTTTTTCAAGAAGAAGTTTAAAAAGTTTACTTAAGATGCACAACAGAGGACAGACAATAAATGACTGCAATAGTCCACTTGAGTCTTCGGCTAAGATGAGCGCAACGCGCAGAAAATAATAACTAGTGGAAAAATGAGCAAAGAAAATGGAATTCCATTGGGATTCGAACTTGACACCTCCCGATTGCTAGCCCGGTGCTCTACTGACCGAGCTATAGAAAGCCCTAGTTCAGTGTTCATCCCAGAAACCCTTAATTCTCAATGCTCGAATGGTCAGAAGCTATAGCAGTGTCTTTGTGAGTGACACACACGCACACACTTGAACCTAGCATAAACCCAAAGGATAATTCAACTTGGGGATACAATGCGAGGGATCATCAAAGTGATGCAGCTTTTTGAGTATGTAACAAACGCAAACAGAAGAAAACTGACCAGATATCATGATTAATTAGTTGAAAGATGAGCAGAGAAAATGGGATTCCATCGAGATTCGAACCTGAGACCTCCAGATTGCTAGCCCCGTGCTCTACCAACTGAGCTATAGAAAGCCCTAGTTCAGTGTTCATCCCAGAAACCCTTAATTCTCAATGCTCAAATGGTCAGAAGCTATAGCAGTGTGTTTGTTAGTGACACACACACACACACTTGAACCTGGCATAAACCCAGAGGATAATTCAACTTGGGGATAAATGTGAGGGATCAACGAAAATAATAACTATCTAAAATCAAGGAAAATGCATGTGCAGTTGGGTATGTATGAGTATATCACTACTCAGACATTCATCAGAGAAATGCAAGTACTTCAAAGAGGAAGCTATGATTTTAGCTAATTGATTATGATTAGTAATCTCATTTTCCACCTTTTCTGCACATTTTTCCAGAGTACAAACAGAGAGTAAGGGAAGGGGAGATGTTTGTCCTACTATTAAGCAAGGTTATAATTGTTTGAGTGCAAGTGAGCGAATCTGTAAGTTCTAAATCCAATGACACAAAATCAGTCATGTTCAGAGGTTTGCTGCTTCTCATCATTGGCGTTTATTCAAAGATGTTTTCACCTGAAAAAGTGCATTGATGAGTCAAATAAGACCGGGACTATGGAAACAGTTCTTTATCAGTGACAATGCATGATGTTATGCAACCATCATTTTTTAGACATCTGTATGCACTGATTAAGATGTGCATAATCAGGTGGCGGCGGATCTCGTCCTTTAAAGTGGTTGGATTCAGTGAAAGTCCATTCGTTAGTAGGTCCATGCTCAGGGATATACTTTAAAAAAAAAAAATATGAACGCAATCGTTATATAGAGCAAAAGCAAAAACCCCACATGGCTTAATGCTCACTGGCTGTATAATAGATATGACCTTGATACAACCTCTCTGTGGTGCCCCTTATCATTAAATAAATCACAACTATCTTAACTAGAAGTATCACTAAAGGTGATTAATACCCCGCTCCCGCAGCCCAGATTCCTATGAAAGAGAATTGAACCAGGGTTTGATAATAATGATAAAAGGTTATGTGTGTGTTTGTGTTGTGTGTCTGTGTGTATGTGTGCGTAGTACCTTGTGAGTACCTTGTGAGTTTGACTGCTTCACAATTCGATGTGAAAGTTGTTCAATCCACAAGATTTTCAAGAAAATATGCCATTACCGTGGCAATGCCTTGTCAGGTACAAACACAAAGTGTGTCTTGCATAATTACACCTATAGATCATTATATTTAAAAAGATACCAAATTTGAAATAAATTGCTTAAGCACTGCGGAAGTAGTTCGCTCCACAAGGTTTGGGGGAAATTGTGGTTACCATGGCAACACTTTCTCTGACAAACACACACAAAAATATGTCTTGCACATCAACACCTCAATGTCAATATGTACACCAAATTTGAGTTCCACTGCTTCAAAATTGTGGAAGTAGTTCACTCCACAAGATTTTCAAGAAAATATGCCATTACCATGGCAATGCCTTGTCGGGTACAAACACAAAGTGTGCTTTGCACAACTACACCTATAGATCATTATACATACCAAATTTGAAATAAATTGCTTAAATACTGTGGAAGTAGTTCACTCCACAAGGTTCAGGGAAAATTTCGGTTACCATGGCAATGCTTTCTCCGACAAACACAAAAAACATGTCTTGCACATCTATACCTCAATGTCATCATGTACCCCAAGTTTCATCAAAATTGCTTCAAAATTGTAGGAGGAGTTTGCGACGCAAGATTTGCAATGGACCGCCTGACCGACCACACGCTGATTCCTATACCCCCTTTATACACTTCGTGTATGTGGGGGTATAAATATTCAAAACAGCTATGGACAATCACTAGTCTTTACCTGTATGAGTCTCTAAAACAATGACACTTTTTAAAAGCTTTGAGAATAAAAGGGTTAAGAAAAGATCCCATGAATTACAGATTTTAATGGCTGGAATTAGGTTAAAAAGAAGGGAACGTTTGCTACTAAATTTGGTCAAAATTAGACTGTGTATTTGAAAGACAAACAATACAAAACTGTAGGAAGGTAAAATACACACAGGATAATGGACAAAGACGATCAAAATAGCTCCGGTGAGTTAACAAACTTCTTAAACCTACAACTTTGATGGAGGCCAGCATCATGACTATCATTGACATGAATTAAAATGATCACTAGCCTCTGTACTAGAGGAAAGCTTGCTGCATCACCTCTTCTTCCTCTTGCATGTGTGGCAGGAAATCATCTGTAAACTTGTGGAGTGCTCTGATGAGGTTGTGGCCGATGGTGGCTGCCTCCTTGGGACAGGTGCATCGGTCAGCCTTGGTACAGCCTTCCTCCACAAGTGTCACCATCTCACTCAACTTGTTGTCAGAGTGCACCTCAGATACTGCATCGATTTCCACCTAAGAACATCAATTTCAATACCTTACCATCACATACTACGCATTGTTAAAGGGTGTGTACAGTTCTGGTCGAGGTGAAGATTTAGCTTTTAACGTTTTGTGAGATATTCAGAAACCACTCTATGAGATGTCAAAGAGCATGCAGTTCTAAGGGGTATCAAAAGTTTATTCGATGAAAATCGGTTTTGAAATGGATGAGATATCCAAAAACAAGGTGAAACAAAGAGATACTAATAAAGTTGGGGCATGTCGTCTTTTATTATTAGCACTTTTTTGGATATCTCAGCCATTTGAAAACCAATTTTCATCAAATAAACGTTGAATCCTTCTTAAAATTACATGCTCTTTTATATTTCATAAGAGGCTTTTCATTATCTCACTTAGGAATGTTCAAAACATGAATCCCTACCTCAACCAGTACCGTACAATCCCTTTAATCTTCAGTTGCATAAATTTCAAAATTTTAGAGAAAATCCTGAGCTTGTATTTATTTATTCATTTATTCAAGATTTCATGCGTGTTCACAAAATAGGAATGCATACAAATGTATGCAAGTACATCTCATATAGCCAAGACAGAATATACAATAAGTATACATTGATAAGAAGCAGTTACAGGATAGTATACAACTCCACTAAGAGAGCTACATTATTCAAGGTAACAAACACGCAAAGGAATTGCAACATAAGCTTAAAGCTTGAAAATCGTCGCAACCCCCGTGCACACAATCTATATATGCTTGCAAATACATAGTTTAAATGATACTTGATAGAAGTTGGGGGGGGGGGGTATTTACAAAGAGAGCATGGGAACATGAGGGGGAAAGAAGAAATGCATGTGTGGTGCCTATTTGTCCTGCCGGACATTGAAAAGAGAGAGCAAGAAAAAGTTTAAAGTGTCAAGTCATTATAAGCAAATTATACTGATTAAATTGATTAAATTTCTCATAAATCCCATTCAAATGTTGATTTCAGGGGAAATATATGATCACAGCAAGTTTAATAGTTAATAGTATCCAGGAGTTCAGCGTGAAGCTGATAATAGAATATGTTTGATCGACCTTTTGAAAGGAACGTTATCAAAGATTTCCTCCTGTTTCATTTTAAACGAAAAAGTTAACAAGAAAAGTTTTGGGGTTCTGTTTAGAATTACATTCGACTGTACAATGAAAATTTATGACAAATCTACGACTAAAATTCTTTCAAATGACCAGTACTTACTACATTGTCCAGGCATGACTTTTGCACACAAAACAGTGTTAGAAACGTACAATTTACATGCAAAACACCGCTTGATATCCGCTTGATACTCAATCACCGTAATGCAAGCTACAAGTGACAGGAATGGAATCACAAGTAAAGCTTTCATTGTACTAGAGCATTTGGCAATTTATCAGTTGGTTTGGGCGGGTTTGTGCGTTTTGAGCAAAATATGCAAAGTTGGCACACTGTCGACTGAGTCGAGAGTACGAACATGGCACATAAAGAGTGAAAAAGTTAGAGGAGTCATTATTTCCTGTTTTTTCAGGAAGTAGTTGTGTCACATTAGTCCTCTAAGACACAACAGTGGCAGCCAAATTAGGCTAGCTCTCAAATCAAAGTTAAACATTGTGTGAAATCATTGGTGGCATGTACAGTGTAACATCATTACTGTGTGACACTCAGGTTAGATTTTGAGAGTTCTAGAAATATCTGTAGGGCTGAAGTTTACACTTTCTAAATAATGACTGATCTCAACTCTCTTCCTTTCATAGATTTTATAAGGTAAACATCTTCCTGCATTACACTGTAATTTCATATCTGAAAACATTCATACGCATTTCCACCTGTATTTTGAGAAATATCCATACATAATGTAGAGTATTCATTGAATTCTGGTCAATAACCTTAATAAAAATTCTTTATCGAGAATGTTTGTTGGCAACGTTTGCATAAATTTCTTTCCCCTTCATATCAAGGAAAACTATATGGTTGCAAACATGCTTCTGTAAAGGATACAGTGGATAAACACTGGTATACACAGAATACTTCATCAAAACGTTCTTCAATGCAAGCCTACCAACTCTGCCTTTTTCGATGGCACTGGCTGACACTAAGCAATGTGCAATGCGACACATATTAGTATTTGCATTTAAACAATGCAGCATTGTCTTTCAGATTAGCAGTATGATGAACTTGACACATGAGATATTCATTCTCAATTATTAAGTACTTGTGTAGTTGACAAAATACCAAAGTCAAGTAAACCTTCAGGAGCAAAATCAGGGAACTGATGCTGGGAGCAAATGAATGCACAAGCATTAGATCCCAAATACAGGGCACCCTCTCAGCACTGCAGTCACTCAAGTAGACTTCTTTTATGTCAGATTAAATGGTCAGAAGCGTATCCGGGCAATTACCCCGAGAGGGCAATTACCCCCCGGCTAAATACTGGTTAGTGGTAAGCTTAGAGTAACGATTAGGGTTAGGGTTAGGGTTAGGGTTAGGAGTTTGGGTTAGGGATAGGATTAGGTTCAGGATTAGGATTAGGATTAGGGCCAGGGGAAGGGTGCGGGGTAATTGCCCAGGGGGTAATTGCCCTAGACCCGGTCAGAAGTCATTCTTACCTTGAGAAACTGCAAGCGATTCTTCAATTTCCACATGATGCACTCATTCTCAATGTGCTCATGTGTTTTGAACTCTGTGAATGTGGACCTCAGACTCCATAGCAAAGCACGTAGGTCAGCACAGCTGGATACATCTACCTCTGATAACTGAAACAAAATGTAAACATTTTGTAAACAAATAGTAGATTAAAACGAACTTCCCCAGACTTTCATTTCTCTTTTTTCTTCTGTGTTTGAATTCTACTACGTGTGTATCATTCTGCCCAAATATGCATATCAAAACCAATTAATTTCATCACCAGTGATACCGTACCACAGGCATAGTCAACATACAAATATCATCAATTCTAATCTTTATTATGATCTCACGATATGGCTCTAGAATCTAATTTAATCAGATCTACTTTAATAATCTGTTGGTCTTCATGCCAATGGTCTTTGCACACATTTACTGTACTTACTTTTACTTTTTTATAATACAAATTTATTCCAATAATGTTTTCATGACTTCGAAGTTCTTCATCAAATGAAGTTGAAACTTACTCTCCTTCAAGCAAAATAGGTGTTGATATATTCTAATCATACATGTACATAGCCCGACCAGACGCTGTTACGCTATGCGAAAACAGCGTCTGACGAGCGCGGCATGCAGCCTCAAAGTGAGGAACCTCAACACAACTACAAAACTTAGGAAAATGTATACTTTTCTCCTTTAAACAGAATACTTTACTCACGTTAAATGCATGTTTCTATTACAGAAGAATAGTTCGCCACACTGGGTCCATGGAGACCACTTGCGATAAGTCCGTGGAACAAATAAAATGACACTTTCTGGCGCAATTCCTGACCGTCGGGCTTCGTCGTTGCAGGATTCAAAATGGCGCATTGACTTAAGCGCATGCGTGACCGGATGTGCTCCAGAGCGAGCGCGTGTGCGTTGAAAGTGTCGAACAAACCTTGGCGTCTGCTACACAACTACCGTTCGGTAATAGGATACCTGACTATACATACATGTGTAGCCCGATAAGACGCCGCACGCTCCTGTGCTGTACAATGTCAATGCAATGTAGTTTATGTGTTTATCCATTACTGGCATTAAATTAGTATGACCATGAAACTACAAACCAATTTTTGCTTTGTAGCTTCATGGTAATGGTATGACGAATTGGCCACCAATTGGCCGCCGATGTGCACAGCAACTCCCCAATTGCAATGTACATGTTAACTATACACAGCCCAGTCGCTGTACATGGTACGTCGCGACAGGGCTGTACGAGCGCGACCACCAACCACTAGGAGAGCGACGTAATCGTATCACGATAGCTTTGACTTTTGATACTTACGTTCATTTTTGTCACCTCAAACTCATCGAGTATACTCTTCAATATTTAATCTACATCTGATGCTATCAGTATTCAAATGTACGTAATGAAACTTACCGAAATTGATCATCATATCCAGCATGTCCACACCGTACACAATCTTTCACGCCAGGCCAAATTCAGATACATTTTGTACTGAGTATCGGGTGGTCACGTGATGTGAATGCCCTTTCAAAAGGTCGCGCTGTCGACCGTGCTGCTACACTCAAGCAGCGTACGCACTGTTACTAGTATACAGCTACAGTATAAACTGTACTGGGCTTATGGCGGCGGCTGGCGTCTGGTCGGGCGAGGAGCATTGAGCTCCATACCACGTTATGTTATTGTTATTGTTACGTGGCGACTGAGTACGGAGACTTTCGTACTCAGTCGCCACGTCTGCACTCAAGCATTGCCGCACCGCCGCGCCTGGCGACACTCACGCCAGTAATCGCTCGCATTTCAGCATTCGCATGGGTCGTTTGACATCGCATTTAAATCCATGATTTTAGATATGATGCCTCAAACCGATTTTGCTCAAATTTCGTAACTAGGAAACTTGTGAAGCTTTATGGACATAATCAAGCGAATTGCCGCAGTCCTTTCATTTTCGTGTTGCATTGCAAAAAAGCGTGGAGACTCCTTATAAGGGGTGCCCTGGGGGTTACTTATAAGGGGGACGGGGTTACTTATAAGGGGGACGGGTTACTTATAAGGAGGGGCCCCCCTTGTGAGTGGGTTTCCCTAACTGACTTAGTACGCACTTCGTCTGCGCGCAAAGCACATAAAAATGGATTGGCTTTGAATGTAGTGGAGGATGGTGTGGGAAAACGCGATAATTCACTGTTCATTAATGGTTTTAATCAAGGACAAAATTTCGAATATTTTCACCGAATCGTAATGACAGCACAAAGCCGACACCATGGCTATGGAAGTTTCTAAAAAGCTTCGTTGACGTTTTCTACAACACGGTGTTCAATACAACTCGGTTTGCGTGCATTGTCAATGCAAAACCAGCGGTCGATCCTAATAACGCGATTTACCGCGGGGAGCTGAAACGAGGCCAAGCTAGTTCGTCGGCGATATTTTTGCACTGAAACTTCGAATCGAAAAGGGAACAACGGCATTTGATAGAGCTGGATTTTCTCAATCACGTAGGTCAAGTTTTTTACGTGAATTTCAGTGTTAAATATTCTTATCAAGCAAACAAACATTAGGCGGTCGATGAGTAGTAGGTCCAACCCTACAACTAACCGCAGCAGCGACCCCGCACGTACTATGTTACAGCGCCCCGCGACGGGGTTACAACTAACGTTAGTGTGACTGGACACCCCACACCACACATATATGTAATGTGGCCCAGCTGATGATCTTCGCAGAGCAGGACAAATTTTGGAGTAACGAACCCGCTTTTTGGGTAATTTGGAAAATATTTCCTATCTATGTAACTGCCTACCTTGTTTGAATACAACTGTACAAGCCGTTTCATACGACTATGAGGACCAGAAAAAACATCAATTTCGGCTGGAGCAGGAGCCATGGTGTCCGCTCTGAGTGTGATGGTGGAACTGGAAGATAAACATGTCGTCATCGATAATATTAGCCTACGCTCAAGACTCGACCATGTACTGAAAAGAGACAGGGTCGTCATGATAATTTATACCTCCGCCAAGCAAATGTTTTCGTTACCGCGGGCGTTGGTTTAAATGTGTTCGTTCGTTCGTTCGTTACATTGTAGTTAGTTAGAGTTTGTCCGTGTGCAAAATAACGCAAAAAAACAAAACAATAACGGATTGGAATGAAACTTGCAGGAAAGGTTGAGAATGACACAAGTAACAAACGATTAACTTTTGGTAATGATCCGATAATTTTTGGGGAATTTACGAAGGATTTTTGATGTTTTGGCAGGTAGGGTCAATGAACTTGGGAGTTCAGGCTGCGCGTATTTGAGGTTTGCCTGCGCGCACTAAAGTGCGTGCTCTAGTTTCTGCTGGGGCGAGGCGCGCCGTGCAGCTTAGGTCTTATGACGTAACAAAGGCTTCTATATTGGGAAATCGGGCGACTTTCAGCACCGATGTTGATAGTACGTATGATATCTCTATAGAAGAACAAGATCAGTGGTTGAAATAAGCTGCATGCATTGGCGGAGGTCTGCGCTCTCAGAGTGCTTTTCTAGTTTTCGTTACCGTTGGTTCGTTGGTTAGTCGTTCGTTCGTTTGTCCGTGTGCAAAATAACTCAAAAAGTAGTTAACGGATTGGGATGAAACTTGCAGGAAAGGTTGAGAATGACACGAGTAATTAACGATTAACTTTTGGTAGTCATCCGAGAATTTTGGGGGAATTTATGAAGGATTTTGATATTTTGGCAGGTAGGGTCAATGAACTTGGGAGTTCAGGCTGCGCGTATTTGAGGTTTGCATGCGCGCACTAAAGTGCGTGCTCTAGTTTGATCTGCTGGGGAGAGGCGCGCCGCGCATCTGAGGGTTTATGACGTAACAAAGGCTTCTATATTGGGAACTCAGGCGATTATTTAAGTGGGTGTAAATCACTTATCTCTATACGAATGGAAGAGCAAGATCATTAGTGGAAAGTACTAGTAACTGCCTGGCGGAGGTCTGCGCTCTCGGAGTGCTTTCTAGTTATTATATGAGTTGATTATTGGCGTGCCCTTCACGGATGAATGTTCAGTTGCCAACCTTTTGACAGATATGTATGTAATTAAATGTTATTATACAGGAAACTCTTCATAGTATTGAAATTGTTATGAGAAAATTGAAAAAGCAGGCGAAGAAAATGAGTTTTGTTCCGAAAGGTGCTTTGTAGATCCGTATACTAGTAATTCAGCAGGATCCAAAATCAGAAATCCGTGTGCATGATGCGTGACCACGACCCCGAGCACTGCCCGGAGTGAGACCAGGCTGGCTAGCTTTTTCTGCTTTTGCAGCTTTCAGATGAACCACTATTACCTGTTGCTGTGAATATTTCATTTCTCTGCAAATTAACTTTGGAGAGCAGGAGGAAGCGGGAGGAGAATATAGATAGCAGAAAAACATCCAGGAACAAAATTACACAAGGTCACATAAACTTTTAACTGAAACAACTTTTACAAGTTGTTCATCACTTGCTGAAATTTCCAAAAGGTGCATACTTCACAAGATTAAAAAAAAAAATCCAAAAACATATTCTTTAACTAGAAAAGCACTATGAGAGCAGCTACTTTCCACTGATGATCTTGCTCTTCCCGAAGAGATTTTTCTCCTCTTCACCACTGGGGAAAAGCTCTCTTCCATAGAGATCAGTGATTTCCACCCATAGGTTTACTATGAGCAAGATCATCAGCATTGGTTAGGCCTAAACTGGAGTATGCCTCTGAGGTTTGGAACCCTCACGCCTTGACGTCCATTAACAGCCTCGAACAAGTGCAGAAGGCAGCAGCCCGGTTTGTTGCTGGTGACTACAGATGGTCTACATCATCTACCCGTCTGGTGTCGGCACACGGATGGAACACGTTACACCACCGGCGACTCCTGGACCAATGTTCACTTTTTTACAAAATCCACTATGGAGTGGTAAGCCTACCATTGCCCTCAGTGGTTACCCTGCAACCTACTATGAAAGGAACGATCATGACCTCAAGTTCAACATACCCAAGACAACCATTGATGCATTCAAGTACTCATTCTTTCCAAGGACAATTTGGATCTGGAACCGCCTACCTAGTCAAGTTGTACATGCCACCACCTTAACAACATTCAGAGAAGCTGCTCTCCCATGTATTACAACCTTGCAGCCTTCTTCTGGATCACTCATCCTTTAAAGGAGGATGCATTCAGATTTTACTCGCACAGTGCACACTTTTATTGTAAATAGAGATCATCACCATGGCACCTCCCAATGGCACACATGTGTAGTTTCATCCCAGTATAGCTTCTTGGAGCTGCGAGAGGGATTACAGTATCAAGCATCAAGTACTACATCATCGCCCGCTTTCCCAATATATAAGCCTTTGTTACGTCATAAACCCTCAGCTGCATAACGCGCCTCGCCCTAGCAGAAACTAGGGCACGCACTTTAGTGCGCGTTGGAAAACCTAAAAAATGCGCATCTTGAACTCCCAAGTTCATTGACCCTACCTGTCAAAGTATAAAAAAAAGATCTTTCATAAATTCCAAAAAAAAAAAAAATCTCAGATCACTACCAAAATTTAATCATTTATTACCTGTGTCATTCTCAACCTTTACTATCAGTTTCATCCAAATCCGCAAAACTTTTTGAGTTATTTTGCACACGGACAAACAAGCAAACTAACTAACTAACTTAGAAAAGCACTCTGAGAGCGCAGACCTCCGCCAAGCAGCTACTTTCCACCGATGATCTTGCTCTTCCCGAAGAGATCTTTCTCCTCTCCACCACTGGAGAAAAGCTCTTTGGGCTCTCCCATATAGAGATCAGTGATTTCCACCCATAGGTATAATTACATCACCGCCCGCTTTCCCAATATAGAAGCCTTTGTTACGTCATAAACCCTCAGCTGCGTGACGCGCCTCGCCCCAGCAGAAACTAGAGCACGCACTTTAGTGCGCGCATGAAAACCAAAAAAAAAAAAAAAAAAATGAAAAAAAAAATGCGCAGCTTGAACTCCCAAGTTCATTGACCCTACCTGGCAAAATATCAAAAATCCTTCATAAATTGCAAAAAAAAAAAAAAAAATCGGATTACTACGACACTTTAATCATCTGTTACTTGTGTCATTCTCAACCTTTCCTGCAAGTTTCATCCAACTCCGTGCACAACTTATGAGTTATTTTGCACACGGACAAACAAACGGTAACGAAAACATAACCTCCCCCCTTGGCGGAGGTAACAAACCAACGGTAATGAAAACATAACCTCCTCCTTTGGCGGAGGTAAAAATCAATGTAGACGCGCGTAGATTTTTTTTAAGGCACATTTTCTTTATGCAACAGTGGGATTACTCTGATAATCATAATCGCATACTATAAAATCAATGCATCGAGACACTCAGAAGCATGTAAAACATTGTTTCCCTTCAATAGTGGATTTAGCACCTTTTGGATAGGAACTCTTCATAACATATACATCATGTGTGTGTGAGCGAATATGTGTTTGTGTGCGATTTTACTTCTGAAAAAAAGAACGACAACAACACTATATGCAGTGCATGTCATTCGAAATCCATAGTCTAGTGGGATTTCTGAAAAAGGGCTCTCTAAAATGGTGTTAGAGGCATTTTTGGGTAAAAGTTGGGAACCGATCTCTTTTACCTAATTTGAGTATGCTGAATCTGAAAAATCCGGTTCCCAAGCGAAATTCGCCGATCTTGACCATCTAATTTGCATAAACAAAATGGCTGCCAAGCCACAGAACAGTTTCAGATACGCATTTACCAGGAATTCTTTGCAAACGAGCTGGAAAAAAGTGATTTGAAATGTTTGTACAGAGAATATAATTACCAATAAACGTTTCTCAGGTGGTAAATAGTATATTTTTTCATAATTATGCAAATTATTACTGAAATATGCAGATGAATGTGTATATATATATATATATATATATATATACATTAACACTGATGGAAGAGTAATCTTGACCTTTATTTTTTCTTGAGAGGCAAATTAAATACTAAATATGTAAACTTTAAGGTTTTGAGGGTTAGAAAAACTCCGGTTCCCAAGCGAAATTCACCGATCTTGACCATCTAATTTGCATAAACAAAATGGCTGCCCAGCCACAGAAATTGTCAGATTCGGAGAGGCATTTTCGAGAAATTCTTCGCAAACGATCTGGAAAAAAAAAGTGATTTCATATTTTGTACATAGAATATATAGAAGTAGCAGTTTGAGGGATAACGTTTCACAGATGGTAAATAGTATATTCTAATCATAATTTTGCAAATTGGTACTGAAATATGCAGATAAATGTATATTAAGACTGGATGAGTAATGTTACAATTTTTTCTTGAGAGGCAAGTTAAACACTAAATATGTAGACTTTAAAGATTTGAGGGTTAGGAAAACTCCGGTTCCCAAGCAAAATTCACCGATCTTGACCATCTAATTTGCATAAACAAAGTTTAATTGTGAGTTTCAGACAAGCATTTTCTAGATTTATTTTTTTTTTTTGGGGGGGGGGTTGGGGGGTGGGGGAGGGGTAAACGAGCTGGAAAAAAGTGATTTGAATCTATGTACATAGAATGGAATAAGCAACTTGAGGGATAAACGTTTCTCAGGTGGTAAATAGTATATTTCTTACATAATTATGCAAATTAGTACTGAAATATGCAGATAAATATATATTAACACTTGAAGTTTTTTATTTTTTTTTCTTGAGAAAGCAGTTAAAAACACAAGATATAGAGACTTTAAGGTTTTGAGGGTTAGATAGTGACCAGAATCCCTTCTCAGTGGTATCAAAATAAATGCAAATATTGTAATTGGTATGCAAATTATATGTAGGCTCCATGAATTTTAGATGCACGCAGTTCATTCAATAGCCTATATACCATGGTAAAATTTTATTTTTTCAAATTCTCTAAAAAGGTCCTTTTGGATTTTTTTTTTAAAGAATTCAAGTTAGGAACCCGATTCTTAACCAAAATTGATTGTGCTAGGCCAAAAAAACAAACAAAAACAAAACAAAAAACAAAACAAAACAAAACAAAAAACGGTCTTTTTCAAGCGAATGAACTTTAACATCTTATTTGCATAATACATGCAAATATAGCTGCAATATTGCCATAAAATTGTTAATTCCATGAAAAATATTTGTAGTACATCGATAATCACAAAACAAATTGATGAAAACTCTCTCTATGCGGATCATGACTCAACTTTTTTAGGGGGGGGGGATGCCATTTTGTTCATGTGCAACATCCTTTATTGTATTGTTCCAATATACAAATTCTATTTCCCAGTTAACCAGAGCATGGTAATCATATATATAAATGATTATATTTGATTATATATATCAAACATTCGTTTATAGGTTGAAATGGGATAGGTGGTTTTATTCTATTTTCTCTTGAAGCATTGCCTCGGCCAATGCAATCTGCGAAATTAAGGGGTTTACACCTTCCTGTTCCTTTTTATGTTTGTTTTCAATATACGTAGATAACATGCCGCCAGTGACGACCACCAAGTATGATGCATTTTGATTTATTCCTAACTGGACGACGCCATCACGCTCTCTTGTCTGTCTGACTTATGATATATCTCACCAGGTGTGATTCAGATCATATAGAAATAACACTCTCAACAAACAGGGCATCTAACTTTAAGGGCCAGTGGATTGTAAGAACTGAAGAATAATGGATACTCGTTAGAAACCATATTGAAACATACAGAATAGATTCCACTTCATATCAGACGTAATAGTCGGCATTTTGCCTCTCATCATATTATGCTTTATCAAGTATAGTTTTTAAATATCCATGTTTCATTTGAATTTCTGCCCAAGAATTGGGATATGGATCTTTTCATAGAGGACCTGGGTTTTCCACCACCTTGCGAACATGAAGTTACTTTTGTTCCCTCGAGAGATAATATCGATCCTATAGCTACCTTACAGAGGCCTTCTTCCGTAGATACTGAAGTTGTGCTTATGCCAGACTGATACTGACAGTAGCACTCTTATTAAAGCAAGTGATCAATGACAAGGATGCTGCTTGTACGAGACAAAAACTAAAGGGTTCAAAGAATATGGTTGTTATCAGTCTTCTTTATAAGAATAAACTTATATTCGATTCAAAAGATGCATCACGCAAGCTCGTTTGGCACAAATATGTTCCGCCATTTTAACGACAAAAGTATTCTGAACTCTCGCGGAAGCATTTCAACGACAATACTCCTGTATCAAAAAAAAAAAGATTATAAAAAGAAGAAAATCCTGCTCATTGTGCCAGACCTGATCTTTCTTCACCAGTAGACAATGGGTGGGAAGGTTTTGATCTACAGCCTGTCTACAGCCTGTACAACTGATATATCTAGCTCCAATCCTGCAAAGTTAAATTGAGATGATTTCATGTGCATGCGAAAGCAATGCAGAATTTTTCGATGCAGATGTCACAAATCAGGCCTACGATATACAGCAGTGTGTGCATGTTAGCAACAATGTGATGATGCAACCCTTGCATGAATGTAGATCAATTTAGCTCGATTGAAAGAAATAAACTTTTCGACACAGATTATGTTTCTTTTTATCCCAAATATAAAGGTGTTGATGACTAGATTTACAACGTTCATCCTTCGTTTCTGTTTCCGACACTGTCCGCGAGATACCAGGATTTTTCTGACATTTTTTTTTTTGCTTGAGCCTGCAGGGTGGGTGAAAAAAACATGAATTATGACGAGATTTATGAAAGTTGCCACTTGATTTTAAATTCAACAGATTGAAAATAATCATAAACCAATCTATCCAATGAAAACGACAAAGTACATGCAGGGAAGGATAAAGTGACATTGCACTTATCCATAGAGTAATGTATAGTGATGTGATTGCCCGATAACTTTGATGGCAAGACCTTGTTTTGGTGGTAGATATGCATAGAAAATGGGTGAATATTTGCATAATTTATTATGCAAATGAGATCATAGATGTGTGTTGTTTAGTAGTTGCTCTCTCTCGTAATCACACCAGGAATCAGTAACAGGTCTTGATGTATAAAAACTGTTATGAAACATATTCATATATTGCGGCAGTGCGTTGTAGAATCTCGAAACCTGCCTGGTCTACGGTCTCTTGAATATCAATTTGCAAACATATTTCCCTTTAGTATCATTCAGTTCTCCTTTATTGATTGATTCCAGTAACTGATTTACTTCGGACTCTGACGACATCATAATGTGCAACTTTTTTGCCCGATAACTTAGCCGTATTTTAGGGCGCCAAGGTACATTTTGATAGCAAGACTTTGTTTAAGGGAATATATCCATAGAAATGGCCAAGTGTTTGTATAATTTCTATGCAAAATAGATTATTAGGGTATTTCTAATAGTTTTTTTTTTCTTGTATCTCCTTATCACAAAAGAATCATCAACTTATGTCTTGATATCATAACTATAAATGATTCAGATTCATAAATCGTGGCAATGTGTTGTAGAATCTTGCATACCAATTTGCATACGTTATTGCAAATATCTTTATTCATTTTTTTGTTTTCGGGTCGTCCGTCCGTCCGTCCGTCCGTCCGTACGTCCGTACGTCCGTACGTCCGTCCGTACGTCCGTCCGTACGTCCGTCCGTACGTCCGTCCGTCCCGTTTTGTTTTTGTCGATATCTCAAGAACCGTGTGGTGGTTTTACATCAAACTTGGTATGAGGGTATATCCTTGGGGGATAATACTTTGTGTGGATTTTAGGGTCACAGGGTCAAAGGTCAAAGGTCACAGGTTATTTTGTGAAAAAAAAATTGAAATTTCATGTTTTTCTCCATATCTCGCAAATGGTTCAAGGTATCTTCAGGGAACTTAGTATATATGCTTGTACCGATGGGCAGTGATTATCTAGGGAAGTTGGGGGTCATGGTTCAAAGGTCAGGGGGTCAAAGGTCAAGGTCAACTCTTCAAAATATCACTACTTTCCTTAAAATGCAATATGCCTGAAGGTTTTTTTTTTTTAACTTGATGTATGGCATGTATTACCCAATATATATTTTTGGGGAAGTTTCTTGCCAAAAGGTCAAAGGTCAAAAGGTAAAAGGTCAAGTGAAAGTGCTAAATTGCACTTTTTCCTCCATATCTCTAAAGTAACTCAAGGTATCATCTTGAAACTTACATATTTATGCATGTTCACCCTAACAGTGATTCTCTTTGGAACTGTGAGGTCAAAGGTCAAAGGCCAGGTTTAGATAATGCTATTTTCCCATTTGATACTGAAATTATACTTTTTCTCAATACCTTGAACATTACTCAATGCATAAACTTATAAAAGGGTCAAAAGTCAAGTAAAAATCATCAGTTCCCCAAATACCTGCACTCTGACATTTTAATCATTCATCCAATTGAACCTAGTTCTAGGAAAGTGAACATTCAGCACATTTGTGTCAAACCTGTCATTTTAATATTTTGCCAATTGTGTGAAAGTGTCATCACACATTGTCAAGACATTGTACTATAGACCTATTAGTAGAACCATGCATTATGGCGGAGGCATATCTTATTCTGAATTGGTTGATTCCAGTACTTGATTTTCCTCGGGCTCAGATGACACCATGTACACTTTGTTTGACAGATAGCATATCTATTTTTTCACTATGCCAAGGTGCATTTTGATAGTAAAACTTTGTTTTAGGGGAAAATATGTTGAGAAAATTGAAAAATATTTGCATGATTTATTATGCAAATGAGATGCATATTTTATTTCAATACTTTAAGTTGGTTCTTTATCACACTAGGAATCGTGAACCGGTCTTGATTCAATGAAAACTATCATCAGATTTATGATTCAGATCCCTATTGCGGCAATGCGTTGTAGAATCTAGAATCCTGCCAGTTATGTATCCTCTTGTAATTTGCGTCTAGATATTTGCATAAGTGTATAATTCATTTCTTTTGAATTTATTGAATTCTTTTGAATTGATTTATTTTGATTCGACTTTGGCGACACCAAATACTTTTGGTTTGCCCGATAACTTGTTAAAATGATTAAAAACAGAAGTGAACACGTTCTATAGGTATATATGCACGTGTATAGTATACTATACATGTGCATATATGCGGTAATGCATTGCTGTATCAGCGGCAACTCCTAATTTGCATATTTCACTTCTTAATTTGCATATATAAGTAAAAGTTATGAACAATTGATGACCTAGCTATTGTCTTTGCACCTTAATTTCTGAAATTATTACTATTTCTGCATGTCTAGGGAGATTTTATGAAAATTAGAACATCGAAACACCTTAAAAAGCAATGAATTGGCGGCCATTTTGTTTATGCAAATTAGATGCTCTTAGACTAAAAATTCCGCTTGGGAACCGGAATTTTTGGATTCAGCGTACTTGAATTATACAAAATAGACCGGTTCCCAACTTTTACTAAAAAATGCCTCTAACAGTCACATTTTCCCCAAATCCCACTAGACTACCAGAGTCGTTCTCTCACTTCAGAACGTTGGCGCAAGTCGATTTTTGCACTCTCGCAAATAATGCATCATGTTCATCCAAGTGTGAACACATACCACACCAAAATGATACCAAAAAAAAAAAAAAGAAAACAAAAAAATCGGGATAAAACCTCCTTTCCGACCATGTATGATAAATCGTTTCTTCTTATGGTTGTTGTTGTTGTTGTTTTTTAAGAATAAATGGCAATTTTCTGAGTACAAACTTTTTTTTTTACTCACACTGTTCATCATCACGAAACTAGTGACTTCTTTTCGAGCGCATCATGCCTTCTGACTAGTTTCACATAACTAATAAAATGTCCAATACCTTTGTGAATCAGCGCAGTCCACAAAATGAGCATTAGAGACTCGAGATTAGTTGGCCTACTCTAATAGAATATGTTATTGAACATGATTAAGTTGATACAGAAAAACAGGTAAAATATATCAGCTAAGTTGGAGACAGTCTCTAAATATGAATTCTGACTTTTTTGTCAAATCCATACATGACGCCATCGCTACATAAAATGACAACTAGTGAAATCACAGGAATGAAACAATAATAAGAAAAATAAGATAATTGCATGAAAAATTGCGTGAAAATTGCATGAAGTTTTTTTTTTTTTAAAGAAAAGTGCATGCCATTTCATGTACCCGTATACTGACCCAGTGAGGGTTATGTTTTCCCGCCAAATTTCATCAGATTTGAATGGAATTAAAGAGAAGGCGTTGAAATTCAAGCGATTTTCGTCAATACTCTGCTCTCATGATGGCTCAGTCAAGTTCGTTTCGGAGTCATTCCTTTTAGATTAAATTTCATTCAACTATTAAGAGAGAGAAATTCATTCAATTTAACAACGCAAAGTTTGCATTCAATTTCGCGCCGGCTAGGCAGACGTTCAATTTCGTTCCAAGTACCAATTTCAATTTCATTTATAGGCACACAACTTCGCCTTTAAAATTTCGAATTCAATCAACATATAAACAAGCTCTATTTTATGGGACTCAAACAACATCTACACACGTAAAATTCCCATTTTCTACTTTAAAGAGGAAATCCACCCCAGACGTATAGATAGACTTCAAAAGAAAGGAAAAATTATTCCCTATATACAGAACGACACGAAAATAACAAAAATCAGGCACACGTCAGGTGAGAAATAAGGAAGAAATGAATTTTGGATATGACATTTTGAATTTTCGGAAAACATTTCTTGGTCATTTCAGTCCTTATATGAATATTCAAATGTGCGAGTTGATGATTTCTTATCATATACCCTCACAAATTTCTAATGTATGTATTTGTTTGGTTTTGTTTGTTTGTTTGATGCATTTTCTTCAACATAATTTTATATCCATGAATTAGAATTCTTTTCAGTAATACCTTAAAAACATCAGCACAGATTACAATGTAGTATACATGATTCAAAGGAGAAAAGATAAATTTATAGGCCTACATTGACTCCATGCCCAGAATATATTGCATTACCATACAAATTTGCAAATAATCATACCTGGGAAATTATGCAGAAGAAAGAATGCCACTGTGAGCGGATGCTTGAACACGTGGCAGCCGAATAAACCTATCTACGTATACATTATTAGTTTAGCAGAATGGAGAAAAAAATCTGAATGTGATAATAATAATGCATTAAGTTTTCATATTCCAGTGCATAGATACTATATGTAGGTATATGGTGAATTATATGATTATGATGAAAAGGTATGAGAAGAATAATGTGATCATGAAGATGATGGAGATAAAATGAAAAGGTATAGGCATAGAAACATTGTACATATTTACTGTTTACTGTAATTCTAAATCTACTTCTCAGTTCAAACTGATCAAAACAAAACAAAAATCAAAGTTCACAGATTGTAGTCTGACAGTAACATAATTTCCAGTCTTGCCTTAATAAAAAAACTTTAAAAAAATCTTGAGAAAAATATAACGTTATCTATGAAATTCGATAAATTTGTATTTTTAGCTAATATAAGTAAAGCATCCGTTCCCATACCAAGACAGTGGCGGATCCAGGCGGGGCGCACGGACGCGGGGCCCCCTCAAATTAAAGAAAGGGGGGGGGGGGGGGGGTGCGCTCCCTTTGTTAAAAGGCGCCCCCTCTTTACGGAATGCCTGGATCCGCCCCTGCAAGAATGGGTTATGAGAGTTAACATTTATTCTTTTTTATTTTGGGTGGTAATAAGGCAAGTTTTATACTTATGCTGCTGAAATATGAGATTTTTGTTATTTCTGTATTCGAAATGAATAAGAAATTGTGAGAGTATGACATCATCAACTTGCTGATTTGAATATTCATATGTACTGGTCAAGAAAAGATTTCTGTATTCGATGAATAAAAAATTGTGAGAGCATGACATCATCAACTTGCTGATTTGAATATTCATACGAACTGGTCAAGAAATGATTTCCGAAAAAAAATTAATTTCAAAATGTCATAACATAGTCTATCTTCTTTTTCTTATCTGATTTTTTTTTTGTCATTTTTGTATCGTTTTGTATATAGGGAATACTCTTCACTTTCTTTTGAAGTTCATTTACTTTTGGGGTGAAAAAGATAATGTGATTAATAGGTCTATACATATAATTTCATTTACATTTCAAAGTTTCATTTAATATAATTTCACTAATATCTTATGTATTTCTCTTCTTTCTGTTTCTTCCAGTTTCACTTTATTCATCATCAACAACATGGATACATTTCTCAAATTTTTACACGCCCAGATCCATATTTACATTATCTCTTTGGCATGCTTGGTGAATTATCACCTTCCTCGTCTCTATGTGTACATTACGTTACTTGATCGAGCCGTATAGACCTGTCCCCCCCCCCCCCCCCCCACCATGAGTGTATCAACAGTATATAAGCCTACTAATTTGCTGGTTGTCAAATGCTTCAGCTATATTACAGTTCTGTCCATATTCAAGCTATATGCATGATTATCAAGCAGACGCAAAAGTCGTTATAAATGAACTCATATGCATGCATACGTACATATGAAAGTTGTTGCATGTATGCATATAAAAGTTGTTGTTTTGGATAACGGTTTGTGAAAGGAACTAACAATTTCAGTATAAGTCAAAGACATCATACATTAATCTTGCATTATTTGTTCAAACAGAATGAAATGGGTTACTACTTAGAACATAAGCATGACAGTAACGATAAGCACTGCCCAAAATGCTGTGAGTGCCTTTTCATGAATTTGAATTCCTTAACGTTCATCAATACATGGCGGTGCTGATGCGAATTTGAATGCGTTTCGCGTGCAGTTTTAATTTGAACTCACTTTTTTTACACATGCATGAGAAAAAAAAACATGAAATAGAATGCTGAAGCAATCAAATTGAATGAAATAGCTAGCACTCAAATGTTGATTTCGATAATCATTCACATTCGCTTGAACTTGAATGATCGCATTACTACATCAAATCAAATGCAAATCTGATGAATGGGCTGGAAAACCTATTCCTCTGTCTTCTGAAAGAGACAAATTAAGAGGTCTTTGATCACAGTTCCGCTTTGCGCATGAGAAGGAAAAGGTGATTTGTGGAATCAGGCATGTTATTAAGCATCCATGAAATATAATGATTATTTACGTATTCCTTATAAATTAAGGTTGCTAGCACATCCCCTGACAGCAAGCCCGGACGGTATTTGGCAGCAATGTTAGAAAATGGTTGTTAATGTATTCAACACAAAACAATAAAATTGACGGACCTTTCTGGTCAGCCGATCTATATGGGCAAGTTTATTGGGAAAAAAAAACCCCAAAACGAATGAAGTGCCTACCCAACTGAGAAAAAAACCCCACCAGAAATGTCATTTGTACCAATGTGCACATGAGCTGATTGCGAACTGGCTTATCATACTTAAGAAGCAAAAAATTGTGGAGAACTAACTCAAAAACATTGAAAGACAGCCCCCGGTCTAAAAAAAAAAAAAAAAAAAAAAAAAAAAAAAAAAAAAAAAAAAAAAAAAAAAAAAAAAAAAAATCAAACTTCAAATTTCAAACGATCTCTTCCCCGTCTCTACGTCTCTACCCATCAAAAATCAATTTCAATTAGGGTTACAACATTGTGTCTGGCTACCATGTTGACGTCCAGGAGGCGGGGCTCTACCACCTCCCTGATACAACGATGGTATCCATGTGTGCACGGCAATCACCGGCACAAGAGCGCCGACTGTGTCTCATCCACTTCTCATGGGGTCTGACTACAAATACTAGGAAAAAATATATTTTTTGCACATTAATTCTAACATCAATACTTTTACATATATAGTTCGTATTAATTGGCTAAAGCAATTACTTCTTGTTTTTTATGAAAACACGAGAATGAAGTAAGTTTAATTCTATGATGCTCACGTTGCTCCCCTATCAATTGTATGGTACATGCCGTGCCATTGTCTAGTCTTGTAACCATAACGACACCCTTGTTGATATACCTCCACGCGCCGCCGGTATGCATGTGTGTGGGCCCATACATGCCACACGTTACGTACAGACAGATACCAATTATACACAACGTACATTACGTCGGATGATTACAGCCAGATAGTTGTGTAGATGGAACTGGTTTCCGCGGTTTCCGTTAATATTTGTGCCTGGTTATCCTTCAAGTGAAAAGGATAAGAAACCTGACTTTTCTTCAGCTCAAGTCACTGAAATAGTCTTATATTCTCAAGATGCCGCGTGAATTATTTGATGTCCAACGACAAAATTTCTGGACTGAATCCATCCACAAGGAGGCTTACACCCGCCTGGCATGGCACGAGAAATACAGCAAGGAGTTTGCCAGGGAGTCCCGCGAAGGCGGACAGGCGGCTATCGCTCGAAAGAAGCGCCCGGACATGGTTCCCAAAGTAAAGCTGATTCCTGTGCAGGCACTAAAAACCAAGAAGGCACCAGCAAAGACTGACGTGTCAAAGGCCCAGGAAGAATCTAAGCAGAAATTTGCAGAGCTGGCTGGAAAAAATCCTGATGCTCTTCTTGTGGAGATGAGACCCGCCACTCCGAAGGTGCGTGCACAATTGTATGAAGGATTTAGCAAGGAAGGCACTGGACGCTATGCCTATCTGCAGATTCGGAAGCTGAAGAAACCAGAGTGCAAATACGAAGTTCCACTTACCAGCTCCTGGGAATATGGTTGGAGACTAGATGACGTTGTGAAGGAATTCAAGGCCCCCTCATTTGGGCGTTCTCGCATTGTCAAGGACTCTTTCTATCGCACCAATGGCATATTCTAGATTGAGATACATACAAGAATGTCAGTTCTTGAAACTTCTCTTGCTGCAGTCATGCTGTGCATGAAGAGGGCAAAATCACTGTTGATGTCAGGCCTGGAGCCTGTCAAACCACTAACTTTAATGTAGAACATGCCTAACGGTTAACACATTTAAAGATGTGGTGAGGTCAAGATGGTTGGACTTGTCTAAATCAGTCCACAGAAGTGTTACTGTAAAAAGAGAATGATCAATTACAATATTATGCAAATAACTGATAACTTCCAGCTCCTGTCAAGCATGGATAGCCTTTCGCAGCATGATGATTTTATTGGACAATGGTGGTGTTTTAGCAAGAAATATAAAGTAGTGCAAGTTATCATTTCGAATGTGAATATATTTCAAACTCCTGATTTTCTCAAACTTAAACCGCTGCTCTCTACTTTTGCTTTTGTGGGGTACTTCCAAGAGACATCGATTTTACAGCCCTTTTTAGAAAACAAACGAACTGGCTCCTGCAATCCAGCTAGTAGACTATTAAAGTGTAATGTGAATTCAATTGTTTCCCTTTTTGTATTTAGATTTCAGGTGTATATTTGTCTAAATTAGATGGAGCTGTAGTGTTTTTGAACTATTTTGTATATGTCATATTCACAGACTCTAACCCGAAGCACCTTCTGATCTGGAGATTCTCCCGCCTGAAACCCCTAGCAAACGAAAGACTCCAAGTTTATGTGTGCGAAACGCGAAGTTCCTAGGGTTATAGATGCTCTCTGGTGCTATCTAAGGCTTATTTTTGCAACATACGATAGCAATACATGTGAGTAAGAAATCCTTTCCAACAGGAGACATTGAGCCAGGGCGGGAGAAATTAAATCTCAAACGTGAGAACGGGAGATTTTGCAAAAATGGGTTTTCGGCAGGAGATCTCCCATCGAAAACGGGAGAGTTGGAGTCTCTGCATATTCCAGATATCCAGCATCTTAGGAGTCTATCATATTCTTCCATTCATTTATGCATGTACAGTTTTGTAGTTGCCCTGTCTATGCATATTTTTTTCTCATCCGAGGATGAACAAACTATTTCAGTGCTCTCCCACATACACCTACGTACAATACGTCATACATGAGACTAAATAATGAGGTGGTCAAGTGACATTTTTACATTGTTACTTAGCACAGATGTATCATCTTGAAAGTAGACCAAATGTAGGTGTACACAGTACATTGCTATTGTAACAAACACATTTAAAACTAAATTCTTGTTACAACACACAGTAATTTGAATTGAAGTCCCAAAATTATATATGTATGTAAACATCTGATACACTGTACTGTTCAGCTGTAACAACATTTCAATATAATGAAAGAAAACCACCAGTCCTGTATGAGGACTTCCCTATAACAGGAATACACTGTACCAGCAGCTTCATAATCATTTCCTTCATTGTAATTGTGCATTATTGTATTAAAACCATGTCATTTCAGTGGACTATGAACTTGACAGAGAGGAGAGTAAACATACATATAGGCAGACTGCATTAAATTAAAGTGGCGGTATACTGGATTTGTATCATACATTTTAGTATTATTTTAAGAATTGCAAGTCATGAGAGATGCCTAAGCATATCAAATTGTGAGATTGAGAATACAGAATTACCACTTGTTACTGTGTAAGAAGCATTGTTTTACGACCGAGAAATCATGGAGTTTGTGTTATTAAAATGTCATCTTGCACCTCCTACAGTAGACATTTGGTATTTGTGAAGTCATCAACATTTTGTCATCACAGACATTGAACTGGCACATGGTGCTACATCTGTGCAGCAATTAGCATCAATATCCTGATGGCATAATCATCTACAGTGTTGTGTTAAGCCCACCGATATGTATATTATTACATAGAATTTCTACCACAAAGAGCTTGTAATAATAACTTGCACAAGTCAGAAAAAAAAAAGTTATTGTGCTATGTTCTGTCCTTGGAACAAATTAAGGTTGAACAATTGTTTCACACTTGTATAAAGAAATGCGACATTTATTCTGGTTAACGATTGTTACACTTTAATACTCCACATGTTCATGTATTAAAGAAAAAGTGTTGTGCTACATAAGTGTAATTTTGCTGTCATGGTGTTAGCATGATTGAGTTCTTGAATTAATGCAGTATTTCAGGAATAGTGATGGGAAGGTTGAAAGGTTGTACTCTTTGTATATCTACATATATGCATGTGTGTGTGTGTGTGTGTGTGTGTGTGTGTATATGTATATGTGCGTGTGAAGGCAGTGCAAGTGTTACACATGGCCATAATGAATAATGATTCCTTGACATTATTTTCATTTAAGTAAGACATTAAGTACATGTAGATACACTTCATGTTGGAACATCTGGGCCCTTTGCCTATCAAAAAGTTGAGATCAAACAGAAGTCAGAATATCAAAGTCTCAAGATACCCAATTCTGATGGGCTGATAAACTCACTTATGATAACCCGACTTCTGTTTAATCTCAACTTTTATGAAACGTTTCCACTTTTACAATTAGCCTCTACAGTGCCAAGTTAATTGCAGGGAAAGAGAGAGAAAGTGAAGTACTGTAAGTAACCACAGCTGGGTGTGGAACTTTTTCAGGGTTGGCAAGAACAGAGTTACATGTGCAATGAACAGCTAGCATAAAGTGATTGGCAACTTGAGTTTCTTTACAGGATCACCTCCATAATCACGAATGCAAAATTCAGTCAACCACAATAAAATAAATGACACCAGAAACACTAGAATGACAACGTTTGTCTGGATTAATGAAGAAAATCTCTACTTTTAATTTGTATTTCACAAAATGAGAAAACATACAAACACATATCGACTTTCGGACAAAAGAAAACATCCAAAGAAATGAGTCTTTTAAATGAGATGTAAGTGTAAATTTCAAAGGTAGATGATTGTAAATGAGCAATGTTGCACATACATGTAGTATGTCTACCATTCTAGCATCTGGTCAAACTCTTCTATGTAGCATTTGGACACCAAACACAAAAATAGCGAAGCCTTGCCTCTATTCTGTGAATGACATAAAAAGAACAAAATGCAATGTTTGAAAACATGGATTATACAGATGCACTTCCATGCAAATGCAAATTAGAATGGCCTGTTCTTGTAGCACAAAGAATAGTCATAGACCCGGCACTAAAAAGTCACATCTGACTTGGTGGTGTAAATTATAGATCTGTTTGTGCATTTTTATTTTCATCTGACGGGTCAATAAAGCTGCAATGTTTGACTTTAATTTTTGATTCACAATCAACTACAAAAAAAACCCCCCAAAACCAAACAAACATAACAAACATGTATCTCGATCTAAAAATGAACAAAATCATGCTGAGACGATATTTAACAGGTATTCCCTTTATCGATTTTTTAACACTTGACTTCCCCCACAAATTATATTTCCCCAACAGATTAAATACCCCTGAAGCATGCAGCACTGAGGGAAAATAAAAGTCTCAAGGGACTGCCAAATATTATTTTACAATAGATGAGGCAATATCTCTTGTATGATATGGTCCACATAAATACATGTGATTTCATTCTAACCACGTCAGCAGCCAGCCAATTTCTGGAATTATATCACCTGATGTGGCATCACTGCTCAGAATACATTGTATAACAATTTCGACCCTTGCTGCGCAAGTCACATGATTGCATTTTGACTAATCATTGATTAGCATTTAATGCAGACCATCAAAAATGTGATGTGTCATCAAGAGAACCATATAATGTCAGAAAAATAAATTTGGGGGTTTTGGACGGATATTAACTTTTTAGATGATAAGCTTTAAGTTGATATATTATTTGCTCCACTTCATTACAAGGAAAATATTCTTAAAAAGAATTTAAAATGTTAGAAACGGCTCAGGTTATATTGCAAAAGTCAGCTTTACACATATTTTTCTTCCTTTTTATGGTATCAGACTTTATGCTGGAAACGTGATGACACACCACATATATACATGGTAACAACAACAAAGTCAATATTCAGGTCCCACAATTATTATCAATAAAGTTTATGGGGCAAAATTTCCTTCGGTTATAACATAATCTTAATTATGAAAAAGAAAACTATCAGTCTCAAGGATTTCTTTAAAATGGGAGTTGCCTGTGTGTGTATATCTTTAACCAGTTTGTTACTGACTCCAAACAGCCTGTGTAAACTGCTGAAACTACCAAAAAGGGGGGGGGGGGGGGTCCTTGAAAGAGAGGTCTATAGAAAGAGATTATATAACACAGAATGGTATTTGGCTGTACATTTTCCAAATCACATCAAAACAAACGTATAGCAACATAGTTGAAATAATTGTACATATATCCAAAATGTGACAAAAATCAAAATCACAGAACAGTTCCATCTTTGCCATGTTTTGTTTTGGTCTGTTTTCAAAGCTGTTAGTCCATCAAATCTCATAATTAAAGTGTACCAATACCCCGAGTATTATGTTTACTATATTTGTAGAATATACGTGAGACATGCCCTCTGCAAAATATTCAAATTTTCTGTCACTCTGATTTTTATTCATTGCGGTATAAAAGTAACTTTTAAAGAGTATACAAAACAGAAAGGACTTGTAATAGACTAGTCGATTACTTGATTCTTTAAATCAAACGATCACACTATTGATATTTGTTTTTATTATTCGTAAAAATGTACGCATATAGCTAGAATGCGCACAGGCCAGTACTGGCGCTTATGGAGCAGAACTTAAACGCGTGGAGCACAAGTGCCAGATTATTATAGATATATATTTTGATTTATCAAAATATGTATAGGCCTACTTTCAAGAGCTCCAACAGGTGAATTATGGCTGTTTTTTGTGTATCCTAGCTGCACACAAATTTGATTTCTAGGGTATTGGTACATGTTAAGATACTGAAATTCATTTATCGTAAATTCAGTGATTTAGAATTGTATATGACACAGCATATATATAAATCTTTCGTCAAAAATATGAAATTGAAAACAATCACTTACTTCTTCTTATCCATGATTTTGATAGAATGATAATTTAACGTGTAAATGTAAAAGCACACATTACTCATTACTACTCTAACACACACACTCTTTAAGTACTTTGTCTATTAACTTTGAAAGACCATGCCTGCTATAAATATACAAATATTATGGATACCTGCACAACTTAACTAGGACACCAAATAATGGGCGACATTGAAATCATAGTAAAAAACTATACTAATTACAAAATAGCAAATTCTACATTTACGAATATAAGATTTCTGCATTTGATATAAGGTATATACATCCATATTGTGCAAATGATAAAGCAAAGACAATGAAGTGAGATACAGAAAAAGGAGGATTGAAACAGTCATTGGTGATAAATTTACTACAATCCAAATATTTACAGTCTTCGTGATTGCCATGATACTCATGTATCTTGTCTGAATAAGTACACATGTGATTTACATAAAAAATGTGGACGGATGCACAATTTGATTACAATCATATCAAGGTGTCAAGATTTTTTTGGAAAGCATAGTTTTCATATAAAAATGCTGCTATCCAGAGTTTGCGCTAAAAATGTGGAATAGCACAATGTGTTGCGTACACAACAATTTCAGACTTCATAGAATGTTAGAATCACACATATTGATGAGAGTTTCATGATAAAATTCTGGGATTATCACGGTAAAGATCACTTTGCCATAACATGAACAGGATAAAAAAAAAAAGAAAAAAAAAACACTATAATTTTGATTCACTATTTGAAATTGAGAGCAAAAGTACAGTTACAAGTTGGAAACATGTATGAGCAATTTTGGGCAGTAAAGTGATGTGGTGCATACAGACAGACTTATTGGATTTGCACCTTATGCCAAACTCTGATGAATAAACATATAGAGTGACATCTTTCATAAAATCTAAGATCATAGAGAATGCTATCTACAATGTGTTAGTTAACATAATGGAAAATGTCATTCCTTACTGAACTCATACATGTATACTAAATATGTTAATCAGATCATTATATCAAGAAAAAAAGAGAGAGAGAAGAAATACACCAAAGATGACATGTACCATACGGAATTGTAAAATGCAAAAAGACAAGCCCATCGGTAAGTGTCAATAATTTACATGTTTATGTGTGTGACCATGGGAGCATTTCATGAAGCATTTTGTCCGACAAGTTGTCGGACAAATTGGGCTCTCAGCCAATCAAATGCAAGGATTTCAATAGCTTTTAACAGTTTGTCAGAAAAATATCCGACCAAAATGCTTTATGAAATGCCCCCCATGAATCATATGACTGAATGTATTGCAGACTGGAATGGTGAGGCATATGTGATGGTGTTCTAGGTAAGGTATACTTGCACACAAACTTATCAAAACACATTTAATCATCTTCCTGGAATAAATGTTGCATATCAGCATGATATGATTACATTATGATCCTATAACAACTTTGAGAGTTCAACGGAAAATCTCAGATAACTGTCACAAAAGAAGACTAATATCAAACTTGAAGCTGACAAAGATCTTTAGAGGGCAGATCCTGCCTCACTGCTCTCCTCCTCCTCCACCTCTGTTTCCAACCTTGCCTTCTTTCTATCCTCAATCATTTGAGCCAGGGAGTCCATGTCCGGTGCAGCTGAGATGCTGTTGTTAGCCACCTTCTTGATCTCCCGTCGTTTGGCCTGCCTTGACTTGATCAGCCGCTCCCTCTCCTTCTGGCCCAGAAGGCGGCCAGTCTTTGGCCGGCTGCTACTTTGAGGAGTGGATGGCTTGGAGCCTGATGATGTCACAGATTCCAGCTCATCCTCATCAGGTTCAAAGGCCTACATTTGGAGAAGGTTAAAGAACCAAGGCAGAGCGAACCCCTTCAGAATCGAGAGCATTTTTAAACAGTAAGACTTAAAAGAGAAGCCTGACATTGAATATGGGTGAAATTTTCAGAATCAATTCATATTTGTGTCTACCTTCTTCATTTACCTTAAACAGTGGCCTTTGCAACATATTCAGATGAGACTAAGGCTTATATGGTGGCTTGTGTGAATCCCTAAAGGAGTTTGATATGATTTACATGATAAATAAAGTAATCATAAATATATCACTGTGACTGCATTATATGCAATCAAAAGGCCAAATTTCATTGTTTATCCACTCAAAAAAAAAAAAAAAAATCCTGAATATGAGACCATCAAGATATCAATAGATCAATAAAATTTGGAATAGTACTATATGTGCAACATTTCACCAGGGATACTGAGTGTGCATATTTAACTTTGCATCAACTTTGAGACGAAAAGTGCACTTGCTCATATATGCTGTATATACCAGAAAACAGAAAAAATATCATTGTATCAAACTGTAATCATTGTGAACATGCAAACTGAAATTTCCAGCATTTGTGCATACCATGAAAAAAATACAAGTCAAAAATCATAGTTTGTAGATTGCATCACAATTGATAAAGAAGGGTGCCAGTCAACTCTGTGGAATTCACATTCACAGAAAAACATTATAACTATGTGATATGATTGAAGACAAAATAAATTATCATTGACTGTAAGGGTCCAGATAACAAGTTGTTTTACATGCCTGGAATGAAAATCAAAAGAAGGAAAAAATCATGAATCTCCCAACGATGTGATTAAATAAAGAAAGCTGTAAATGACAATTTAAAAAAATTGTGTATTGTAATGATATAAGAGAACAAATGCTTACGAAAAAAAAAGATCTCAAAGGATAATAAAATACACTGCTATCACTTTTTTTTTCTAGAAAAATTGTAAGACCGACACTGCATGACACAAAGGACCAATGGTGGACACATGAAACATTGCAGCTCTATTATTATATTGACTGCTTTTGCATTATTTACTGCATGTACTTGCTTAACATATATCTAGTAATGGACATTTTATGTAAATTGGCTGAGATACAGTTGTATCTAGGTTTTATGTGAGACATCATGGTAGTCATTAATATTCCATGAACTAACATGATCTTTACAATTATTGTTGACTGATAAGCTTAAAAACAGTACAATCAATGGAAATTATGAAGATGAAATGCATCATTAGTCATTCCACAACTCTCCACTGATATCATTAAGAAGTGATTTTATATACCGAGTATTTGCCAGAACTGTCTCGAAATCTCTATTCAAAATAAAGGGGTAAGTCTTTTTTTTCTATTTTTTTTGAAATGCACATGCTTGGCACCAAAAAATATCACATGTGTTGTTTACTATTTTCAGACAATGTAATACCCTTTGGAACCATCGGTGCAATGTGGTGCTAATATTGAAGAAAAAGCAAAAGCAAAGGAAAATGATTAGTCTGTGTGTATGTGTGTGTGACCTACACAACGTCTCTGGACTGAAGAAACCATAAAAGATTAGAGCTCATTCCAAAAATTCATCACAGAGACTGACACATCATGGGTTAGCTGGTGCATTACTGGCACGAATGTACCTGCAAACAACTTCTGATCCTCGATCAAAAAGACACCCTGAAGTGTAGCTTCAGATTAGACACATGCACATAAAACCCAGAGAGAATTAAATCCAAGGATAGACTCCTCACAGAAAAGGTTAAAAAACATGTCCCAAAGATGCTCCTGAAATGAAATATACAATTGTAGCTCAAGGTGGCATCAGCATGAAGTATGGTCCCAATTTTTAATTCATTCAACTCAGTTCATTTATTGCCCCGGGTCCACTTCAAGAACAGCAAGCAAACTGTGAACAACTCTCCCAAAGTCATCGATGGGAAAGGTGCAAACATCAAAGGACACCAAAGCATAGAACACTCCATGTAAATTAATCACTATGACTACTGGCAGAGAACCGTTACCTTCATTCAAATGTTTCTAAAGCCATACTATCAATCTGGGGATGAGAGTTCACTTGAAATAACCTTTGTTGACTTCAAAGCCGCAGGAAAGAAGACCAAAACACAAAGAGGGAAACAAAACCAAAAAATGGCATCACAGCAGTTACCTCTGAAAGAAGACATGTTCCATACTGAAGACAATTTCATGCCCTTATTTGCTGCTGCATTATATCTTTTGATACTAATTCACAACATTAAACCAACAAACCTAGTTCTGCTTCGACTGAGGACTGATATCTATGATGTTTGACAAAGGCATGTTATCACTTTCAATTATGAGGTCATCAGTTCAAATATAGCCATCAAAAGCAATGTCCTAACCATGAAAGTTTTGCCAAGTCAGCACAACTGAGACAGGGCACCTGCAAAATCCAGAGGAAAAGCCCTGATCACTTTGTGCGCAATCTCTGGGATGCCATGTGTTCTTGTTCACTTCATGCCACAGAAAACGAAAAGAGCATGTTAAAGTCTAGTGGACCTCTTTGCACTCCTCAGAGTTATGAGACTTTACAAAACTTCAGTACCTATTGTAACCTTTACAAGAGTCTTTTCTAGAGAGGAAGGATGCTGAACTTCTAACATCACAACCATCTTCCACTGAAAATCACTCCTAGCACTGGAACTTTCACTAGGAACAGCTGAGATATTTGCATTGTCTCCAAGTTCACATTTGCAGACCAGTTTCTACCACATGAGTAAGGAGAAATACACCACCATACTGATACATGTAAATGCCCACAATAATAACTTTTACTCTTAATAGTTGAACCCGAAGATTTTCCTTCAGAACAGGATATTTTGGAGCATCACATACATAAGTGCACGTGCTCATGTGACAAAAAAAGAGAACTGATATGTAAATGCATTGAAATTGAAAAACTTTTCAAACATAGCCACATTAAATAATAAAAAAAATTTGAACTGGCAATAGCTGCGAGTGAAGGATCGCTTGAAGCCATTTTGGGATTAGCACATACAGTTTTTTTCACTTCCTCCTCAAAAATATGTCGACAGGCGTGACATCGACGGTTGAAGCTTTTGCTGAAAATTTGATGCTATGATATGAATTGAATTTTAAAGAATAATGCAAAAAACAACCAACAAAGCAAATATTTAAAATACTCAAGTAGTACATTCATTACCAACATCTGGATAAAATTGCTGCAATTCATTTCACCCACATATGAAGATGGTATATCAATCATTGAACAAGCTTACATGTACATTTCTTCCTTATTCATCTATCCATCAAATTATCTACTTTTCCTTTCTGTCTGTCCTTCAATCTTATTCACCAGTCCAATTTAAAGTCACCTTATCATCTGTGTATTCCATTCTATCCCAGCTTACAAAAGTATTCAATAGATAATATTACCACATGCTCTTAATAAAAATTACTTCAGTCATTCCAAGCCCTGTCAGTATGAAGAATGTTTGGCAATGGAACCTCTCTTGGGTAAGACCAGCAGCACTGAAATTATCAAACTTGAAATCAGTCAACTGAACTCAAATATGTTTCTTCATAAGCATATATGCCTTTATAAAAGATATGAAGTTTGCAATAATAAAATAAATACTTTGATTAAATGTTACATCCATTAGAAATGCATTTAAATCAATAAGAACTTCCAGCTCACTGTGGCTTATCTTGTTCATTGGAAGTAGCATATATCTCAGTTGACTGACAAAGAAGAAAAAAGAATATGTTTATTTTGCAAGCAGGGGGAAAATCCAATTGCCACTTACACTTTTCTGTCCCGACTTGTAGTTGACTTCATCCTTCTTGAACTGACTGTTGATGCGATCAGCAATCCGCATCATCCTCTCATCCTCTGTTAGACCTGACTCATCTGGTTCCATGTAATCCGTGAACTGCTTTTTGGGAGCACCCTTGTGTTTCATTGTCAGGGTACGTTCATAGCGAACACGCTGAACGCGTTCCTTAACCAGATTGATTTGACGCTCCCGCTCATCCTGAATTGAGAGGCACATACAAAATTTCATTTGTCACACAGTCAGAGTCAAATGATCAAAAGCAGCAGACTTTTGACTTTCCCTAGAGAGTTAATGGGTGCTGCTACTGCACACCAGGCAGCAGATATCATATATAGTGTGTTTTTATGAAGTCATTTGGCACTGCGGCAAGCTACTATCAATACAAAACTGCATCAAAAGAATTCTTGGGCCTATAGCATGTGCTCTCAGATGGTAGCCATGTGATGCAGGAATTGTTGTAAGTTACTCATTTAAACAACATTTGATTTATGATCAGTGTGTCTAAATTTTGACTTTTGCTGCTGGAATGACGAGAAGATGGAATAAGTTATTTTCACCATTTTTCTTTAAAGAATATTGAAAAGTGGTGCCATCAAACTATCAACATGCTATGCATCAAAAGATAAATGGCCTTCATATCACAGTATTTATAAACGGGTTATAGCCCACAGATGAGAAAAAAAAAGTATATAACACTAAAATAAAATGAACAGACAGGCATTTCTTTGCAACATTTTTTTTTCCCCTCATGAATAGAACCTTACCTGCCAATTTGTAAGAGCTAATTGCAGAATTTGATCTGTTACTTTATGTTAGCAGTCACAAAGTCAGCTTAAATCCTACCATCTGAAGAACATCATGAAGGTATATTTCAATTCCTCCAAGGTTGGTAACAATTTTATTATGTAAAAGTGAAAGACTGCCTAATCTTATGTACATTCAGAGAACACATGGTGACTGCTGGTATTGCAGAGCTTATTCCTGCTATCACATTACCTTTTTAGCATTCTCCACCATAGTCTTCTGTCTCTCTCCCAAACCCAGGATGGTAGTAGCCGCATCCTGGATGCGAGTCTTTCTCATCTCCAGACGCTCTTTCAGCTGGGAGGGAGAAATGGACAGTCACAGTGAATAGACATGAACATTGTGATTTAAACTGAACTCTTCTATTTCCACTGATGATGCTGTCAGGGCTTATTCTGTACAATTATTGATATCATGAGCTCTACATCAAGTACCGGTAATAGATGCACCAGCTTGGGTGTGCTGGTGAGAGCTGGATGAACAAGATAACTTTCAAATGGTTCACATGCACAGGGTGCAGCTACACGGGGTTTACATCAAAGGGCATCTTAATTCACTGATTCACAAAATACATGTGTGCATTATACATTTTGCACATTGGGTCTATGGTGAAAATAAATTCATATGTTTCTATCATGTGTGAGGTAATATTGGGTCAGTATATGCATCAAGTGCAAAAATATAACAGGAAATTTGCAAGTGCATGGCTGGGCACAAGTCTACAGGGAAAATGTTATGGATAAACAAATGAAGGGTTTGATCACAAAAATGGGTTAAGCAACATGAAAATACCGGTAAGTCCACCATTGCTTACAGCAAAATAAACCCCTAACTTGTAACATAGCAAAGGATATTCTTTATGTCATGATTAAAAGTATCCAATTTTTATATTTTCTCTGTGTTTTTTTTTTCAGGGATTTGACTACAAATATCCCAAATTAACAAGAATGGAGATAATTTGTTTTGCAATAAAACTCTTCAAATATGCATGACTCAATCTGACTGGACACATAACATTCAGACTGTTTGGCTACTTCTATAAAAAATATGTATCATTTTGATAAAATTTGAAAGTTAACAATATATAAATTATGCATGTGCTAATTCTGTTCTATATGTATAATAGTACATCATGTCTGTGCATATGCATATGTTTGTGTGTACTATGCGTGTATAAGGTAAAGGAGATCATGTTTGCCATTATGTCTATCACACAGATTCCTAGAATGGACACTTTAGTAGGGAATGTATTGGTCAGATTCTTAAAGGCTGCTTATTTTCCTTCTTTCATTTTTAACAATTTCTCTCTGGATCGCTTTGACCCTGTCACAGAGCCCTACCTCCTTGGCCCTCTTCTGACGTTCTTTCTCCAGCTTCCACTGGGCATCGCTGCTTTGAGACAGCAACAATTTGGACAGCTGCTGCTTTTCATCCTCTGACATGTTGACGTCCACCACAGTCTTCTCCCTAACTAGTCCCGGACCCTTCATCACCATGGAGTTAAAATGGAGACAATGATAGACAAATCAGAGTTTCATCAACAAAATCTCTGCATTTCATCAGGGATGTCAAATCTGAAAGAAGCTTTAAGGATGCTCACACAAGAAAGGAAAACCAAACAAAAACTTGAAAAAATATGCAGGCAAAAAGAACTTTTTGGATACAAACTGAAACCCAAGGCAGAGTAAAAATATGCAAATTCTGCAACTCAGTCCAGCATTACAAGCTATCAGGGAGCGTATTGTAACTGACATACAAGAGTTTAGAATCTGAATAATAACAGGATGAAATCATGAGAATATCACTTACCTTCAATTTCTATCATTTTACTCTAGCTGATTCAGTCACATTACAGGCAGTGCAATGCAAAATTAGGGTCCTAAATACTCTTGCTTGCTTGGATTGGCAATGAGGCAACATGAACATAAATCTGTTCCATAGATGTCATGATTACTCTAGCTGCAAACATAACACTCATTTTTTTTTAGTTTTTTGAAACACTCATGAACCACCATTTGAACAGAATAAAAAATTGTTGCAAACAATGACATACCGAGTATTAAGCCATTTTTTTTCTCTCTCACTTGCTCTCTCACACACATTTGAGATGTCTGAAATTAAGAAAATTAACATTATTCAAATTTGCATGAAGACAAGGTTTGATTTTTTTTTTGTTATCTACTATTAGTTATTAAGAAGCTGTATACAACATAATTATCTGTATATAAAACAATTAGTATTTACAAATTCATCTGTTGAATTTAAAATCACTTTTAAAGTAAGAGTAACAGTCTTGATCACACTAAAAAAAGACTTGAGTCATTTTGATTGGAACTGAAATTTTAAAGAAAGCAACGTGATGTGAGGTGTACAACAAAAGGCACTATAATCTATTTCCCTATCATAAGCTGATTGCCTCCAAAACATGTGCATTTCCCACACACACCCCCACTTCCCTTATGCATGATTAGCTTGCTACTCTTGAAGACTTTTAGTGCTACCCTGATACAGGAAATCCAGGATAAAGCCATGTTACACCTAGCAGCCCATAAAGTAAGAGGGAACTCTCGTTCTGGCAATAATGTGTTTTCTATAATTGCAATAGAAAGTGAGATATATTAACTGCATGATTTTTCAAAATATCTCTTTCACTTATAAAGATAAGGAAAAATGTGAACATAAAGAAATTGAAAAGCTGGTACATTGGTATAAAGAGTCAAAACCATGAGACAATGGAAGCTGATATGAAGTGACTCTTATTTAGACCATGGGGGCTGTTGGCAGTAAGGTGTAGTGCTGCCAATATGTATATTAGATACAGACATGCATCCATTTACCACAGTATATATAAACATATAAGAATGGAGAGAGAGGTCATTGTACATAAAAATCATATATTACTGAAAACGCATGTGTAGTTTTCGCAAAAGAGAATTAATTTTAGTATCTGTAAGATGATGGAAGAACATGTGACGAACTTTTATCATTGCAGTTACCAGTAATAGATTTACATGTAAGAAGAGGGGGGAAATATCTATTAGCAGCAGAGATAGCAGCCATCTTGCAGCAGCAGCTCAAAACAGCCAGACAAACAATGCAACAATTTTATGCAAATTTCATTACAATGTCATGCACACCTGCACTTAACAGGGCAGATAATTCATAGCCACGCCAAGGGATGCATATAAACATGATTACTGAAAAAAAAAAATAATAACAATAATTCTCAGCAAATAAAACAAAGGCAGAGCTGAATCCTATTTAACATGACACACATTCATTTCAACTTAAAATACATCAATCAGGGAGGCGTTACAGAAGGAGTACGTGGAGTCTCTTTGCAGTTTGTACAAATTTATGCATAGGTTCTACAGCATGACAACTGAATGCATAGCCTATAGTATCTCTGGCTTTGACGGTCCATGCTTCAAGCCGCTCTTCAAGAGACTTTGGATATGGGAACCAAGGAAGAGGTTCTTGATTTTAACAACTTCAAGCTGGATTTCAGAGGAAATGTTGAAATCCTGTATGAAACTCAGTGGTAATTTAGTAGGCAACAAATCCTCCCTGTTGTCTTTAGATCTTATTATTATTTATACCCAAGAACTGAAAAAAAGGAATAGTATCTCACAAAAAGTTAACACTAAAACATCTTGCACATATTTAGGCATAATTTTGTTTGCAAGATTTAGGACCTGAATGTTAAATCTTTCGATTATTAGAGAAAATATTGATAGGGACAGCGAACAGCTGTTCGCTGGGCTTGTTGTGAGAAGAGTGCTGCATACTTAAGACAGAAGTGCTGTCTTTTATCAAAGCAATTTACCAATACCTGTGATAGAAAGCATTTACACTTCTCAGTGGCATGGAGCATGGGTGCAAAGGAGAGATTCTTGAATTTTCTCTAACACTTTCCTGCACCAATTTTATATTAACATGATCTGCAGGTTACATTTATTATGATTTAGTTCTTTTTGAAGGTTCACTTTCACATGCAAATGATGGAGCATCTTTTTCTTTATAATAACATGAGCAGAATTTACTCACTTCATAACAAAATGAGCACAAATGCAGAGGTTCATGTGTTGCATGAGAATCACAAAGATTAAACCATTCAAGCTGATGTCCTTATTGAGTACTCTTCTCACAGATATGATGTCATATTTATTTGGGAAACATTTGACCAGATGTCACAAAACTTGTTCTCACATGAAGTAGGATATATCTTCAGCAACAAAATAATAAGCATTGCTTTCTGTTACTCCTTAAATGATTTTACTGATATCTAGGCCCATGAACTAAAGGAAATATATGTCCAATGGGTGCCTTGCTTCAGACTCATTCCAATATTATTATAAGTATTACATTCCAATGTGATTATCAAACACACACTCCAAATGTGGTGAGTTCACAATTTAATGGCCCATATGTCTTTCAAGCTGGAAAAGGCCTATTCTCTGACTCTGATAAAGCTGCAAGCATCTCATGTATCTACTACCAGTATTGTAACATGAAGCTCTTTTTAAGGCCTTCAGTTTCTGTTTAAAATCATATATTTCATGACCATGATATAAGCTGTGTCTGTTTGCTGTTATAATGGAATGTGGTGTTGTGGGAAGGGGAAAACATTTCTACAACCTCATCGTTGGGAAAGGATGTTCAAAAGATGATATGCTGTTTCAAAGTGCGTTATCAGTCTGAAAGCAGTCACAGCCTGGAAATTATTTCATTCATGGAGATTACATTGGGGCTGGGATATATAAATAAAGATTTCACTAGTAGTTTAAAGTAAAAACATTAATGAAAGAGGCAAATATGCTTTGAAAAAAGATTTCCTTCAGTCCTGCATTCATTTAATCTTACATCCTATATGGTATAACCACACACTATGCCAAACATATAACCACATGATTGGGTTGATAGTTTGCCGACAAGTAATAATTTTGTCCATGTGCATCACATAATTTTGCATGTTGTGACTTAGTCCTGGTGTCTCCCTGAACTGTTATGCTTGTTTAAACCTTCATAAAATACATGCTTCTACATATTCCTGTAACCACTTTTATTGTTTGAAACGTTACCTTAACACTTACAAAATGTAGTTCAGTCATTACATCAGCATTCGGTGGCACACTGCCCACTATGCATTCTTTGCAGCTGTTTGAGAAGATTACAGGTTGTGAGCATTTTGTTTGCTTGCTTGTGGTTTTGTTTTCACCCACTATGTGCTGAACAACAATGCATACGGTACTGTAAAACCAGATATTTTCATGTGCCTGAAACTTATGTGGATTTGCCGAAGAGCCGAGATTTGCGAAAGTAAAATGCATGTAAAAGTATTTGCTTACATGAAGCAATACAATGAATGAAAGTGGCAAATCGCAAAAGTTTCATGCCACTAAATTTTTGTGATTTTTTTTTACGGTGTTCCACACACAAATGATAACAGCAACAGCATCATAGACTTGGAGCTATCCTAGGCAAGCCATATTCAACATCGCTTTTAACTTGGCTGTCACAAGCACTCACTTCCCACAAAACAATACTTCCTATTACACACACATGCGCACGCACACACAAACACATATTAATTTACAAATGTATTCAAATTTTTGTTGACATGAGAGGTTACTTCCTGTCTAGCTTACATTCAAGAAATGAAATCAATCTTATCCTATAGCAATTCCTCACAGCAGATACTCTTCAAGCTCTTTTACAAATTGAAAGAGTACAGATTGCACGAGAAGTTATGGTTACCATTTTGTGTCTCAGTTCAAGTGCTAGACAGTATTATCTAGTTACAAAATGATGACAAACTTCCTCAGGGAAATTAATTTTGGACCTTATTTCTATTAAGTTTTTCAGACATAAATTTACATATTTGATACTTTTAACTCTTGCTCTCAGACTTAATTTGCAATGAAAAGGACTGAATCAGATACTAAAACTGTTCACTTTTCCATATAGGAAGACATATCAACAACATTTGGATATATTTGTGAATGCCAATACGAATAATATCTGCAGGAAATGGAAAAAGGCACGCTGTCTTTATCATTCAATGCCCCACATTCGTTTTTTTTTTTTTTTTTTTTTTCAATATGAGGCGTCACAGATGAGTTTCATCAATGCTGCCATCTGCTGTCCACATAGAGTCAAAAAAGAGTCTACGGTACACTCACCAGTCCCTCAACAGGAGGGGGATCCTGAAAGCTGACCCCCTTTCGAGCCTTCTTCTTTGGCTCAAGGGACTCACTACCAGGCTAGGATTGGCAGGTTGAAATAGGAAGTATGTCGGTTTGTGTTTATGGTGTACAGGCACAGAAATATGTATTGTATAATGGGACATGGACTTAAAGGCATAGTTTACCATTTGCAGATGAAACAAAAATCCAGCATAAGTGCTTCAAAATAGGCTTAAAATGTGAGTTAGGGATAAAAACAACCAATGTACAAATTTGAACCAGTATAATCGATGTTATTTAAGTATTGTTAAATATACAGAATGTGAACAATAGTGATAATAAAAATGTTTCCTGACTAAACTGTCTACAGTTATGGTTTAATGAGAAAAATAATGATATCTCCTTATATCTTAGGCTTTATTGCAAAACTTTTATATGGTATGATGTTTTGTGATACAACTGGCCTACATATAGGCATCAAAAGTGATATCTTGAACATTTTCAAAATCACTGCTCCCAAAGGTAAACAGGACCTTTAACTATAATCACAGGAAACTATCAGAGTTGTGTCATAGAACAAATTTGTCAGACTTGATGCTTCTTAGACACAAAGTTGTTCAGGTAATGGACATCTAAGCCTCTGATTATAAGTTGATTGCTTGCAAAAATTAGATCAATGGTACCAGAGACTAATTACATATCAAAGAAAGGTACAATATATTTCAACTCTGTGCAATATTGTCCTAATGCCAGTGTTTGCTCCATGTAGTAGTCTCTACACAAATGACAGCAAGCATCTTAGCTTCACGACAGCGATACCAAACTGGTGTAAAATGCAATTTGGTTAATTCACGTTTGCAAAGCTTTCTTTTTAAATCAGTTCATAGTTAATACCTACATTTTAATCTACACTTTTTTGTACAGCTGGTAAGATGATTTGTTTGCAGTAATAGTGAGTAACTTTAATGCCTAAATTGAACTTTTTTTTTTGTGCTGCTGTAAAGTACTAGTAGTCTATGTTGTATAAGAGCATCTTCAGAAAGGCAGTCAAGAATCCATTCAGTACTGTCCATCTAAATTCCTTTTATAGCTGGAAAATAACTGATTGAACTTTTTCCTATCAGTATCATCACATGTCTAACAGAATCAAAACAAAGTTCAATCAAACACATGAGGACTGCAAACTAAAAATAAAATAAATGTGATTATTCATTTGATCAATGTGAACATGCAGCATGTTTTCATAAAAACCCTGCCCATGACCATCTAAAGCACATGCATATATGTCATATAATGTCATAGAACTCTATACAGTTTATATATTTTACACTGTTAATTTTATGTCACAAGTAGCACTGTAGGTCAGTGTGAAAATGGATTATATCTACAGGTTAAAGAGTTCGGATAGTTTTGGTCTAGTCCTAACTTCAGGTTTCTAACATATTTTGGTGAGATAATAAGCAACCTCTTATGAAATGTGAAAGAGCATGTACAGTTGTAATTCTGAGAGGAATTCAATGTTTATTTGATGAAAATTGATTTTGAAATGGCTGAGATATCCAAAACAGAGCAGTCCTAATATTGCTTTGTTTTACCTTGTTTTTGGATGCCTCAGCCACTCAAAAACCAATTTTCATCAAATATATTTAATAAACTTTGAATTCCTCTTAGAATGGTACGCTCTGTACTATTTCATGAGTGGTTTCTTGGTATCTCACAAAAAGTTAAAAGCCCAATCCTTGGCTCCACCAATACTGTACCACCCCTAAAAGTAATCAGGATGAAAACTGTATATGAACCCGGATTTCTTTAATGACATAAAGTACAAAAATATAAGCTAATGTGTCACTGTAAAGTCTGTTGTGACCTCTATGAGGCAAAATTTCACAAGGGTGTTACTAGGGACCTCTTGAGATTGTGAAAATATTGGAGGAAAGGGGAAGTTGGGATCAAGCTACAAATACAACACTCAATTGGCTGGAAATCATGACCCAATGTGATTTTCTGATTAGTTAGCTTTTATGTGCGCATAATATCATAAGCTTTGCTTTGATATAACATCATGCAAAAGTCTGAGAGAAATCTCACCTTTGTTGCAAATTTGACCTGTTTAACGTCCAAAAAACAATTTGAATGAAATGGAAATGACACATGATGCAATGAAGATCTGCATGAGTTTACATCACACAATCTATCAAAGTTACATGTCCATGAGGAATTCCATTATGCTATGTTAGTTTCAATCATACAATAACAAACTTACTTAATCAAACATAAGACACTAGAATCTTGAATTTATCTGTTACTATAACAACACATATTTTCGAGGGGATGTCTGAAAGAAAATTTTTTGAAAATAAAAGTATTTGGGTATGTGCACATGTATTCTCAATTTGTTTATCAAAAATGAAAATCAAAGTGAACAAACAAACTCAACCCCCCACACAATTCACATACACAAAACACGAGGTACATTTTGAAGACCAATTATTTGTTGAATGGGATGACACATTAAAACAAATATGCATACTTTTCAACAAGTTCACTTTTTAAATTACATACTTTGTCACAAATTATAAGTGTAATACTACATCTTATCTACATGGTAGCCTTATCCTCATTGTCTCACAAGAATGTTGACGAATGAGTTCATCATCAATGATTAAGTGGCAGTTTTGTTAAAGGGTAAACACAGAGCCCTACACATCATGCCAATGTTTTCAATGACATATGAAAACTAGAAATGTAGCTAAGGCGACTGATGCCTCCGCCATAATGCATGATTCTCCCAATAGGCGTATAGTACAATGTCTTCACAATGTGTGATCCATGACAGTTTCACATAACTGGCAAAATATTGAAATGACAGGTTTGTCAGAAATGTCTTGAACTGGGTTTGCTATAATTTTCTAAGAGTGCAGGTACACATATTTGGGGAATTTTGGGGAAGTTTATGCACTGAGTAATTTCCAAGGTATGAAGAAAGAGTGTGACGACGGTATAAAATAGATTTTTTTTTTTTTTTTTTTTTTTTTTTTTTTTGGGGGGGGCATTGAAACCTGTCCTTTGACCCTTAACCTTTGACCTTTGACCTTCTGGCTGGAAATTTCCCGGAGAATCTCCATTAGGTAATGCATGTATTAAGTTTTGAAACTAATAATGCAAGCATTGCATATACTAGTATATGAGGGAAATAGTAAAATTTTGAGGAGTTGACCTTGACCTTTGACCCCTGACTATTGACCCATGACCCCTAAATTCCCTAGATAATCCCTGCCAGACAGTACACTGTACATGCGTATGTACCAAGTTCCACGAAGATACATTGAACCATTTGCGAGAAAAGTGATATTGCAACCTTTTCACCTAACCTTTGACCTTTTGACCTTTGACCTTATGACATGAAACTCTCTCTGGAGAATCTTTACGCAGTAGTTCATGTCCACACCAAGTTTCAAGAAAATACCTTTGGGCATTGCATAGATATGGGGGAAATTGCAACATTTGTAGTATTTGACCTTGACCTTTTGACCTTTGACCTCTTGCCAATGTCACTAAAATCTACTCAACTAATTGTCCCATCATACATCATCCTTGGACCAAGTTTGGTGAAAGCTGCTTCATCCAGTTTTGAGTTATCACGTAAACAGATAAATTTTAGGATTTGACCTTGATCTTTGACCTTTGACCTCTGTCCGATTTCACTGAAAAACTAATCAAGTAATTGTCCCATCATACATCATCTTCCAACAAAGTTTGGTGAAATTTGCTTGATCCAGTCTTGAGTTATCGCGTAAACGGATACAATTTCATGATTTGACCTTGACCTCTGACCTCTGACCTTTAGCCGATTTCACCCAAAATCTAATCAAATAATTGCCCCATCATACTTTATACTTGGACCAAGTTTGGTAAAATTCCAGTAAATATTACTAAAGTTATCGCGTAAACGAAAGCGGACGTACGTACGGACGTACGGATGTACGTACGGACGTATTTACGGACGGACGGACAACCCTAACGGACAGCCTAAACGGATACAATTTCATGATTTGACCTTGACCTTTGACCTTTAGCCAATTTCACCCAAAAACTAGTCAAATAATTGCCCCATCATACTTCATACTTGGACCAAGTTTGGTAAAATTCCAGTAAATATTACTCAAGTTATCGCGTAAACGAAAGCGGACGGACGTACGTACGTACGGACGGACGGACAACCCGAAAACATAATGCCTCCGGCACCACTTCTTGGCGGAGGCATAAAAAGAGTAATGAAAAGTTTTGGATAGAGAGAAACAAACTTTTCCCAAGAAACAAATCTCCATGATTCTTGATGATTCAAAGGACTTACAATGGAGACAATTCAAGAACACTGTTCATTCAACCGACCTTCTTTTTCTCAGAGTCACGATCAAATGAGACCTCCTTTTTACGCTGCTCTTCCTGGGCCAGCCTCTCAGCTTCTGCCCTCTCCTCAGCAGCCTTCCTCCGCTGTTCTCGCCTGGCAGCAAGACGCTCTTGCATCTACACAGACAACGTTATAGATTAAATCTGATTGAAATGTTCATTTGACAGATACCTTAAATATGAAACAACTGGATGAAGGAAATAATGAATTTGAGGTCTAGTGAAAGAAACCTCTCAGGCTTTACTGATAAACAGTAAAAGGAACACTGCTACAGTCATGTGCTGGTATACTTGAAACTTTTATGAACATCATTTTTCTGTAAATCACTTGAGCAGATAAGTTTCGTGACAGAGAAGGACCTCATGAAGGATGTACGTGGCTTCTCAATATTTCCAATGCATATATGGTATCAAAACCCGACTATGACAATGATATGTCAAATGTCTGATGGATGAGGTTGCATGGCATACCAGCTCATTCTGTTTCTTCTTTTGCTCAATGGCAGCCTCCTCCTTCTGGCTCTTGTTCTTCTCAGCAGCATGGATGAGAGCAATAGCCATCTGGTCCTCAAAGTCGCGGTCCTCCTGCCGCTGCTTGCGGGCGGCAATCTTCTCCATGGCCTGGCGACGCTGCTTCTCCAGCTGTTGCTGCATGGCCTGGTCAGAGCACAAGCATACATGCACAAAATTGGAGAGAATGCCACTTGGAAATTATGGATTTAAAAAAGACAAGCCAATGATGACCTTCCTATTTACTTGTCTTCCGGACTTTAACAATGTTCTCCTTATAAAAGTTGCTTTGCGAAAAGCAATCAAATCTAGTAACAAGTGAACAATACTGTGCCATATCAAGCATATTTAGCTCAAACTAGGTCAGGAAGGAGAATACCTTCTAAAATGTGGTCATCCCCAAACTGTATGTCATTTTTATACATTGCAAGATGTTGATATTATCATATAAGTCCATCCATCTGTCAACATGTTGCATCCATATTCTTATGTGTGTGCAGATGAAATTGATGCAGTCTTTTATCATATATATGTCTAAAGGCCAAAACCTGCTTTTCAATAGATTTACTAGTAGTTTAGGACCCTACTACTGAAATGACAGGCACTAAACAGCCACTAGTCTTTGCTCAGCTGCTTTGCCCGTGTATCATAAATGCACTGAAATTATTTTGTGTGTACAGTTCACTATCAAAACATAGAGCTGATGCTACCCTGAAAATTTTGGAGAAATGGCTGGCGCAAAGGTCATTAAACTTCTCACTGCTTTTGGAAGATAAAATACCAGAACAGACAGATGGAGCTGATTCTATTGTGCAAAGAGGAGTAGACATATCAAGTTTGGATTTGCCAAGTTTGAGGCTTTTTTTAGCCTGAAACATCTGGGGCTTCCTGAGATCACAGCAGACAGGCCTGGACTGGATGGTGAATGGAATAAATTCTATTTATGTTGTGAGGATGAGTCTTGGCATATAGTGTTGGTTACATTCATCTTTTTTTTTCAATCAAATGACAAGGGTCCATACCACAATTTTATACAACAAATAATGCACATTATTTTGTTCTTATTAGTAAGATTATTCTCCATCTGTAACTTAAGAACACTTTGAAACACACTGGCTTTGCCTTGAGTGTTTCAGGCTGTCCTAAAATTGCTATTGGATAAATAATTTTTGGCAATTCTCAGTGTAAAGTGCATTATTTGTATGCTAACTATCTGTCCATCTGTCTTTCTGTTACCCATTTTCTCAAATGAGGTCATCACCACACACTGTGTCTCTTTTATAAGTATTGAAATGCCTGTTCAAGATAAACATTCTTTTTGAACATTTATCTGTTTGTCTCCTAATCAGTCTGACAAGACCTTGGTGGTTTCCAACAAACCTTCTTCTTTTCAGCAAATTGCATCTCAATTTCTGCTACCATGGCATCAGCATCGTAGGATTCACTGGGACGTCGCTCTCGCTCTGAAAATAACACAACAACATGGAATGAATTGGTATTCCTATTCAACAATTACGAAACACTTATTAATGTCAATTTCCAGCAGCAGATGAACTATATATGAAAGTAGACATGGATTGCATTGTCGTGTAATTTTATAGAACTTATAAGTTGTTAAGCAGGCTTGTGGACTATCAACCTCATCTTACTCAAACCAACAAAATCTCCACCTTTTTCTGTCAGTAAATACTTATCAAACTACCTTCGTGTGTACAACTACACGGCTACAAAAGGAAGAAGTTGTTGCGTTTGTGTCGGGAGGTCATGGTTTACAGTGGTGATACACTTGTACTTTACATGATGTATCTCTTGGTACAGTGGGGAACTGGCCAAGTTACTTGCTCTCAGATATCTCTCATACTTGCTTTCACATTATACATTTTTAAGGCATTATCGTAAGATACAAACAAACATTTGGTTATGAAAGTAGGCCCTGCGTAGTAACCCATCCTTCAATGTTGGAAACAGAATATATCTGGGCATATTTGTGCCATTATTTCTACTTTCATTTGCATCTACGTGTTTACTAATCAGCAAGACTTGCTGGGCATAGCTGCATGGCTGGTTTACCATTGAAATGAAGACTACTTTTTAAAGCTGTAGACAGCTCCTATTGTGGGCAGCCAATAGTACTGTCTGCTGGGGGGATGAATTTAATTCCTCTATTTCCTAGACAGAATGGACCTATAGTAACATGTATCTAAAAACTGCTTTGCACATCAATTACAGATTGCGTCACAGTCCTTTGGGTTTTTGGAAGTTCTCTAGATGAACCGAAATGAACTATTATCAGTGACAACCTGATAAAAAATTGGGTTTCCTGTCATTTTTTGCTCGTTTGCCAAACACTTGTGCCACCAAGCCAATAAGACACAGGTGAAGCAGTATTAAAAGGTTGGCAAAGTGTAATTGGACAGTGTAGGCCATATTCACTCACAAACTTGCTTGAAGATCAATGTATCTACACAAAACATGGTCTTCATCAGTCTGCTCACAACTATCACAGGAAATCAATAACACCACTAACACATCAAATAATGACAGCAGGTCTCTACGTCACCACACATTTGTATCTGTGAGATACATTCAACAACCAATGGCAGATTCAGGAACTACTTGGGTTGAGTTACCAGTCACAGAGATGAAACACAATTCTGCAATTTGAAAGTATGTGACAGTAATGTGCTGTGTAATTTCCACTTTCCTAATTTGGGTTATTTGTTCAACACACAAGTCGTCTTTAAGACAACGGAGTGCTTCTGGTGGGTATCAAAATGATCAAATATACCACTACATTGACATCATTATGACCATCTTTCAAGGACCATGCAGATCATACAGGCTACTTTAAACAGTAAACACTGACATGAAGAATCAGATATGAAACACGAAGAGCATGACATACTTTCCCTACCTTCCTAAGCTCATCGCTGAAAGTGGTGTGTGAGAAGAAGTGTGTTTTGGAAAAGATTGCCTTCTAGCATCACTCTGTCATCATTTTCTCCCACAATTCATACTTCTCATAACTCTCTACAAATTGTTTTGTTTTCTTTTTTTCTGAGGAAAACTCACAGCAACAAAAAGGCAGCAATGTGTGAAAGATAGTGGTTGCACCATCAGCACAATCAAAAATGTGGCATGTGCATGATTTCAGTAAAATCTATGTGCTCCTGGCTCACTTCTCTATCTGACAACACAGACTCAATCCTCTATATTGGGCATGTCATGTGCTAAGAAGCTCAAAAGTGTACAAAGTGTTCACCCATAATGGGACTATTTGCATAATTACAGCAGGTATCTTTCCATTTCAAATTGATGCTCTCAATGTTGTGGGGGTTTTTTTAAGAGCAAGCAACATCTATTTTTGACAGAAGCAACTTTTTTTTTTTCTGAAGAACTACTCCATTTACAAATACTTTGAATTCACTCTGAAGCACTGTCTACAAGAACATGTCTCAGTTTGAGCTTTTACTTCAGTGTTTATATCAAAAAGCCCTTAATTACATGTTGTACATCCTACTCGGCTAGACGTGTTAACATATTAGCGCCGACAGTCATTGTTTGTCATGAAAGAATGTACGTGGGAACAGAGGACAATCTTTCACAGAATTCAAAGGGAAAAGAAGCTAAGTTGGTATGAAGAGGACAAAAGACTCATACCCACATGCACTGACACAGCAATTTCTTTCTTTTAGTTCTCGGCATCGAGAAGTGGGGGATTAGGTGGGTACAGGCAGGGAAAAGAGTACTAATCCCTTTTGATGGTAAAATGCAGGTAAAATTAGGGCATTACCTTTACATGTTAAACAAACATGCAAAGAAAGCAAGCACATAATACGAGAGTAAAGACCTTTCTTGAGTATTAACCACAAATAATATTGTCTTTCTTGAATGTGTATTTACCATGTCCAGTTGGAACACAAAGAGTGCATTTTGTGTGATAAAACCAAAAGAATTAATGGGAAAATGGCAAATCACTTGCCATATTTGGAATACAGGGGCAGCTAGTGTGTTTTACACAGCACAGTGCTTATATCCTGACATTGCTCTTCTGTACTTATGCTCAAGTTCACTTTCGACCCACGAGAAAAATTATACTTGGTCCTGCATAGAATTTAAAGTTTGGGATTGTTTAATGTTTTTGCAAATGTGAAAATTGGTGATCATGTTTATTTCACTAAAAGAGGATTACTTCAAGTCTGTGTGCAAATAGAACACAGACTTCCACAGAGCTGGTAACTAGTTAAATACCATACTTTCAGGGGGAAAATTATCAAAGCTTATATCTTATTCAGTGTGTCTGCATAGGGTGCATATCTCTGCTTATGAACTGGGGTCATGTTTGTTTGCTTGTGTATTTGTTTGTTTTTGAAGGGGGTTTCATAGATGTAAGCTCAAAATTACTGTTAAATTTTGACAAGTTTTATGAAACACATGGTGGCATGACTCATGACTCCATACATCCCCAGAGTTATGACAATAGATGGTACAAATGAATATCACAGCCTCACAACCTGTTGCACCAGTAGAGAACTTGGGAGACACTAGAGGCAAACAAACTATTTGACACAACTAAATATACAGCACATCTTATTTGTATTAGTGGGGTTTTTTTTCTGAGTAGCATGCATAAAGAGTTCCATGTTAGTAGCTTTGCACACTTTGTTCACATTCATACTCACTTTTCCCTAGACGGTGGATGAAGAAAAAGTTACAACACTCAATTTTGAGATAAAGATAAATAGCAAAGGAATAAGAGTACTAAGGCACAAGGGCCACTTCAAACAGCTTACAAATAATTCACACATTACGAAATACTCAAATGCACACATGCTCAATTACCAATTAAAACACGAGTGAACCTGTGTTTAATGGCCATTCAGGGAAATGTCCCAGGCTGACATGTAGGTTACTGATCATAACTAATATTCCACGGAAAGTGAATATGACTTCTGGCAATGTTAAACATGTGGTTACTATGCACAAGTTTCAATCACATAATATCTTTCCACATGAATCTGTAATGGCTGCATTAGGCAGGCAGCCATTATAGAAAAGTGACCATAACAATTACAAAGTTGACAGGACTAAATCAAACTCTAAATACAGCTACAGTCATAGAAACACACTATAACATATTAGTATCATAATAACAATATATTGTACAATATAGATAGTATTAGTTATAGCATTATGAAAAGGAATGCAAACGATTTTGTGCAGTCAACAAAATTCAGTTGGTTAAGTAATATGATTATGATTGAAAAAAAAAACCAAAAACAAACAAACAGTGCCTGGCTTGTGAGAAGGTACACTTTTAAAGAACTGTTTTGAGTGAATACTTATCTGGAGAGAGGTTTGTGATCAAGAGTGCTAGTGATAAATGGCTCTCTATCAGCACAGATCTGTCTATAACTGACTGCTATTCTTCATAAAATTATGGGATATTGGCAACTTGTGTAGTTGTCATACACATGACTCTCCTATAAAGAGACAATTAGAATCGCTATGACAAAAGATTTGGTAAACATAGTACAATCAACACTGACCAATTTCTACATGTTACCTTAAAGTGATGTTCCGAATTGTGAGTCCTAGTTTCATGACATTCTCTTTAAACTGAATGCTGCAGGTATGATATGCGAGTCTATGATTAAGTAACATGAGAAGACACAGTTATAAACTGTACTAAAGTGTTAATACATTGCAAAAATTGTTATCATTTTGTTTTCACTTTCTTTGCACAACTGAAATGCTAAAGTTTTCTCTGTCTATCTTTCCTAATACACACTCACCTTTCTTGATGGCTGCTGCCATCTCTTCATCAAGTTTCTCCAGTTCTTTCTCCTTGTCCTCCAGCTCATGATTGACTTCCTTCATCTCAGTCTCCTGCCGTTTGTCTCTGGCTAACTCTTCCTCCAAAGCCTGCATCACAATTAACAGATTGAGAAACAAATATTAACATGAGATGGTTTCACTTAAAGGGAATTTCAGTCTCCCTTCTTTACTATCAAACTTTTGACAACTCATTGTAACCTGATGTTCTGTCACTGACTGAATGAATCCTAATGTATAATCCAACATGCAACTCACTATTTAAAAAAAAAACAACAACAACAAACACAAACAAATACCTCAAACAGCAAGGTTGTTTTGACGGGAGTATTTTCTGCTCCAAGATCACCGGCGCATATCACAAAGATTGAACTCATTTTACGATGCAATTATTGCCTTTACAATGGTGCCAGCAGATATCAACATTAGCAGATGTTGAGTGTTCAAGCTGTTACTGTATGAACTGCAATTATTGCAATTCACAGTCATCGCAAACATCAGTTTTACTAAAAAAGCCCTAGAAATCCAATAGCTATGTGATCTTACCTTCTTCCTGTCAGCATACTCCTGCTCCAACTTAGCGATCATCTCATCAAGTTCTTCAGCAGTTCTTCCTTGTGCTAAATGAAATGATGAATTAAAATAGTGATTACAAAAATAATGGATTATTCTATTACTCACAAAGTATTATAATTGCATGCCAACACTCCTTGTCACATGCATGTGAAATTTAAAATGCTGTCATGTGACTGCTGTCCATCACCAAGCTTTGATAATGGACGGTCAAAACAGAAAATAAGTTTGCTTCAAAAGAAAGCCCACTCGATAGAGAGCTGCTCAATTGAAGGAATATGGTTTTTTAAACATGACTGATCAACTATTCTGGAGTGAAGCCATTCAGGAAGTTGAAACAGTCTGAGAGTCAATACACTGTCTATCACTGTTTCCCTTGAGGATCCAAAAAGTCAAAGCTTAGCCTTCTGATTATGTCACTCGCATTGATTCCCTCTACACATGACCAATAGATGACCTATAGATGACCAAGGACAATTTATTTGATTTGTTAAAAGTGTCATCAAAGGGAGGGACATGTAAATGATATGTTTAACATTGCATCTTAGGCTGGCGGCAGAAGGGGCAGACTAGGGTGAGGTCATCATATGCAAGAAGCTTGGGCATCTTTGATAAAACCAGGGTGCAGGACGCCAAAATAGTTACAACCAAAGATCTTCAGGTAACTTGGGTAAAATTGAATTTCACTCCATCTGTTAACACCATACGTCTGAATGATAGTCTGGTGGACACCATGGTTCACAGAAGACTTGTGTGAAATGGGACGTTGACTTTCGACAACTGCTGGTGTCTGTGCAGGTGCATGACACATGAAAGGTATGCCCACATCCACAAATACTTACAACCTTGTTACAGATAGATCAACTCTTTTGAATATATCTCATGTTGCTGAACTCACCATTCTTCTTGACAAGGGCTTTCTTCTCCTCAAACTCCCTCTGGAGAGTTACCAGGCGCTCCTCCCGTTGTATGATGCGCCTTGAAATCTCCTCAATCTCTGTGGTCATCTCCATGGTGATAGTGGTGGTATCAAATATGGTCACTGCCACATTGTCCAGCCATCCCTCTCGCCGTGCACGTCTCTGGTTCACCTTCATCTGTTCCAGGAACTCATCACTCTGCAAGAGGCAAGGTGTGAGCTCCAGTGAGAAGTCACATTTCTGGGACAGTGGACAAGGGACTATTCACAGAACAAGATCAGCTTAATTTTTGGCCACATTTGAGCACTCAAAAGTGAACCGAATCAAACCAAACAATACCTTACTCAACATACGATGGCAGATTGGTAGCTTTCAACCACTCTGTAAAGAAAGCATACCCCATTAGTTATAAACGTGTCCCAAATAATGAGTATTAATTCTTTGTAGTACATGTTATAGACATTTTTCTCATGCCAATTTCTGAGATACAATATGGTATACTTTTGGAGCACATTGGGAAGTGGTCAACTTTTGGCTTGGTATTGCATGGTATGATACACTTTGGGAGCATTCCAGTGCTCCTCTGGCATGTATACTATGGTACAATGTTAGCTCCATTGATATAGCAGAATATCTTTCATTGATCACAACTGAATTGTGATACATGCAGTGTTGAAGGAGTATTAACTGGTAACTGTTTTTCTTTGAAGTCCTGGATACAACTCTACTAAACAACTTGTATCACATGGCAACACTTATCATGTTCTGGCAAACTTAACTCACCAAAAGTGGTTTAACCAGCTAACACAAAAACTTTTATTTTTTTAGGCATCTAAACATTATGGCATACTTGAATTAAACAAAACTCATTGGCTTTACAAGACTGCACATGACACAAATGTATCACAATATCCAATTTGTGAAGACATAAAGTCACTGATAGATTAAAAACTTTTATCTTTCACAATTCACTTTAAAATGCCTAAAGCTTTCTGAAAATCTAGAATAATCTAATTTCTTATTGCTAAGTTCACATGCAATTGGAGGTGAAAAGACTATGACCATTTTTGATACCACATACCCGTGCAGTCATTGAGAATTTACAGGCTTGTGAAGTATATTGGTGACAATCAAGCGCGTAAGATATCTCATTCTCTCTCTCTCTCTCTCTCTCTCTCCTGTGTTCTTATTTGTTTTCAACTGAATTTCACTAACTAGCATGAAAATCTTCAGCCAGTGTTAAACATCAACTTTGAAGTATCCTGAGATTGATCAATTTAGCAGCTACAGTCATTGACTTTAATCTCTTGGAATTGTCAGCCAATATAGTCATTTTATTAAGTTCTCTTTGAAATAAGGCAAGATGATTGGTAAGAAGTCTTCACATTAAAATCAAAACTGTTTCTTGTACTTAATTAGGATTAGCAGCTATGTCCTATGTGGCTCTGTGTTAATCATGAATGGTCAATGATCTAAGTGTGGGATATGAAAGGGTAAGAGAATATATAGAATAAACGGATGTAAAACATGCATAAATGGTATTCTTTAATCTTGTCTGAACACACAGACGATGAATATATCAGACAGCCAAGCTCTGTCCAATAAAGTGTCATGTGATTGTCATCATCACAAGGAAGCTGGACCATACTACCTTTATTTCCATTTCAGCCACATCCTGGGACGAAGAAAAGAACTGCTTGACTCCGGCTGCTAATCCAGCCAGGAAGCCTCTTTTCTCGACACTTTTTTCTCCTCCTCCTCCCTGATGAAATGCGTAATGTATGCAAGATGCGACAGGTGGAATAAATACATGCAAAGGAGGTTGCAGACGGGAAAAAAAAATGAATGCAGGAATCAAATTAGGAGAAAAGATTATGAGTGTAGTTTCATTGGATAGAAAGCTGTCCATTAATTAGGCATGTGAGAAAAGATATGGCATTAATTGAATTCTGTTCAATGGAGGAACACCTTGGACTATGATGAGTAATCTTTTGTGACACGCAAGGAAGTTTCACATCATCAAGCTTCATAGATAATAGATATAGATAATAGATAGCATTATTTATGAAAGCAGTGACATGCTGCAATTGCATACGTAGAGTGAAAACTGTTTTTGAGAATATCCACAGCATCTTTGTACATTGAAAGCTTGGGAAACATAGGACAGTGTACAGAAATCATTTTAAGGTGATTTAAGAAAATATGATAAATGAGCATTTCATAAATAGTCATGAAAAGTATAATGTGACCCGCTACAACAAAAGGATCCTAAAGTCGCTGATAGCTTAGCCGAGAAAATCGAGTTTGGGGAGAGACCGACTCAGCTGATAGTCAGCGAGTCCCTCAATATTATCTTTGCACCTACACAAAACAGTATGATTTAATTCTGTCAGAACTTTTCTGGAATATATTATTCATGTGATCTCATGCAATAATATTGAACTGACCTAGCATTCTTTTTCTTGGAAAACCTGAACATACAAGACGTCATATCATTTACATCTTTCTTCTTGATATTTTGCCTGTGTCATCTCGATTACATATTCAATTCCCATTTTGATACGTACTTCAGAATTTCTATTTCATTCAAAATGGCTGGCCCCAACACCAGAGCCAAAACCAATGTAGACACCGCAATATATCAAGCTGCCCAGGATTATCTGCAAAGTGACGCATTTTTGAAGGCCGTGGAGGTAGCAATCGAGAGGGGGATTAACAAACAATTAAGCAGGTTGTTTGAGCGGATTGAGAAACTGGAGGAAAGCACTACCGAGTCAAAGGAACGATTGGAGCAGAACACCAGCTCATTGATGGACTTGGAAGTCCAACTCCGAGAGAAAACGAACCAAATTGATCGGCTGGATAGCGTCATTGAAAAGCAAGCAGTGTCTCTCAACAACCTCAAACTTGAAATGAATGAAATCCAACAATATTCGCGTAGGAACTGTTTAAAAGTCTATGGCGTTCCCAAAAACAAAGGAGAGAACACAGATCATGTTGTCTGTCGCCTCGCAAGTGAGCGATTAGGTGTCCCCCTGTCAGAAGAGGACCTGGACAGATCCCACCGTGTCGCAAGCAGGGTGGGGCAGAACTCCTCGTCGAACGCTGAGGGCGCAAATTCCAAGAAGAAGAAGCCACGAGCAATAATAGTAAAGTTTTGCTCCTACCGCAAGCGGTCCGCAGTCCTGCGTGCAAGGAGAAAGCTGAAAGGCAGCGGCATAGCGATCGATGAAGCTTTGACGGCCTCTAATCAAGACCTGCTATGGACTGCCAAACGTCATGAAAAAGTAAAAGAGGCCTGGACCTCTGATGGTCACGTGACTGTGCTGCTGGCTGGTACAAGCGGAAAAGACATCAAACGGTTCATTCGAAACAAAGATGAACTAAAATCTCTAAACTGATTAAGCACGTGATATGATATATTCCGTTATATTTACTCAAATTCATACGTCATTATCATTAATTTGATGTTTTATTGTCTTTATTGTATCCATGAATTCAAATTGGATTTTCATTCACAAATTCGACTCTTTTTTTGGTCAAAATTCTAGTTGCAAACGTCTTACTATTCTGTAAGTTGTGTTATTTTTTAATAGTTCCTCTGTACATTTGAGGGCTCCTTTTCTTATTCTGTGGCCCATTTGTTCTTGTTAGCTATTACCTTAGCTTAGTAATTAATACAGTTTGGTAAAGTATTTTTTTTGTATTTTTTTTTTAAATTTGCTTGTATGATACAGTGTGATTTTCAATTTCCATTTTCAGATGTAACAAATATTGAATTTGGCAATTTATTTCCAGGTACCCTAAATGTGTTAGATAAAACCACCGGAGTTAAAGACAACATATTGCATATTAAATTAAATGAAGATTCTTCTTTAGACGACCGTACTGAAAACCTTGATCCTGATGACAACTTCCTTAGTTTTGACAAGTCAAACAAATACTGGCTCCCAAAAGAATTTAACCAAAATATAAACTTCGACAATGCTACTTTAAGCTTGCTCCATTTCAACTCACGTAGTCTCTTCAAAAATTACAATGCTATTCATGATTTCATTGGTCAATTAAACACAAGGTTTTCAGTTTACGGTTTTAGTGAGACTTGGATTCATGATAGAACACCAATTACTTTGTTTCACCTTGATAATTATAAATTTTTCCATAACGACAGAATAAAGAGTAGGGAAGGGGGAGTTGCTATGCTTATTCCCAATTCATTAAATTCTACTGTTAGATGTGATCTCAACTTAGGCCAAGATTTGTGTGATTCACTCTTTATTGAAATTAGTGTCACAGGTCAAAAAAACATTATTGTAGCCGTTATCTATCGTGACCCGAAATCTAATATCAATGAATTCAACACACAGTTTAATGAATGTCTAGAGAGATTGACCAAAGAAAACAAAGAAGTTTATGTCATGGGGGATTTTAATTTAAATTTATTGAATTGTTCGTCCTTAGATTATGTAAATGAATTTGTGAATATTGTGTATAATAATTGTTTTCGTCCTTTAATTGATAAGCCTACAAGAATCACTAAATCTTCTTCAACTTTAATTGATAATATTTTGACAAATGTATGCACAAAAGATATTATCTCAAGTATATTCTATAGTGATATCACAGATCACTTACCAATATTTTCATTAACTCATAATATTTTCATGAATGAACATGGTGAAAAAAAGTTTGTACCCAATAGAAAACCTCTCAATCTCAGAAACATTGCTTCTTTGAATAAGGAACTAGCAAAAATTGACTGGAATATTATTTTTTCATCCAACGACGTTGAATTTACATATGACATATTTCTCACGAAGTTTAAGCAATCTTTTTGATAACATCTGTAAAGTTGAAATATCCGTTAATAAAAAGAAAAAGAATATTCCCCGGAAACCATGGATCACCAGATCTCTACTTAAATGCATTAATAAAAAGAACAGACTTTATAAAGTATTTTGCTCCAAACGCGACAAATCGTCCGAATTGAAATTTAAGAAATACCGTAATAAATTAATTGTAACTTTGCGAGCCGCACGAAAACAATATTTTGGTGATTTACTTCAGACGAATAAGAATAATCTAGTTAGAGTTTGGTCAATAATTAATAGTCTCATTGGTAAGACAAATAAAGATGCTTTCCCTTCTTTTTTTATAAAGAATAATGAAAAAATATATAATGATCAGCACATTGTAAATGAATTCAATGAATATTTTTCAAATATTGCATCAATTGCTCTTGAAAAATTGAATAACACTTCCATGACTCACTTTTCTTCTTATCTTAAACATTCTTGTGAAACAACTTTGTATTTTGCTCCAACTAATGAATCCGAAATTATTAATATTGTAAAAAGTTTTAAGAACAGTAACAGCACAGGATTCGATGAACTAAGTACTTCCCTTCTAAAAAAGGTAATTTATTCAGTTGTTTCCCCCTTAGTACACATATTTAATTTATCTTTATGTTGTGGAAGGGTTCCAAAAAAATTAAAAATTGCTAAAATAATACCTGTTTTTAAAAGGGGAGACAAACACTTATTTTCTAGAAACACTTATTTTCTAATTACAGACCCATAGCTTTGTTGCCTTGTATTTCGAAATTTTAGAAAAAAATGTTTATAAAACATTAATATTTCATTTGGACAAACACCAACTACTAAATAATTCCCAATATGGTTTCAGGGCACGTCATTCATTCGAGCATGCGTTAATAGACCTTCATGATAGACTGCTGAATAATATCAATAACAATAATCACTCTTTCGGAATTTTTCTTGATCTAACCAAAGCTTTTGATCTGATTAATCATGATAATCTTTTGTACAAATTATCTTACTTTGGAATTAGGGGTACAGTGTGGGACTTGTTCCACAGCTATTTAGAGGAAAGATACCAATTTATTTTCTACAATAACTGAAGTTCATCATATTCAAGGGTCCAGTGTGGAGTCCCCCAGGGATCCATACTGGACCCTCTCCTGTTTCTTTTATATATCAATGATTTATGTTATGTATCCTCCTTCTTATAATTTTGTGTTATTTGCTGATGATACCAATATTATTTCCTCTCACAGTGATTTTAAGTAACTTGTCTCTAAAACAAATACTGAGCTTGATAAAGTGTCTGAGTGGTTTGATGCTAATAAATTAATTGTTAATTACGAAAAGACAAGCGTTATGTATTTTCGTAAACCCACAATATCTCATGTCTTAGATGAAGTGAAAATCAAGATGAATAATGTTCAATTATGTATATCAACATCAGTTAAATTTCTAGGTATCATACTTGATGAAAAATTAAAATTTAACGAACACCGTTTTTTGATTTCTAACAAAGTTTCCAAAAATATTGGTATATTATGCAAGTTACGTACTACGCTCCCTGAAAAGTAGCTATTTATGTTGTATAATTCTCTTGTCCTCCCATATTTACAGTATTGCACCATTACATGGGCATTTGCCCATGTGTGTTACTCATTTAGATCCCATACACAAATTGCAGAAGAAAGCTCTACGTATATGCTCTAATTCTGCTTATTTTGCCCCTTCTCAGCCTCTATTTTTTCGTTTAAAAACCTTAACAATATATGATATTTATAGATTCAAAATCGCTAATTTAATGTTCTATGTTAATAATAATTTGGCACCAGTTAATATTTCTAATTTATTTCGCCACAATAAAGATGTTCACCAATATAATACTCGCTCACGTCTTAAATTCAATTATCCTGCAGCCAATAGTCACTCCATATTACAATCTGTTAAGCATACCTGTCCCCATATCTGGAACAACCTTTCAAATGACATCGCTTCTTGTTCAACCATAACTTCTTTCAAATTTAAATTGAAGAATCTTTTGATTCATACATATAAAGAAAATAACCAAGTTCAATCATTTTATTTGATTTGAATTCCAGAAGAATTTACAATAGTTATAATATATACTCATGAATGTTATTACCAAGAGGAATATATATGCATCATGTATGTGACTGTATTTATGGGGGGGGGGGGAGGAGGAGGCATCGAACTTCACTGGGCTATAAGACCTCCTTACTTATTTTTTTTCCATTTCAATGTATAGTATCTTCTGTGTTTTATGTACTATTTCAAATAGTTTATTATTTTACTTCATTTAAAAATTATGTTCACTTCGTCATGTACATGTACATGCATTCTATTTATCATTGTAATCTGGGGGCTTTACGCCTTTTCAAGCAATCGCTTTTTGTCGTCCCCGTTCTCGTCATCAATACTTCTTTTTTTGTTTGCTATGTTGATCTCACAATGTATTTGTTTTATGATGATTGAGATGAATAAACGAATTGAATTGAATTGAATTGAATTGAAGTCAGATCATCAAAATCAGTCAAAATATGGGATTTCTGTTTTTTTGCTTAATTTTGTAGTCTAATGTGTCGTCTATCATCTACCGAAATTTTGAAGCTAAATGGTCAAAGGAAAGAAAAGAAAATAGCGTTTTTCTGGGCCATGATTTTCCGACTTTCAACGGAACAGAAATGTGTCCGAAGATTTGGATTTAGCGCCACAGCTAGACTCTGCCCCTAGCAACGAGGGAGTGATCTTATTGGTCAGTGCATGGCATCCTGGTTACTGATTGGTCGTGCTTAGACCACTGGCGCTAAGCTTGAATGAACATCGTGGAGGTTGCTAAGAGCATACCGTCTATTGTCAAGCGGTAAAAACTGTCTTGCCTTCCCTTGATCATGATAGCGTCAGAAGGAAAACTTTGAAGGCGATTTTCTCGAAACGCTGATTTCCTTAACCACTCGATATGCGCGAATAAAATCATCGATATCTCTGCAACAGAGTACTTTCATGAGCCGTGTTATATATGAAATTAAAGTGGAAGAGCAAGGGAATAATATCATGTCATTTTCAGAAAATTGTCCTCCCCCAACTTTCAGATCCTTTTGTTGTAGCGGGTCACATATGCACATGAAACAGGAGTATATAAATGCTGATGCTGGTTTCTCACAACAGAACTTCCTTCTCCCTTCCTCTTCTGGTCATTATTTCTCAGCAATATGGCTTGCATTTGAAGGGTAATATCATGCATTTTTATCAAAACCAACAAAATGCTTACAAAAATTGTCATCTCTGAGCTAGATAACTGGTCTAGAATATCAAGGCTTGGAGGGCTTACATTGGCTAGAATCTACAGTCAGTTACGCAAACGATTTATCCATTAATTTCCTCCTTATCACTTTAAACTAATATTTGTTGTTTCCAGATCATTACATGTGACTTTACCATCATCACTCCCATAAGTTGCAATACTGAAATGCAAAGATATGAGTTAGAATTATACTGTGGCAGATATCAGGAAAAACAACAAAAACAAATGTCAATGGGAATATCACTGCCCCTTTCTATTTTTACTCCTGTATCTGTATTTTGGCCTGCCAATTATTCAAGACTCACATATCTGATGGCTACTCACATGATAATTCTTATCTTTAACCCCTGACCTTTTACATATTGCTTGATTGACTACTCTAAGACAGGAAAGATACACTAAGCTACAGTTACCAGCTCAGCCATGAATAAATATGAATGATTGATGTTCTAATACTTTGATACAGAGAAGAGGTACTAACTAAGGTATTGAGTAAAAATCCTCACATAGAATTCACAGGAATTGCAGATATGTGGTAGAAGGGCAAAAAAATGTAGAAAGCAAAACAGACAGCAACTATACTGCTATGCTGCTGGAAATAAATGTTGAAAGTGTGTGGGTGGAAGGAAGAGGGAGGGTTGCTGACTTACAGGGAAGGTTTCCAGGACACCCTGGACAGCATTGTCTCTACTGTCTGCTTCTGCTGTAGCTCTGACAGGATTAAGACTGAAATCTCTTCCTCTATCTCCTCCATGGTCAGCCGGTTCTCTTGGATGAGGGTACGACGCATCACTGGTAACAAATGATATATTATTTGCTGTCACTTACAAACTATTTTGAATATAACAAATCAAAATGAATGATACTGACACCTGAACCATTGTGAATTCTTTATCTGGAAGCAAATGACTTAAATCAATCACATGCTTAGAGGTGGTAAAGTGTGAAACAGGTACCTTTCTCAGTGACTCATGATGTCGCGGGGTTTAGGCAAGGAAATGAATCCAAACAAACTGCAGTCCCACACATTCTTTTTACTAAAATTCAAACTGCTTTCCTGAGTATATCATTCCAATTGCACATTCTACATTTGTTGGAAAAAAGGTATATTTTAATGCTTTCCTTTATGCACTGAATTTCATTCAGGCTTCTTTGAAAGATATTAGAAATGAGCAACATTTATAGACACAGCTAAACTTCTTGCACAAATCCACAAAGTGATACATTTACTTTTATCTAAGTGCACAACAGTGGACACCTAGTAATGAGAAAATACAGATGAGAAAGTCCTTTAAAATACAAGTAATTCTGAACTGTCAGATGATGATCACACTGATATTTCTGTCAGTGAGTGTTTCTTTGTTTATACCAAAGATAGCAGAGATAACAAGATAGGAAGGCGCGCGATAAAAATGGACACAAAATGGCTACCCTACATGACGATACAAAAGAGAGCTAAGTACAAACTCAGTACACCTAGAAATATCATTCATTTCCAAAGGTAGTGGTATCTTTATTATCATAAAAAGATTTACAAATTACAGTCGTAGCTTTTTTTCGATTAAAGGGATTATTTTGATGAACGAGATTTGAAAGTAATAAGGATTATTTTGTGGAGGTAAAAATTTGGCAACAACATGATCTCACAATCAAAGACGCTTGATAAACAACAACATCTTCATAGACAGCGCGTCTCAGGCAAAGACGCACATCACCTGAGACGTGCTGTCTTGAAGTTAACTGAGTGGTCTCAGGTGATGAGCGTAATACGCATGAGGACCGCGCGCTGTCCATTTGTTTTCTACAGGATTAGCGCACACTTTCCTGTCTTATCAGTTAAGTGTCTTTGGTTTATACTGTAGAGATACTACTTTTTCTCCATTTTCAAATCATACACAATCTACATTCACACTTGCTTTGAATTCCATGTAACAAGGTTAGATATTACGTTCAGCTTTGAGAGTGATGGCGCTCTTCAGCAGGCGATGTTGTTGTTCTTGGTACTCTGCTACATGGGTCAGGTGACTGGCTAGTTCCTCCTCACTCAGCTTGGAGACATCCACCTCCCCAAACTCTAGGTCTGCATCTTCCCGCAGCTGGCGTCGTTCCTCCTTCAGGGCTTCAAGCTGGGCCAGTAGGTCCTATGATCAGATTAGAAAATTTACATATTGTAGGATGACAATTTGAACAGGCTCATACATTTTCCTGGGGCTGCAGTCAGCCTTTATACATTACATATCACTCTTGTACACTCTGTCTCTCTACTCTCTACTCCAACCCTTTTATGTTCCACTGCTAAACATGTTTTCTCTTCTTTCTTTTTTTTATACTTCATCTAATGATTCGCATTCCTTTCCTATTGCATTAAACTCTCCTTCCTGCACCGATTTGCATGTATATTATTTGTACCCCTCATAAATATTTGTGTTATTCTTTGTATATATGCACCAGTATGAATATTCAGTATACATAAATCATGTGACATAAACCTCTGGGGTTTCACGCAAAGACACCATGGCAGTTGAGTTCCAGGCAGCCTCCAAGTACAGATCACCTCCTACTTACTCCTCTGTCTTGTAATTGTAGAGAAGAACCAATGATTGGAAACCCTACAACTGGTGGCAAATGTACATTTTAACAAAATATATGCGACCAAAAAATATATTGACTACTGTTTTATAACTCATCTCACTGAAAAAGTAAATGTGAATAGTATCACAACCATTCAGGAATAGTCCCAAATCAACAAAGTTGTAACATTGGTTTAGTTCATAATTCCATTCTGTATATTTTATTCACATTGAGTGATGAAATGTGAATTTGTATACTGTATTTGACCATGACCTCTGTACCACGATCTCTGCCCAATATTGGATCACATAATCTCTTGAATATACATTGTACTGCTCACACATAACAACTTTAGAGAAATTACATATCCAAAACCAAAAGAGTGATTCTATATTGGTAAACTTTGTCAAAGTTGTCTAAGTAACCTTTGAAATTAGTTTCACATCCCCCAAAATCAAATAGTCACCCAGACCTATGCAAAGACTAACAAGCAAGGTCAGAATATAATGCCTCTGTCACCATTGGTGTGGAGGCATGATGACTCTGAAGGAAACAAGGATACAAATCAATATCTGCGAAGTGATCCATCTCATGGTATCCCAACATAAAGCTAGATTGCTGGTCCAATGAATGGTCTTTGAGTTACTTGCCTTTGTCAGAGTTAGATCATGGAAACTGGTGGTATATTAATGTGAATATGAACCACACTTGGATCTTTGTGGGGAAAACTGACATTGTTGATATGTAAAGCACTGCATAAAGTAGGTAGGATTCTTTGACAGGAGAATACTGGAACTGAAAAGAGGACATTAAAGGGATCGTACAGTTTTGGTTGAGACCTAATTTCAGGTTTCTAACATATTTTGTTGAGATAGTGAGAAACCTCTTATGAAATATGAAAGAGCATGTAATTCTATCGGGAATACAACATTTATTTGATGAAAATTGGTTTTGAAATGGCTGAGATATCCAAAAAGAGCAATTCCAATAAAGTGTGGGACCCACACTTTATTACAATTGCTTTGTTTTACTATGTTTTTGGATGTTTCAGCTATTCCAAACCCTATTTACATCAAATAAACTTTGAGTTCCTCTTAAAATGGCATGCTCTGAACTATATCATAAGTGTTTTCTTGGTATCTCGCAAAAAGTAAAAAGCCCAATTCTCATCTCCACCAATACTGTATCATCCCTTTAAATGTATATACCACAACACGTATCACACTGTAATAGCTGTCATATTATCATAGGAAATGGATGGTCATCATTTAATGGTCCCTACAAGATTTGTAGACAGTTTGTGGTGACATTGTCATGTGATGGTAAACAAAATCAAGACACAGAATATAAACTGATGTTAATGCAGTACTATTATGCATGCTACTCCCTTTCTAAAAAAAAAGAAGTTAGGGACAGTACAGCAGGGCGGGGCATCTGACATAAATATTGTGAGATTCAAAGCAAAACATACTGTGATATTTCAGTCATTGCCTTTGATTACATTGGCTGAGTAGCAAAAGTTATATTTTGTGGCAGGATCAAGATACAAAGAAAATGAGTATCGGATCTTTGAGGTAATCCCAAGAAATGGCATACCTTGAGTGCAATCTCCTCCAGCCTGGTTCTCTCCTTGCTGTTGGCCATGGCACTGTCCATCATGGTCACCAGCACATCCCTCTCATGGCTCTGCTTCTTGTCCACCTCAGTCATGACTGATGATATGAGGGACACTGGGTCTGGAAGATAGTATCATAACAGGTCAAAGGTCAAAACACAGCTACAGATGCTTGGTCACGAATCCAGCAATTTGGTATGGCACGATTTCTCCTCAAAGTATAAATGAAAACACAGTTACATTCATCTCATCATGACATTTGACTTGCTATGGTTAATTGTTTAAAAATTTTATATTCAGTAGAAGAGAGAGAGGAAATCAAATGTCACAAAATCGCATACAGACATGTAAACAGTTCAAAAAATGTTAAAATAATCAACATTTGGGAAACTGTGAAGTGACTACATGCATGCTAATGATTGCACAAACAGAAACACTCATATTGTGTAGATCAGCTTTGATGTAGTTGTAAGTGTTAAAGAGTGCAGTGTCCCTCTAGACAATCCTATGCAGTCCTTACTTCTCAGAACAAAACAGCTGACACCATATCCTGTGAAAGTCATACAAGAATTGAAATCATGGATTACAGGCAATGACCATTATTCTGACTTCATTGACATAATCTAATACTGGCATAGTCTGCTAGAAACATGAATCATCACCTTCCTATAGCATATTAGTGCAGTGAAAGTCTCTCTACATGCTTGGAGGATGTGTGCATTGCAGGATGCATGACAGATTTCCAGAATTCATGAAACATCACATCACAACATTTAGTGCCACACTAGTAAGCAACAACTTGAGCTAAACTTTTATAGTGAATAAAACCTTGATGCCAGTGACCACCCTCTACAGATACAACATGTGGAAATATGGCAGCTCACAGTGGGGCATTACCTCTAAAGGCCTGTTTACACCAAGCATGGTACAGGCAACGGTCTGCGTTTTGCTGTGGTGCACCAAAAGGAACCATGTCTGGTTCTGTTACAATATCACTTCCCCGCTAATAATTTTGTTACAAAATTAATAATCTACTGTTTATTTTGTTGCTCTTGATTTTGACATAAGAATAACATCTTGGGTGATTTTGTTCTACATTTCTGATTATTTTTTAATTGAACCAGACATGGCTCCTTTTGGCACACCATAGCAAAAACCTGGACCATTGCCCCTACCGTGCTCGGTGTAAACACACCCTAACACTGTGAATATACACATTTGTCCCCCTGTTTACACACTTAACGAGGTTATGCACGTGTATGCTCAGATAGGCTCTGTGTGGAGTATTTCTGATATCAACATCAAATTATCACTAACTGCTAAAGTCATGCATCTCATAAAATGAAGGCACATCATTTCCATCATTCTGTAGTAATCACATCCAAGGTGGCACTAGACTATAATACTAAACTAGTGATGGGCGTTGTTATGGCAACAGCCTGTGTAGATATGAGAAATTACCTTCACTCTCTGCAGAAGCATCCTCCTCAGCTAGAGGTGATGAGGGTGAGTATGGAGGAAGATGGCAGATGAAGAGATGACAAAGTGCATGCAGCATGATACAAGGCAGGCAAATGAAGAACATACACAAGACACTACATCACACCATGCAATGAAAACACTTACAATGGGTATCTGCCTGTGATGGTCAACAGTTTCATCTTTTTTTTTTTCTCTCTCTCTCTCTCTCTCTCTCTTCAAGCCAATCTTGTTTTGCTTTTGTTTTTTAACAGAATGAACATTGAAAAATAATATTCTTTATTGTCTGTTTCAGTGCCCTTGGTGGATGCATTTCATTCTGTAAGCCAGACACAAGACACAGACAAATGTGTGATATATCAGGAAAAAATGAATGGTACCCTAGTGTCACAGCAATGGTGTTCCTGTCTTGGTGGTTTTTTCAAACAAGATATATCCACATGAAATAACAATGTCTGGGATCACCAAGGTAAAAACAATTCATAAATTTCTTCAAGAAGAACTTTCATTCTTATTTCCTGGGATCTTAATTGCACCAATGTGTGCAGAACACCGAATAGGTGCAGCCACAATTTAATGAGCAGCATGTTTTGATACCTAACATAAAACACACACACATACACACACAACGCGTGCGTGCAAGCACACATGCACATGCTGATGAAAAACACATGCAAATACAATGTTTAAAATGTAGAGCTATAATGAATTAAGAAAACTGGCTTTTTGAGAACCTGTTCACTTTAGATTGCAGCTGTGAATTTCTACAAATTGATGCTCTTGATTCACTTCAACAGACAGAAATATTCAGTGTTCTGAAAATTCCACCTAATCAGACTGATGGAGATCAGTCAGATTTTAACATTTCTATGTGACACAGAAATCTGGTTACAATTGAGACTGCTCTCTTTCTCAATATGCAAGAAAGTGTTGTAGCATAATAAGACATCATAGATGATGATACATTATGAAGTTATTAGAGGAGGCAAATTCAAAGGTTAGAAAGTTAAAGAGAAAAAATATGCCAATATTGTGGTGGATATAACAGTATATGACACATCTCTCCAATTCTTGATCAGATTTGACATAGTCACTACAATGAAGTTGACTAGTAGAAACAGTGTGTGCTGCATGTAAGTTTGCAAAGGCAGAATATGACGAGCAATTAAACTTAAACAGAAGGTTACAAATGACATAAATCTTCAAGTGTGAGTATTGATGCATGCACATGTTGCTCAAATGGAATGAGGAGAAGACTATTGTTAAAGTCTGAAAGTAAACGAAAAAGGTGATCAAGCATGAAGTATTGCCAATATGTTCAGTAAATGAGGCAATATGTGTGTCAATACTCACCCAACCTTTGTGAGCAAGTTCAAAGGGTTTGCTAGCTGACACAAATGTACAATGTATTGAGACAAAAGAGAAAGTGAGAGACTCCAAAGATGTCTTGATACAATGGGGTTGCTGAGAGGATGAGCTGTATGACTGTGCTACCTTTCTTGGAGGCCTGTGATGCATCAGCCTTCATGTTCTCTCTTTCCTCCTGTAGGAGCCGTTCCTCAATCTCAGTCCTGGTCATCTCAGATGTCGCTGTGGTAGTCGTGGCTGCCTGGCCCTCCTGCTGTTGGGCCATCTTGGCTCTCTTGGCTGCCAGTCTCTCTCTAGCCAGCTGCTTCTGCCTCTCCCTGTCCTTCTCATAGCTGTGGGCAAGTTACAAAGAAACTTTAGATTAATATCCCTGTCTTCTCAGAAGTACACTGGGACAAATCAGAGTGAGCTATTTCCAAAGGATCGCATCTTGGAAAGCCAATTTATTTGATGATGATTGAGGTAGCATGCAACATTGTTTGCTTGTTTTCCTTTTCCATCTGACAAGATGGCTTTAGAGCCTATATTCAGCTGCAATATCTGGTCTTCCATGGGGTCCAGTTGTGAGTACTGGGGCAGACCACTTCACCATGTTAAGCCCCTTGCTCTTGGGAAATGAATGAAGTGGGATCTTTTACGTGCATGGGTTGTAACTCTCTCACATACTGGAAATTTATTTGATGCCCTATGCAGCATTCAGCACTAGCTGAACCAGAGGCAATGCAATACTTGACAACATGACGATTAGTATCCCTTTGCATACTCTGCCCATGTCCTAACTCACAAAGGGTACATATTGCAGCAGATGTGAAAGTGCATTGATTTGGCTAAACTTTCTCTAGATAATGCCATGAGCCAGTAAGCTACATCTCCAGTTTGAAAAAAACCCAACAACAACAAACAAACAATTACTTTCACAAATTTATTAATGAAATCTATAAAATCCATCAAATATTTTCTGCCACTGTCTAGCCTTGTTCATATTCTGAGAAATAGTGATAGTAGTGGTGATGGTGAAATTGTCTCAGAGTAATCTTGTAGTTCCACCTTGTCCACTGGCATCCCTTTCTATCTTACACACTTCAACCTCAAGTTCATCTCGAGAAAATGCTCTCTGATACTTGAATTGCTTTCAAAAGTAAAAGTGTATTAACTAAGTTTGTTGACAGAAGCAGATATCTACAAATGAATTTTGAGATTAACACAATCAATAGCATTGTTGAATGAGATTCCCCCTCCATATGCATCATTTCATGAGAAACGTTTTTCTCTTCAGGTAGTCTGAAACATCATAGGAATACAGTGATAATAGTACATTCACTGGTCAACGTAATGATGGATGGATGTCAAATATGACATGTGTCACCAAGATGCCAACTGCTATCCTCACATTGACAGTATGTGAAATGTTGGGAGAGTTTGCAACAACAGGCTACTAACTCTGATTTAAATGTTTTAAATACTTCACAAGCATGTTCATGTAAGGCATGAAGTAAAATAAAACATACTGTTCCAGCATTCCCCCAAACTGCACAATGCTTTCAAGCAAATTACAACTGTGCTAAGGTTTTGTTTCTCTGACTAGAGGTTTTGGGACAGTATATGAAACGTAAATGCAAATTAATTCAGATATTATTAGATGCCATCTGACAACGAAAAGATACCTTTCTGTGCAACTGTCTGTAAAATAACCTATGTCACACTGACTTGGCAAGCTGTCTTACTTAGCCTCTCGGGCCTTTTCATGCTGCTGAGCCAAGCCAAAGAGGGCAGCAGCGGCCTCAAACTTCTCCTCATCTTGCAGCTTGCGTTGATCTCGACGTAGTTTGGCCAAGGCCAGCTGTCGCTCCTTCTCAGCCATCATGGACTCATTGTGATCCTTGAGACCAGCTAGGAGGGCATTCTTCTCATCCTCAAAGTGGTTGTTCAAATCTTCAAGGATGTTCTATAATGGGAATAGACAGAGACAAAAATCATGACAGACATTTGATAGCAATTAAACAAATACCAACAAGCCAATTAATATACACACTTTGAAATTGTAATTGTCATTTGAAAGTACATGTAGAAACAAAATGATTACATTATACAGAGATTGGAATAGCTGCAAATCAATCCTTAAATTCTTGTAACAGGGAGATTTTTTCATCTAAAAATGAGAAGCTCAAATGTATTCAGAATTGTTTGTGGACAATTTAGCATATATTTCAATTGATTCTTTATTTACAATTTGACCCTGAAAGCATAGAGCATAGGTAGTTCCTTTGCTGTTAGACCTTAGCCCTGCAGTGTTGGTTAAACATTTGTGCAACTCAAATGGACATCTTCCTCAATGATGGGCTATCATGACGAGAGCACATACAAATATTTGCTAAAATACCATACAAAAAATCACAAAAATTAACACACTTATATGAACATCAAGAACAATAATTCCATTATGAAATGGAATGAATGCTGAAATAATATAATATAAAATGAAAGAGAACAATTTTTCTTCATGACTTTCTTCTTAAGACATCATCTGTTGGAACATTCTTATATAGGAATCTACTGTCCAATGTACCTTTGGAAAAACTCATATTTTGCGGCCCCTGTATACAAACAAAACGACATCTTCATCATTTGACCAAGATGGCTTGTTTCCAACACCACAACGATGCAACATTGAGATGGCTAACTGATGCATTGTTGTTGTAGTTTTTTGTCATTTCTTTTATGCTTTGATGAATTCTTGTTAAATGCAATGTCTAAAGCAGACTAACATGTCTTTTCTTGCGTTCCTCCAGGACATCTCTTCGGGCCTCCTCGTGATCCAGGATGTCATCCAACACTTCCTCATCCACTGCCAGACCTTCTGCCTCCCGCTCCTCTTTCAGCTTCTTCCTCCTCTCCAGACGAAGCTTTAACCTCTCTGCCTGCTCTGTCTTTGTTACACCAAGTAGACGAGCCAGCTCTTTAGGCCATGTAGGGAGTGTGGGAGAGAAAATCAAGTCACAATCACATCACTGGAGGGTTGACACAATAACACACTTGTGAGAAATGCAAGATGCCACAACAGTGAATTAGGATGATTGCTTTAATAGGGAAGACTTTCATCAATAATATAAAATGTCCCCATGCATAAATTTCACTTATTTTCTTCTTCTTGAAAAAGGTTGATAAACATACCTATTGATGGCAATTTTATTGGCAAATCATGGCTTGGGACTTTCCCTTCACATCAGCCCAACAGACAGAAATACAGAACACATATCTCAAAGGCATCAGTTACAGAATTAACTATCAAGATATACTTTGGCAACTGATGCTGGCACTGTTGGTACGAATATCAGTACACATCTAATTGTTTAGGCTTTAAATGATGTGGTGAGCTGGTAAAATTCCCCAACATTGTAGGGAAATTAGACATACAGCAATGCGAAAATCCCTCATTAGAATTAAAGACCTCATAGGTACAAGGTTTTGTGATGTTCCTTCCTCTGCCACTCAAAACAAAAACAAAATATAAAAATGAAGGACTTGCACATGTTAATAACCTCTGTTATGATAACTCATTGGTACATTATATGATGCAGATGATATACTGTAGAGTGACACAATGACATGCACTATGCACTGCTGCTGTTATTCGCTGTCCCATGCTGTGGGTAAAATGGCTAACTCATGGAAAGATTGTATGACTGACCTGTCTGGTCCTTGATGCCCTGGCTGAGCAGGGCACTGGCCTCATCAAACTTGTTCTCCTGCCTCAGTTTGCGTTCCTGGAGCTTGAGCTTCATGAGGCGGGCCTGGCGCTCACGCTCAGACAGCTGGGCCCACTCTGCCTCTCCAGTCTGCTTGATCAAGGCCTAATCAAAGAACAACACATCCATTCATTTTTCATGTTTGGCAACAAACTTCCCCATGTGCAATTTTTAAATTGTGTGCATGAAATTTTTCCCTTCTGTACCTGGACAAAACTAATGATGAAACGAAAAAAATATAAATACTGCTGCTTTCAGGTTGCTGATCATTATGCAGCAAAACGCAACAAAACAGAACTCTTGTGCTATTTGGGTGTGATTCAACATTCGAAATATGATGCATAAATGACTGTAGTAATGTAAAAATCCTTTTCTTTTTTGGTACAACTCATGACAAAACAGTTTTTTTTTCTTCCATAATGTGCACAAATTACAAATCCCGATATCAACTAAAACGCAATGGAGGGGGTGGGGGTGGGGGGGGGGGGGGGGAGGATGAACAGATGCAGAATTTTGCAGCCAAATCTAGTAAATGATTGCACTTGTCCTGTATATAGCACATGAGCCTCTCTGAAGGAACACCTCAGGAATACAGACACTTCTAAACATACATGTAGGTAGTACCTCAGCTACCTCACATACCTCAGCTAGTAGCTTGTCCCTCATGGCATCATATTTACTCTCCAATGCCTTGACAAGCTGCTCCTCAGTGACTGCCTCTGTCTCCTCTTTGGTCACAAGCACTGTGGCAGCTACATTGTCATTCCACTTGTTGGCCCTAGCGATAAACTGCACTTGCTTCAGCTGCTTCAATGTCATCAAGGTCTACATAGAAGAAACAGAAATATCACAGACACACTATTTCATTGCAGGCAGCAGTTGTACATGTCAGTGTTTAATCCATAACATTAATGGTATGACTGCTTGCATGTCAAGATTGTCTAAAGGAAGAATCAATCCTTCAGGTGACTTTCAAGTAGAACACTTGATAAACACTTAAATACTAAAACTTGTTTTTTACTGGTTTCATACAGTAAATTGTTCTTACAACCACTCCAGCATTTCTTTGGTCTCTTTGAGTCATCCTTATTAGGCAGGTTCTTGTGCAAGAATTTCAGTTATTCATTAATCTCTGCTTCTCAACAGAGTGGGTCTTGAAGCTTTCTCAGGTGGACTGCGGTGTCAGCCAAAAATAAGATAAAAAAAGATTCATACTTGATCTAAGTGGGCCTAAAAATTTTTTGTAGGAGCCAAGCCAAAAAGGTTGAGAAGCATGACATTATACTGTGAACATTCTGTTGAGTCAGGCATTACCACATAGCACACAGGTGCATTTCACAAAATCCATAATAGTGAACATTTTGAAGACCTCATGTGTAATGTCAAAATGATGTGCACAATCTAAAGGTGAACAATTATCCAAATGATTTGATCACAACAGTCCATGTAATACTCATACTCTATGCTTGGATGAGTGTTATATAGCATGATTTACTCACTATGTTGTTTTGGATCCAAATACATGCATTTATTTTTCCACCACTGATTTCATCTACAGTTTTTACATAGACCAAACTGATCTAAACTAAGATCTGTGAAAAAAAGAAGAAGCTAACTTGCTGACAAAGATGTCTCAGTCCTTGAAACCTCTAGCTGAGCCACATACGTACCTTGTTGTCTAGATCCTCCATCAGGATACCTGCTTCCTTGTCCTGCTTCTCCTGAAGGTCAGCCAAGAGGTTGACCTCTATGTCTTCATCTGAAGCCTCCTCACCTTTCTCTGTCTTGTCAAGGAGACGACATTCAAGCTGGATAGCCACTCCTTTCTGTTGATTGATGGCAATGGCAATGTGGTGATATCCATGACAGATTGTGGTTAATGACAGATAGAGTAGCAATTAGGAGAGGACTTTACATCTCATTTTTATTGATTGTCACATGATCTACTTGATGCAATTTGTTTTTGCACCAATGATTTGAAATTATGACAGCTTGACTAATTGTAATCTGATATCACGGCATCTCACAGTAAATTAAAACAGAGTCAGTATGGCAATGCACTGTCACTTGCATATCATTGCTCACATGTCTTGTACACAAAATAACCCAAACTGTGAAATCTGTTGATAGTGTGTAGGAAACCACAAGCATACTTATTGTCCAAATTCTTAGCTCTTTTTATTTTTACAGATATTTTGTGTGTGTGTGTGTGTGTGTGTGTGTGTACTGTGTGTGTGTGTATTCAATGTCTCTATGAAAAGAAAAAGAATCATGGTGACGGCCATATCTTCATCTATATGATTGAAATAGTATAGAGAACACACTGGGTAGAGTATCCAATTTAGCGACAGCAAGGCTGCATTCACAACTGTGTCTTTTCAGTGGGAGAAGAGCAATGAATCTGACCTTTAATATCTCAGTTTGTTCCTGCTCAGTCTCCTTAGTGGGGCCACTCTCCCTCCACTGCCTTCGCTGCTCCTTCAGCTCTCCCAGTCGCTGCTGACGTTTCTGCTCTGACATCAGGTTGGCGTTCTTACGTAGCTCACCCTGACTCTCCTCTTGGACAAGCTGCCATATAGAATGGATCAAATACTCTATCATTACAAACTATAGAAAGGATGCAAACATGAATATGTTGGCAACAAGACACTACCAGCACTAACCGTGGTACTTGCGTGTTGAAAAGGCACACAGTTTTGCTGTAGATTGCTACTGAAAAAGTAGTAAGAAAGTCGTAGTTTTGCCGTGGTTCTTTGTGTTCGTGCCTTAGTGTTGAATGCGTCGTTGTTAAGATAGTCTAGTGGGATTTGGGGAAAATGTGACTGTTAGAGGCATTTTTTAGTAAAAGTTGGGAACCGGTCTATTTTGTATAATTCAAGTACGCTGAATCCAAAAATTCCGGTTCCCAAGCGGAATTTTTAGTCTAAGAGCATCTAATTTGCATAAACAAAATGGCCGCCAATTCATTGCTTTTTAAGGTGTTTCGATGTTCTAATTTTCATAAAATCTCCGTAGACATGCAGAAATAGTAATAATTTCAGAAATTAAGGTGCAAAGACAATAGCTAGGTCATCAATTGTTCATAACTTTTACTTATATATGCAAATTAAGAAGTGAAATATGCAAATTAGGAGTTGCCGCTGATACAGCAATGCATTACCGCATATATGCACATGTATAGTATACTATACACGTGCATATATACCTATAGAACGTGTTCACTTCTGTTTTTAATCATTTTAACAAGTTATCGGGCAAACCAAAAGTATTTGGTGTCGCCAAAGTCGAATCAAAATAAATCAATTCAAAAGAATTCAATGAATTCAAAAGAAATGAATTATACACTTATGCAAATATCTAGACGCAAATTACAAGAGGATACATAACTGGCAGGATTCTAGATTCTACAACGCATTGCCGCAATAGGGATCTGAATCATAAATCTGATGATAGTTTTCATTGAATCAAGACCGGTTCACGATTCCTAGTGTGATAAAGAACCAACTTAAAGTATTGAAATAAAATATGCATCTCATTTGCATAATAAATCATGCAAATATTTTTCAATTTTCTCAACATATTTTCCCCTAAAACAAAGTTTTACTATCAAAATGCACCTTGGCATAGTGAAAAAATAGATATGCTATCTGTCAAACAAAGTGTACATGGTGTCATCTGAGCCCGAGGAAAATCAAGTACTGGAATCAACCAATTCAGAATAAAAAAAAATGAATAAAGATATTTGCAATAACGTATGCAAATTGGTATGCAAGATTCTACAACACATTGCCACGATTTATGAATCTGAATCATTTATAGTTATGATATCAAGACATATTATAAGTTGATGATTCTTTTGTGATAAGGAGATACAAGAAAAAAAAAACTATTAGAAATACCCTAATAATCTATTTTGCATAGAAATTATACAAACACTTGGCCATTTCTATGGATATATTCCCTTAAACAAAGTCTTGCTATCAAAATGTACCTTGGCGCCCTAAAATACGGCTAAGTTATCGGGCAAAAAAGTTGCACATTATGATGTCGTCAGAGTCCGAAGTAAATCAGTTACTGGAATCAATCAATAAAGGAGAACTGAATGATACTAAAGGGAAATATGTTTGCAAATTGATATTCAAGAGACCGTAGACCAGGCAGGTTTCGAGATTCTACAACGCACTGCCGCAATATATGAATATGTTTCATAACAGTTTTTATACATCAAGACCTGTTACTGATTCCTGGTGTGATTACGAGAGAGAGCAACTACTAAACAACACACATCTATGATCTCATTTGCATAATAAATTATGCAAATATTCACCCATTTTCTATGCATATCTACCACCAAAACAAGGTCTTGCCATCAAAGTTATCGGGCAATCACATCACTATACATTACTCTATGGATAAGTGCAATGTCACTTTATCCTTCCCTGCATGTACTTTGTCGTTTTCATTGGATAGATTGGTTTATGATTATTTTCAATCTGTTGAATTTAAAATCAAGTGGCAACTTTCATAAATCTCGTCATAATTCATGTTTTTTTCACCCACCCTGCAGGCTCAAGCAAAAAAAAAAATGTCAGAAAAATCCTGGTATCTCGCGGACAGTGTCGGAAACAGAAACGAAGGATGAACGTTGTAAATCTAGTCATCAACACCTTTATATTTGGGATAAAAAGAAACATAATCTGTGTCGAAAAGTTTATTTCTTTCAATCGAGCTAAATTGATCTACATTCATGCAAGGGTTGCATCATCACATTGTTGCTAACATGCACACACTGCTGTATATCGTAGGCCTGATTTGTGACATCTGCATCGAAAAATTCTGCATTGCTTTCGCATGCACATGAAATCATCTCAATTTAACTTTGCAGGATTGGAGCTAGATATATCAGTTGTACAGGCTGTAGACAGGCTGTAGATCAAAACCTTCCCACCCATTGTCTACTGGTGAAGAAAGATCAGGTCTGGCACAATGAGCAGGATTTTCTTCTTTTTATAATCTTTTTTTTTTTGATACAGGAGTATTGTCGTTGAAATGCTTCCGCGAGAGTTCAGAATACTTTTGTCGTTAAAATGGCGGAACATATTTGTGCCAAACGAGCTTGCGTGATGCATCTTTTGAATCGAATATAAGTTTATTCTTATAAAGAAGACTGATAACAACCATATTCTTTGAACCCTTTAGTTTTTGTCTCGTACAAGCAGCATCCTTGTCATTGATCACTTGCTTTAATAAGAGTGCTACTGTCAGTATCAGTCTGGCATAAGCACAACTTCAGTATCTACGGAAGAAGGCCTCTGTAAGGTAGCTATAGGATCGATATTATCTCTCGAGGGAACAAAAGTAACTTCATGTTCGCAAGGTGGTGGAAAACCCAGGTCCTCTATGAAAAGATCCATATCCCAATTCTTGGGCAGAAATTCAAATGAAACATGGATATTTAAAAACTATACTTGATAAAGCATAATATGATGAGAGGCAAAATGCCGACTATTACGTCTGATATGAAGTGGAATCTATTCTGTATGTTTCAATATGGTTTCTAACGAGTATCCATTATTCTTCAGTTCTTACAATCCACTGGCCCTTAAAGTTAGATGCCCTGTTTGTTGAGAGTGTTATTTCTATATGATCTGAATCACACCTGGTGAGATATATCATAAGTCAGACAGACAAGAGAGCGTGATGGCGTCGTCCAGTTAGGAATAAATCAAAATGCATCATACTTGGTGGTCGTCACTGGCGGCATGTTATCTACGTATATTGAAAACAAACATAAAAAGGAACAGGAAGGTGTAAACCCCTTAATTTCGCAGATTGCATTGGCCGAGGCAATGCTTCAAGAGAAAATAGAATAAAACCACCTATCCCATTTCAACCTATAAACGAATGTTTGCTATATATAATCAAATATAATCATTTATATATATGATTACCATGCTCTGGTTAACTGGGAAATAGAATTTGTATATTGGAACAATACAATAAAGGATGTTGCACATGAACAAAATGGCATCCCCCCCCCTAAAAAAGTTGAGTCATGATCCGCATAGAGAGAGTTTTCATCAATTTGTTTTGTGATTATCGATGTACTACAAATATTTTTCATGGAATTAACAATTTTATGGCAATATTGCAGCTATATTTGCGTGTATTATGCAAATAAGATGTTAAAGTTCATTCGCTTGAAAAAGACCGTTTTTTGTTTTGTTTTGTTTTGTTTTTTGTTTTGTTTTTGTTTGTTTTTTTGGCCTAGCACAATCAATTTTGGTTAAGAATCGGGTTCCTAACTTGAATTCTTTAAAAAAAATCCAAAAGGACCTTTTTAGAGGATTTGAAAAAATAAAATTTTACCATGGTATATAGGCTATTGAATGAACTGCGTGCATCTAAAATTCATGGAGCCTACATATAATTTGCATACCAATTACAATATTTGCATTTATTTTGATACCACTGAGAAGGGATTCTGGTCACTATCTAACCCTCAAAACCTTAAAGTCTCTATATCTTGTGTTTTTAACTGCTTTCTCAAGAAAAAAAAATAAAAAACTTCAAGTGTTAATATATATTTATCTGCATATTTCAGTACTAATTTGCATAATTATGTAAGAAATATACTATTTACCACCTGAGAAACGTTTATCCCTCAAGTTGCTTATTCCATTCTATGTACATAGATTTCAAATCACTTTTTTCCAGCTCGTTTACCCCTCCCCCACCCCCCAACCCCCCCCCAAAAAAAAATAAATCTAGAAAATGCGTGTCTGAAACTCACAATTAAACTTTGTTTATGCAAATTAGATGGTCAAGATCGGTGAATTTTGCTTGGGAACCGGAGTTTTCCTAACCCTCAAATCTTTAAAGTCTACATATTTAGTGTTTAACTTGCCTCTCAAGAAAAAAATTGTAACATTACTCATCCAGTCTTAATATACATTTATCTGCATATTTCAGTACCAATTTGCAAAATTATGATTAGAATATACTATTTACCATCTGTGAAACGTTATCCCTCAAACTGCTACTTCTATATATTCTATGTACAAAATATGAAATCACTTTTTTTTTCCAGATCGTTTGCGAAGAATTTCTCGAAAATGCCTCTCCGAATCTGACAATTTCTGTGGCTGGGCAGCCATTTTGTTTATGCAAATTAGATGGTCAAGATCGGTGAATTTCGCTTGGGAACCGTAGTTTTTCTAACCCTCAAAACCTTAAAGTTTACATATTTAGTATTTAATTTGCCTCTCAAGAAAAAATAAAGGTCAAGATTACTCTTCCATCAGTGTTAATGTGTATATATATATATATATATATATACACATTCATCTGCATATTTCAGTAATAATTTGCATAATTATGAAAAAATATACTATTTACCACCTGAGAAACGTTTATTGGTAATTATATTCTCTGTACAAACATTTCAAATCACTTTTTTCCAGCTCGTTTGCAAAGAATTCCTGGTAAATGCGTATCTGAAACTGTTCTGTGGCTTGGCAGCCATTTTGTTTATGCAAATTAGATGGTCAAGATCGGCGAATTTCGCTTGGGAACCGGATTTTTCAGATTCAGCATACTCAAATTAGGTAAAAGAGATCGGTTTCCAACTTTTACCCAAAAATGCCTCTAACACCATTTTAGAGAGCCCTTTTTCAGAAATCCCACTAGACTAAGAAGTGAAAGAGGCGTAGATAAATTGTTAAGTGGTTGTAGATCAGGGGTGGATTAGTGAGGATTTAGTCGTACGAAAGTCGTAGTTTTGCCACATCACAAAAGACGACTTCCGCATCTCCGCTCTCGCGACCGAGAACGCCGTCTTTTGTTATGCAGTGTGAAAATCGGACAATAGACCACTAGCTATTCACGGCGATAATCCGTCTTTTGATACCACTTCTATTTTCCTCAAGGGCAGTTCCCTCAAAACTACGACTTTTCTACGAACACCCAACTACTATTTCATGACTTAATTATCGGCTTAAATGATTCTCTGGACTACTAGTATTGTTCTAGCCATCAATGCATCGGCAGGTAAAATCCATTCGCGCACACAATGTGGCTTCGTTATTGCGGCTAGCTAGTATAGGGGAATAGCTCTCAGCTTTTTACTAATCGTGACCGCGCCTCAAACGAGTACGAAATGGGGCCAAGTTCGAGCAAATCTGACGGAGAAGAATATATTTCTTTTTGCGGTCGTATACCTACAGTTCGAGCTCATCTGGTCAGCCGAACGAGCTGGTACAACTGTTAATTGTATTAGTATACCGCAACCGTTTGTGCAGTCGATCGAAGTACAGACTGCATACATTCATAGCGCTGATGCACCTGATAAATTACAATATGTACCGTATATGGTCCGTCGTATACACACGGTGCGCACGTGTGACAGTCCATTTTTCCTCTTCGTGTGTCAAGGCAACAACGCACGTTGTGCATCCATAAACGGGGGTACTAGTAGTCACGTGAGAATTCAGCGGTGGTCGAATCTCACCCAGGGAAACGTCAGACGGGCAAAACTTCGAGATCTTATAAAGATCGCGATGTTAACCTTCTCGATCTTTTGCCAGTCTGACCGTGCCTATTTTGTATACACTGCATTCCAGTTATAAATAATCGAAGTCCTAGGGATCGGCAATTTCATAAAAAAAAGTATAACGGCATTTCATCTTATCGACGAATACAGTTCTGAGTATGTTATGAAGAAAAAAAAAGACGGCAACGATACGTACGATGCGTAATTCAATGCTTAGTAATATTTGGTCATATCAGGTTCCTCTCACCTCCCTGGTCATATCAAATACGCTGCACTGGATGAAAAGGCAATTTGAAACAGATTTCAAACAGAGTATAGTTTGTACTTTCATGCTTAGTTTGAAAAAAAAAATATAAAAAAGTGAAGTGATGGTTAGGAATGTGTTCATAGGCCTGATTCGTTATTCCAAAGTTCGTCGATTACGAACGTTTACGAACGTTCATTATTCCCGACTTATTTCGGAGGATCGTTCCGAAGATTCGATATTCCCAGGATTCGTAATTCAAAAGCTTGGTTAATCCGAAAATGAAATAAGGTTCTGAAAGGCGTAACTTTGCTATAGAAACGAAGACGATGATTTAGATTTGTAATTCCAAAATTGTGTCTGTGTACTCCTTTTTTTTTTTCACGTTTGGATTCACGAATCTTAATTCATATTCCTATCGGCGAATCTTTGGAATAACGAAGATTCTTATCATTTTCGGATTAAAAAACCTGATTTCATTTTCGCAGTGATGAACCGTATACGAATGACGAACCTTTGGACAAACGCCATAAGATAATGTTCGTGATAACGATCCCTAATATTCACTTTCGATTAATACAATGCAAGTTATCCACGGGGAAAAGTGAACGAATAAAAATAACAAGCGTTCGCTCATGCAGTCTCCGTGAATTTCTTCTTGTACAATGTAGGAAAGCGAGGAGTGGCATCTCATTGGAACGGAGCATGTTTCTTTTGTTCTTTGCCAATGACGCTCGGAAATGACTTTGTTTCAACAAAAATTTTGCTGTAACCGTGTTCTTACAAAAGTGTTCGTAATAATTTCACACAATTGTTTTTAATGTCGACAAATTTGGCAACTTTAATTATGAATTACTTCGTTATCGCAAAATATCGTAACCCTCTCCATTGCAACAGGAGTGAACGTCACACGCTTAAACATGAGCTCTTCAGAGAATTGTATAATTCATGCACACCATAAAATTTTTTACATTTTTTTACATTAATTATAGATTCAATCGAAATGTAAAAGCAGCCACCGATTGTCCCGCGGTTATTTCCACGTTTTCTTATACAATCCACGATTAGCAGAATGATTCCCCTCAGACATCTCTGACACTTACTTTCTCCCTTTTTTTCTTTTTTTTTTCTCGAGATCTTATATGCGACTTCTATACCTGATGCGGTTATCCCCTTATCAGTGACGAATGTCAACTACGCGAGTAAACTGTTTAATATACATCATTTTTTCTTCAGCTTTTTTTTAACAGCTCCATGACTATAATGGATGAGTTTGGAATATGTCGACTATTTTGAGAGACACGCGTTCCAAATATGATTTCTACTAGTCGTATAGCGCGAGGGGCAAACAGTCTACGATTTCAATCATCAGTTCGAAAATGTGTATCTTGTCGGGCACAAATCTTTGAGGGTCCAGTGGAAAATGAATGAATGCGTTTTTAATTCATGTTTGCCTGTACACATTGTCATTTCATCTCTATATCCCCTTCAAGTTTAGTTCCAACTGGATTTCGAGAACATTTTGCTGTCTCCTGTGTCATGAAGTCAGTTTTCAGAATATTATTCATCAAAGTATAATATCAAATATTTTCATAAACAATTAATGTCGTCGATGAATCGATCATAGTCGGAAAAGCTTACATATTTAAATTATTATCATAAAGGAGGGGTTCGTTATAATGGATTTTTTTTTCAAATTTCATAGGAAAACACAATCATCTCTGTGAGAAAATTTTAGAGCTGTGTGTCCTCTTTGGTCTGTGCAGCTGGGGGTGTAGACGGAGTGGCAACTCTTCGTGTAATTCGGACAAACACAATGCATATTCAATGCATTTTTATACCATATAAGATGTCCAACATTCATAGGCTACGTTAATGAAGTCATGCCCGACACCACTCTGTGAGACGAAAAACGCGCTTCGAATTTCATTGAATTACAAGCTATATTTTACCGGAAAATCTTAAATGAAATGCTCTATTTGGAATTCATAAACATGTATTTCTAGTTTCTTCGAAATGCCATTAAAACTAGATTTTTTTAGACATTTATATTTATCCATGATGCAAACTTTTTGCTTACATGTAATTTTTGATTGTTTATCATATCTGTATGTTGTGATTTTTCAAAGAAAGTGTTCCGCCGAAGTATGTTCTAGCGTGTTTTTAAAACTCTTTAGCGTCAAAATCGACAGTTTTACACTGCATTTTGATTCTCTACTCCAATTCAAGACCTGCTTACCGCATGATGCACTCTCTCTTGTCAAAGCACATGGCTACACGAAGTGTTGAACGCGTAACGTTCTATGGTGTCGAGCATGACTTCAAAGGAGAGTTGTTTCTTCTTCTCGGGCCACCTTCCCTGGTCGGTGTAAGCCACACGGCTCTACCTTGAAAGGAAACTATTCTCCTTTTGTTCTCAGGGAAGATGTAGAGATGAACAAAGATTACACCTGTCGGCATGTGCATCGAAGCGTATGCACGGTGGTATACCTTCGTCGACATAGTTATTCTGCTGTTGTGAACTCATTAAACGGAGAATTGGTTAATGAGTTAATACTCACCTCATGCAGAGATGAGTGATAAAGCTCAGGGGCGGATCCAGGAATTCCGCAAAGAGGGACGCCTTTACAAAATTAGAATGTGTCGGGGGACGAACGCGCCAACTCCATTTTTCTTTTTATTTCTTTTTTTTTTTTAAACCAAAATAAGGGGGAGGGGGCACCCGGTGTGCCTCCGCCTGGATCCGCCACTGAAGCTGCACACATTTCCTTACGGGGATTATCGAATACACTTATCCAAGCTGGGCTGGTCTCAAGAGTCTCTCACTGAGCTGCGAACGTTTGCGAACATTGTGAATTTAAACTTTCGTCTGCAGGATTCGAAAACAGTTGCAATCAAATTCTAAGATATAATGGCTTGCATTGTCGTGCATGTCGCCAAGAAATTTTGTAGACCTACTCGTATATGACCAAACGTCTTTGCAGCAAGACGAAAAGAAAACACTGTTTAAGACGATGAAAATCGTTTGCGTATATACAATTTCGAATTGCAACTGTTTACGAACCTTGACTAAACCTTAAATTAGTTATACGTTTGTAAACAGTCACCGCCAAGTGAGATACAGTGTACATTGTATACTAGTAGGCCTATATAGGCCTACTCCGTACGATGAAACATCTTTTTGCCATCCCTTGCTTCAAAAAGATGAGCTGTAGGCCTACATAATACAAGCCTACGGGAATGCGCGAACAGAAATCGGCCAAACTGACCTATTGTTGAAAAATGAATGAAAATCAAATCACTCGACTTTTGTTTTACAGTGTTTTTTTTTTTACAGTAATGATAATGATACTAATGATTAAAAAAAATAATAATAGTGGCCTCTTACAATACACTGAAGTCCATCAAGAATGATGCTCATGGCGCTGTTACATAACCAGCATGAACAGTATACCGTATAATACAACCATAAAATAATCAAATACGATAACTTATCAGAACAAATTAAATACAACCAAAAACAAAATGCTTATACATAACGAAATTGATCTAAAATATTGAGAAAACTGTATGAAAAAAAAAAAACAACGTAGTATATACGTCTTTTGGTGAGACCGGGCATTTTCCTTAAGATAGTGCTCCTCGCCTATGTGTGATATGGAACTCCCTCCCATCTTTTCTACGTGAAATTGACTAACTGGATCACCTCAAAGCCTCTGATTTTTTTTTTTTTTTTTTTTTTTTTTAACCAGGCATTCAATTGCTAAGGAGTCTGCGCGTTTGAATGTTTCTATAAAAGATATATGGCGCCATACAAATGCTGTTGATCATCATCATCGTCATCATCATCATCATCATTGATTTCTTTCTTTATTGCGTTTAATCTTTTTCCTGTCCACTTCAAAGTAAAATCGTTATTACGAGTGTTCTGTGTTCATATTCGTAATTTTTTTTCCATTTTGCTGCAGTAATTTCAAGAAAGTTGTACTCATTTCTATATGCCCTATTTGTAGGTCGATAATGCTAATCGTAGTTTTGAAGGTTCGACAACTACCACCCCCCCCCCCCTTTTTTTTTTTTTTTTTTTTTTTTTCTTTTTTTGTAAAGGCCCTTATACTGGTACAGACGAGGACGAAGCGCGCTGGCTAACGCAAGAATAACACCGAGGTTCGATGTGAAGTACTCACAATTAATACACTTTGTACATTCATTTATAGGCAAGCAGAGAGAGAGAGAAAAAAAAAGATACAGGTGTACTGGACATTTCTTACGAACACGGGGGGGGGGGGGGGGGGGGGGGGGGGCGTTCAAACAGAAGAACACGCGCGCATAATTATCATTCTTTGACAAAACAGCCTGGGAAACAGCGGAGGAATGAACAGTCTTCCCAGCTAGTCTCGAGTCAAAGGCCTCGGGCATTGCAATACGAAATTATTCTATTCTCCTTTCTTTTACGTTTGTAACATAAACCAGCGAATACCGGTAGCCAATAATTCATCACACATAATCATATCAATCTACCCCTGCAAAAAGACTAGCATGTAACTACATTCCACATGACCAACGAAAATACACGTGGCCGTATGCTTATTATAGGCAAATGTAGCTTAGCGACGCTGCTGTTGTGCTAAATACACAAGGCATGGCGCGCAAGCAAACCAAATCGGATTCTCTGTGGAAACATGCTGAATGTTTCGGGTGGTAGGCAGCGGCTCTGCGGCAGATAGGTGAATTCTGCCAACTACTTTACACGGCATGATCGTGGCAATGCAACTCTCTTGTAATCTAATGCTCAGAAAAACAACAACAAAACAAAAACAAAATGTATATTACTTCTGAAAACTGAAAGAAATTCGAACTTGCAACCTTGCAGTATTAATCACAACACTATTCAAGTAGACCATCGCTATTTACGATTTCGGCAGAGGACTTGATTTCCTTCCTTATCGAACGCATACGAAAAATGAAGTAGCGTCCGTCGCAATGTTGGCAACGAAGCCAACACGTGGCGCGGTGAAAAGTGGAAGCACGTGTTTGCGAACATTTCACGCACAGCAACAGCGCGATAACGGCTAGGCCCTATATTTCCCCAGACAGATTTCAGTACGTAGGATAAAACGTCTCTGAAACAAACCAAAAAATAAATAAATAAAATGCTTTCTGTGAAAAAAATTAAAAGCTGAGTTTCTTTCCCCACGTGTAGTGTCACGATATATAGAGGAATGGTATAGGCCTACAGCCATGTTTCACCTTATTACGATATGCTAATAATTTCAAGAGTTTGAAAACATGCAGATAAAGGAGAAGATGAGTAACCATCAAAGTTTAAATCTCCTTAGCATGAGTCACTAGCTTGGGCAATTGAACTAAACAAAAGAATTCAAACTTAAGAATGGCAAGAAAGAGCGGATGTATGCTACAGACATCGTAATTGCTTGCTGTCTTTATTATAATAGGGCCTATTAGGCCTACAGGCCTGGCTCGTGTTTGGCTCATCATCACCACAGAAATCGGCACGAATTAAGGACAAAGGAATTTTTTCTCCTCTATGTGCGTATAAGCACCGGCAAGATTAGGGTCCAGGTCAGGACCGTTCGATGGGATGAAAGGTTTGACCGCTAAAAGAAAGATGACCTTTATACGGAGAGACAACACGTACGACAATGGGCCGCTTTCCAGAGTCTGTCCGACGCAACAACACTCAATTCGAACCAGGGTGGCCATTGTCAGAAAAGTGCCACAAATAATGAGTGAATGAAGTCGTTGTTAGAAAGTTCAAAAATAGTTGATGGTGGTATACTTATACCTATAGCTAGGAGGAAGGGCATCAGGAACAGATATCCAACCATTTGAAGTTCATGCAAGACGCAATGTATATGGCATAATGCCTGATGGCTGCGATAGCTTGTAAATCGTAAAGTAAAATCGTAAAGGTAAAAACGGACATCGGTGGCATGCGAACCCTTTTTTTTTTTTTGGTCACTTTTGAATCAAAAACATATGTAAGAGTGGTGGAAAGAGACATAAAAACGTTGTTTTTGCTGTTTTCAATCTAGTAAAACGATTCAATAGTTTCAGTCACACGTTTTTGCAGAAAACTCAAACATCACATCTTTTTGTCAGTTATGTTCATATTTTGAATAGGCCGAACGGAGGGGGAAAAATGTAGGGCATCTTATGTCTTTTGATATCCATTTTAGACGATTATGGTCAAAGTCTAGTAATTGATGGCATTTTCTAATCTCATTCTAAACACGCATGCAGTGACAATTTCGTTATCCGACTTTCGTCACAAAAATCATTGATTTTTATCTTTCGGTGGCCCGAAAGAAAATTCTTGTGGAACGAAAAAAAATAAAGAAAAACATAAGAAAAACGAAATCGGTCCCACTTAACACAGACAAATGCATATTAAGTATTACTGAAGTGATACAGGTACCCATGTCTAAAATAAATGAATAGAACATTCAATCATCTTACCGATATTCTGAGTTCTAAGATTTAGCAAGTGAAGAGTTTGTTAGCAAAAACCGATAAGTCCATATTTGCGAAATGGAGATATTTGAGATTAAAGGTCAAGAAAAATAAAGAGAATAAAAAGAAATTTTTTGCTTCTTTTGACCATAACTTCAAAATTATACCTTTATATGTATTGACCAATATATCATTTAAAAGGTATTATTTTGTACTTTATGACAGAGGCCGTACTTCAAAATCTTCAAAAATGGACTTATCGGTTTTTGCAAACAAACTCTTCAAGTATAGGCTTATTGATCATTATAAAAATTGTGCCTATATTTAGGTGGTCAAAACTTACGTTTGAAATGAGAAAGTGGGAGCATTTGCAGACGTTTTTAAACATCAGACATTTGATTTAGCATTGTAAAGAGCCGAAAGTTACTGTTATTCATTTCTGATTGTAAAAGCAACCATCCAACATTTGTATTTTAACACCTAACGGAGCCGAATGTTACCGTTCCTCATTTTCAAATGTATTAACCGACATTCATTTTAGCATCTTACGGAGCGAAATGCTATCCTTATTCATTTCCGAACGTGAAAGAAAACATCCGCTATTTATTTCAGCATTTAACTGAGCCGATTGATACCATTAATAATTTCCAAATGTAAAAACAACAATCTGTTTTTCATGTTAGCATCGTACGGAGCAAAATATCACCGTTATTCATTTCCAAATTTAAAAGCAAATATCCGACATTTATTTTATTATCTCAAGGAGCCGAATGTTATTGCTGTCCACTTCCGAAAGTGAAATGAATAATCTGACAATTATTTTAGCATCGTGTGCAGAACCGAATGTTACGTAAGGGCAGACATCAGACATTAACTTGGCCATAAAACGCAGCTGAATGTTACTGAATGTTACATTTCGAACTGTATATTATAAGAGCAAATATCTGACATTTTAGCATCATGAATATGGAGCAGAATGTTACTGCTATTCACTTCCAAACGTAAAATCAATCATCTGACGTTTATTTTGGCATCTTCCGGAGCCGAATGTTATTGCTATTTACTGTCGAAAGGATATTAAAAGAAAATATCCGATATTTATCTAATCATCGTACGGAGTTGAATATTATGGTTATTCATTTCCGAACGTCATAGGAATTATTCGACATTAATTTTTGCATCTTCCGAAGCAGAATGTTATTGCTATTTACTTTCGAACGTAAAAACAAACATCTGGCATTTATTTTATCATCGTACGGAGTTGAATACTATTGTTATTCATTTCCGAACGTCAAAGCAAACATCAAACACTAATTTTACCATCGAACGCAGGTAAATGTTACTGTTATTCATTTCAAAATGTAAAAGCAAACGTCCGACAGTTATTTCAGCCTCGTATGGAGCAGAATATTACTGTTATTCACTTCCGAACGTATAGCAATCATCTGACATTTATTTTAGCATCTTCCGGAGTCGAATGTTATTGGTATTTACTTTCGAAAGTAAAAGCGCATCCGATATGTTTTATTAAATCATCGTACGGAGTTGAATATTATTCTATTCATTTCCGAACGTCAAAGGGATCATTCGACATTTTTTTTTTATCATCTTCCGGAGCTGTATGTTACTGCTATCTATACTTTCGAACGTAAAAGCAAACATCCGGCATTCATTTTATCATCGTACGGGGTTGAATATTACTACTATTCTTTTCCGAACGTCAAAGCAAACATTCGACGTTTATTTCAGCATCGTCTGGAACCGAATGTTATCCTTATTCATTTCCGAACGCAAAATCAAGTCTGACATTAATTTTAGCACCGTACGGAGCTGCATGAATATTGACCGTTATTCATTTCCAAAGGTATAAGCAAACATCCGACATCTATTTCAGTATCATACGGAGTCGCATATTACCGTTGTTCATTTCCAAAATTAAAAGCAAGCATCTGACATTTATTTCAGCATCTTACGGAGCCGATAGTTACCGCTGTTCATTTCCAAAAGTAAAGGCAAACATCCGACTTTTTTTTTGGTGGCCGATTTTCCTGCAAAGAAAATATATCTTACTACAAAATCGGGATATTCCTCAACCTATTTCTGATGCAAACATATCTAAGTTTTGAAAGGAAGCTGTAACTGCCCACCTGTCATCACATACGACGCCTTATCGACTTTATTTTCTTGACGTTAACAGACATTAATTATGTTCTACCAGCATTCGAAAGACACGAGATTTTCGCGCTGTTCAACAAACCCGCCGATCGGCGACCGCGAAGCATGGCTCCACAAAATTGGTGACACCGATAGTGAATCCTATTCCCATCATCTTTAGAAATTTACGCACACGTCGATGCACCAAGACAAAAGGTAATTAGGATACCAGAGTCTGCCCCTCTGCTGGAAATCGCCTATAGTTCCTATTGTTTGAATTTGTATGGAGCAAGCACAAAGGGAAGGATTACAGTAACAAAAGGTCTTGCTCATTATCGTCTACTATCAATCAACGGCAAAACTACGACTTTTTTACAACCTTTTCAGTACCAACCTACAGCAAAACTGTATGCTTTTTCAACACGTAAGTACCACGGTTAGTGCTGGTAGTGAGATGGTAGCCTTGAATATGATACCAGATTGCAAGAATCAAAACATCTCAGTGAAGTCATTGGTAGTGCTGACATAGAATTCATATCATTCTCTAGTTAGTTGCCAAAGAAAAGTAAAAAGCAACTACCTCTTCCATAGTGGATAACACATGTAAACCATTCACTGGAGAGTACCACATTCATGTCCTTTTCCTATTTTTGGACTTGTCTGACAGAAAATTAGTTCATGTGTTATAACAAACCCGATTAATAAACAGTCAATTTCCTTAGTGTAATAAATACATTACAATAATTTCGGCTCTCATAAATATCACAGACAGGCAAAAGATGAGCATTGCAAAATTGTTCCTCTTATTCCCATTTCATACCATTTCTTTCCAGTGAGAGGTATCCCAACTGACCTGCATGAGGAAATCTCTCTCAGAGGAATGTCTCAGCTCCATCTCCTTTACTACTGCCTCCTGTAAGGCCTGCTTGTCATTCTCATTTTCTGGCATCACAACAGGAGTGTCTGTCTCCTGTTTAGCTCCAGATGCCTTCAACCTACGCCTCTGCTCCAGACGCTCCTTGGCCAGCTGCTCTTGCCTCTTGCGGTCCCTCTCTTTCCTGGGAAGATTATCAATCCAACATTTTCATTGAATTAACCCTATTGTTTGCAGTAAAGTTCACACTACTTTCTGAGAACAAACTTGCTGTCATGTGTGAAATTCTATGAAGTACCATTTTCAGGAAAGGGATATTTTTACCATGGTAACAGTTTCTGCACAGACATACTAAGTCAGAGTGGGATGTGATGATATGTGATTATAAAATCTTTCCAAATCTTCAATGCCGGAGTATTGTATCACCTTGCAGATTACATGTATATGACAGGAAAGATTATCAAAGTGCCTTCCTTGACATGACTTCTTTATACTTCTCATTATAAAAAATGGAAGTGTCTTGAAAACAAGTAAGTTTCCATCAAGAGCCCATCTGAACTTTGATGTATGGGCATATACATATGCAAAAATCAATTAAAGTCTGAGTGATGTCTGAGAAAAGTTACCAGATTTCAAGTCTTTGGGTCACTGGATACTGCTTTCTTCTAGAACATTCAAAAAGTCACATAACTGATGAAGCTGTACATCTTTTTCATTTGTTTTGCATGCAACATACCTCTATGAATAAAGACAGACAAGAATGACTTGTGCAATGGGACTCACGCATCCTCTGCCTGCTGGGCTAGACCCATGACGAGGGCAGCAGCCTCAAACTTGTCCTCCTGCCTGGCCCTCCTCTGTTCCCTCCGTAGCCTGGCCAGCTCTGCCTGCCTCTCCTTCTCACTCTGGAGACGATCACTCTGGCCACGCAGTGCAGCCAACAATGCTGCTTTCTCCTACAGGTGTTTGTCAAGGAGACAATTACGTGTATCACCATACCATGTGTTTTGCTATGAACTGTGCAACATTAATTTCAGTGTAACATGAACAAGTGAGGTGCTCATGTAATTTGGAAATGGGAAACTTTAAAAAACGAATGATAGTATAGCACAGATATTGTTATTATAAACATGAAGTACTCATTTCTCGATAGACTGCTGTGTACATATAAAACTACTTGGTAGATGCAAAGTGAAATGGTGATATGTAATGATTTTCCACATGAAATGTGATTTAGTTTCATATTGTATGTTTGATATTTAATTAACCTGCAAATTAGCAACATGTCTTTGTAGTTGACCTCCCTACGAAGCTATAAATTTGATTAATTCATTGGTAGAATATTTAATTGTTTTGTAACACTGATACCAGTTGCTACAATTAATACAATTCAGCTTCTTTCTACTATCTTTATGTATAGTTTTAATGTAAAACAGAATACACTATGCATACACGTAACTGGCAGCTTAACGAGTCAGCACACCTACAAAAGAAGGTTCAAACTGGAAGAATTGAATTAAGTTGAGAGTATTTCAAATACTAATGATGGATTCAACATAAAATTCTACAACATGGCATAATTGATGACAGGGAAATTTTAAAAGCCAGACATGCAAATGAATCTGCAAAAGAAGCAGAGGGTAGTTGACTATGCACTTAAATATCACTTACATCCTCTAGCCGGTTGTCCAGATCGAGGAGAACATTGCGACGTTGCTTCTTAAGCTCCTCCTCCTCCTGCTGAATCTCCTCCTCTTCCAGTCGAGTCACCTCCTCCTCTGACATTCCTGATTGGTTTTGGAGGGGGGGAAAAGGAGAACAATTGATTTTCTGTCTAATGAGCAAATTTAAAAGAAGGATCCCATTGTTGAAATAACACTGAGATGAGCGAATAAATTCATCAAAATATCTAGCTCAGTTTATCATCATGGTATTGTGGTAAATGGAAATATGCGGTATGTTATTGTTGCGTCAATGCGTTGAGGCGCGTTGTGTCCATGCCAATGGCGCAGTGTGCGTGTGGTTGGCATGGGCACAACGCAACTTTTATTTTTCATGTGAATATAATGACGCAGATTTGATTGATTCTTGATTCTTGACTTTGACCTTTCACTTGAGAGAGAATGGATGGTATACTAATGTATTCTCTACGAGCTCTGCTATGTTGAATAGTTAATAGGCCTGTATCTGTTATTCACTCTGTATTCGACATGTAGCTGAGGATAGTGCGGAGTTTAGACTGTCTGTTTGATTTGCTCAATAAATCATTGCAATTTCAACTCATGGAGACTGTCAGCGTCATCATTAACCCGGCTTACAACAAATGGTGTCAGGAGTGGGATGATGACAGCCTGACGGAGTGATCCACTTCATCCAGTTGAAGAACCCTGATCGACGAATAACAGCCTCGAGTATGACGGAATAATGGTCCACGTTTCGCTCCGAGGAGACCTGCTGTTTTGACTACACTTTGGTAGCGGACAGGAGTATGGAGGAGTGCTGGGTAATCTTGATCTTGATCTTGATGGTGTACATTGATCAGCCCTGGTAGAGAGCAGCACTTCTCTGTGAGGCAGCTTCAAGATGATCAGGCTCGTCGATGGCGGGCTGGAGACTGGAGCTGATGCGAGCGATGGTGCGTCGGGAGTTTTGCTGTGCACTGGACGTCGGAGTGCGCTGGCGTGCGTCGGGGGCGGCTGAACATCAATCGGGATGCGAAATCGACGGTTACAGAGCTGCGATATGGCATCTCACGCACTGAGCAAGTATTTGGTAACTGAAATAATGGATGATGCTGAACTTTCGTTTAACCGATTGGACTTCATGCAGATTTTGGACCTATGATGCCATTTGGGCATTACGTTTCATGTTTGAAAATGATGTGTATTAGAGATTTCTAATTGGTCAGTTAACTGCGTGATTAGTCATGTGTGAACAGTTTGTTTATAAGGATGTGCAAATTGATAATTTCTCTTCGACATCATTTGGACAGGCAATGAAAGGGTTGTGTGTAAATCTCGCTCTAGGCCATGCTCAGATTGAAAAGTTTAGTGGGTATTGTGAAGATGGCACTGAAACACCTTTTTCTAACTGGATGGAAATGTTTAATCTGACAGCTGAACCTTTCAGTTTAAGTGATGAGGAAAAGGCTAGAGTTTTAGTGAGCAACCTCACAGGGCCAGCAAGAGAGGAGATTATCTATTGCCTGTCTGAAGAGAAGAGGAGGAGTTTTACAGAGGTTGTAAAAGCTCTCCGTCTGTGTTTTAGTCGAGAGAATTCTCACTATTTGCAGTGTTTGTTCTATAAACGTGTTCAACGTGATGATGAAGACTTGGCAGGCTTCAGTAGGGCTCTCATGCGTCTTTATGCAAAATTGGTAGATGCTGCAGACGATGAGAAGGAAGCTGCGGCTCTGAGGCAGCTTAGAGACGAAGCTCTGTCCAGTCAGTTTGTCAGTGGAACACGGGATGAGAGGGAACGTATCTTCTTGAGGCGTTTGCACATGAAAAATAGGGGAGGCCGATTTGAAGTGTTTAGGAGAGAAGCATTGTTAGTTCTCCGTGATGACTGTATGCTAGAGGGAGATGGGCTGAAAACTGGGAGTGCTGATGCTGGAACACAAGGAATGTTCACTGATCCGGTTGCTCAGCAGCTAGATCTTTCCTCAGATACAGCTGGACAGGAGAAGGAGGACGTCATATCTCTTTTGGATGGGGGATCGCAATTTCTGGGTTGCGTTGATGTAGATGAGGGTGGTGCAGAAATTGATGCTGGGGGACATGGACATGAGTCATGTGATGAACAGGTTGATGCAAAGGATTTAGATGCTGGGGTGCTTCTAATTGCAAAACCTGTAGGAGAGGGTACCAAGAGGGTTCCCGAATTATCACTTGAAGGTCAGGATGTCCAAAAGCATGCAAAAGTGCAGCCACAAAGAACTAACGTAGCGCCAAAGGAGCGGTCAATTCCAAAAGGGGAGAATACTAGTATTTCTCATGGTGACATTGTTGTCAATAATGTAACAACAAGGGAGGCATGCATACCTATTTGTAACATGTGGAAGCATGGATGTCATGTTCAGGGAACGGTATGGGGGCCCTGGGAGTCAAATTGGAGACCGGATTTTGTTTTGGTCGCTGCAGGTTAGAAATTCGTTGTCCGTCCACGGAATTTGTTGTGAGTTGATTCGCTTACAGTGTATGTATACGTTCATGACTGCAGCTGAAACTTGTGTACCATCTCAAGTAGCAATGGAATTAGGAACTATGCGCATTTAGAAATGCAATATCAATGCGAGAAATGATTATCAATATAATATGGTTATTGCAATTGATATGTGATTGATAAGAAGTTTTTAATGAGATATTGGAATAGTGATATGAAAGTATTTGAAATCACTACTACGTGGAAAAATGAAGGAACTATAGCCATTGTTTTCATTGGTTTGTTGGAAGCTGAACAACATGGCATTCTGACAATATTAGTGGTTGTTCAGTGAGTCAGAAACTTTTGATAATGAGAATAGTTGGTCAAAAATTCATGCTTTGAATGATCCCTTAATTTGTGTGAAGTTTTGTAAATGAGCAAATCGCTGACTGTGACGATATGACACATAAAGCGGGGAAGTTACCGTATATCAGCAGAGAAGCTTATTTTTGTTAGTTGTGAATTCTAACATTCTGTGACTTCACTTTGTTTCAACTGTGAATTTCGTGATATGTGTTATATTGATTCATTGAGAAGTACATTACTTTTAGAAAATCGATTATTATCATACGGGTCGTATGATATAATCGCGGGGAAGTTGTTGTGTTGTTGTATGCATTTGGCATGTGTATTAAGAGACTTGTCTGTATACTGCATCTCGATAAATTTGAACTATACACATTGATGTATGGTTTTATATACAATGCATAGAACATGTTCTGTTACGGCATGTTTGACGGGTTTTCATGCATTGTTTTCTCGGATATTCTGTACATAACTGACAATGTGGGACGGCTGAGTTCTACATCGAAACGGAACTGAAGAAAATTGTAACATATTGATGTGTTATTCTCTTGGCACGGAACATATGCCATGTATCAAATATGAGTTTGTATGATTTACTGTAAATTTGGAAGATTCAAGAGTTTCAGCTCTTGGCAGATTTCATGTGTAAAGTTCAATTTTGTAGTATATCGACGTTTGTATATTTGACTGGAAAAGCGGGGAACACACGCTTTCCTGAAGTATATTTTTGTATAGCATTATGTGCTGTTAATCCGCTCTTATATGAAATTGCTGTAAAGTGTAATGATTTGACATGAAAAGCGGGGAATTTTTTGTTATGTATTATTATGTATAATGTTATGAAAATGATATGATGTAATTGGGATTATATAACCCATGGTTGTGTTATATAATCGCGGGGAAGTTTGTGGTAAATGGAAATATGCGGTATGTTATTGTTGCGTCAATGCGTTGAGGCGCGTTGTGTCCATGCCAATGGCGCAGTGTGCGTGTGGTTGGCATGGGCACAACGCAACTTTTATTTTTCATGTGAATATAATGACGCAGATTTGATTGATTCTTGATTCTTGACTTTGACCTTTCACTTGAGAGAGAATGGATGGTATACTAATGTATTCTCTACGAGCTCTGCTATGTTGAATAGTTAATAGGCCTGTATCTGTTATTCACTCTGTATTCGACATGTAGCTGAGGATAGTGCGGAGTTTAGACTGTCTGTTTGATTTGCTCAATAAATCATTGCAATTTCAACTCATGGAGACTGTCAGCGTCATCATTAACCCGGCTTACAACAGTATCAGGATAATTCTTCACAGTCACACTGTTTGATACTACATCTGCATTCACACTAATGGTGTAAGGTGGTAGCAGCAGTACCAGGAAGATGTTTGAAGCAAGGCATTTTGTTCTCAGTCAGAATGGCACAACACTGTCAGTTCATTGTTATTTCATCATAAACACCCAATTGCCTCTGTGATGTCTACATCAAATAAATCAAAACTTGGACTAAAACTTTAAAGACAAACCTTCAGCCAGCCTCTGCTTCCGTCTTGCTAGTCTTAGTCTCAGTCTCTCCTCTTGAGCCTTCTTGGACTCCCCCATTAGGGACTCCAGGGCTTGCTGGGACTTGGCAGCATCACCCAGCAGCATGGCTGCCTCATCAAACTTGCCCTCTTGCCGCAGCCGGCGTTCTTCCATCTTCAGCTTCATGAGGCGTAGCTGGCGTTCCCTCTCTGATAGCTGTGCCCATTCTCCCTCTCCAAGCTACAGGCATCAAAGACGAGTAAAGAAGCAATGACAGTTTACAGGGAATGCAGTGCAGAGGCACACAGTTTGCATTAAAAATTGTCACATTTGAAATTTGCCCGAGTAGTCTTGGGACTCGTCTTTAATGGGTTAATGCAGCTAAAGATGCAAAGACTGCTGTTCTGGATCTCAGACATATTGAAAACATGCAATAGATATAATGCAAAAACACTGAGACAGATAGAAACACAGATAGAACCTTTCTGACATCACCACATAAACATTACATCGAATGACAGGAACTGGTGGAATACTAGGGGACTGAAGATGGGATGTAATCGCTATAAACATGGACAAAATTTAAAGATAACATAGCATGAACTCCCATTATACACAGTAAATCTGAGTTCATGTCATATCTTTCTCACTCCAGTGTTTGCAATAGCACTAGCTTGCCTTTTACAACAGAGAGTCAGCACAAAAGATGATCAATGTTTGGAGCTTATCAACACTACCCCTTCTGAAGAAGGTACTTCATATTTTGTGTCCATAAACCAGTACTGCTTATGTACTTCAAGCCTTTAACTAGAGACCGAAATCTGAGAAAATTCATTTGTATATGATGTATGTGAGATGACAGACAAAGGACAAAATTTGCTTTAAAAAATTCTTAAAGACATACTTTCATTTTTTCCCTTTTTTGTATATACCAGCTAACATACGTTCCTTTGAAAAAAAAAAATTACGAGACTGGAATCTATTCTCTATGTCTTAAACCGTTGAGGACGAGTCCCGAGTATACTCAGGCAAGTGCCTATGGAAAATGCGTGTTGTCGCAAAATCAGTCCATCCTCAACAGGTTAATTTGGTAGTAACACGGGGAATCCTGACCTGCTTCATGAGGGCATCAGCAAGTAGTTTGTCCTTGAGGGCATCATACTTGGCCTCCAGTGCCTCTATCAGCTGGTTCTCTCCAGCCTTAGTGGTAAGGTCAGTACTGGTCACCACAATGGTCACATTCTCATTCTTCTCATTCTTGATTGCCTCTTGGTTCTCAGTCTGCAGCTTGGTAAGGGCACCATGATCCTTTCATGATGAGGGCAGTTAGAAGAGACACAAAAATAATCACAATATGTGAAACACTTGTCACTGCTTGGCTAAAACTGTACACTCAGTATCTCACTTCCTACCAAACATGACAAACTGTATCTTCTCTAAGCCTGTTTTGTTCAAAATGTATATCATATTTCTGCATAATTTCTTTTTTTTTTCACCACAAGAGTTGCTCCCAGTTCAGAGATGTTGTAATAGGCTTAACATATCCTTGAATGGATGAAACAGCTGTGACATCTGCCAATGTATGTCAGAAATGAAGTACCGGTAATACATACAGTACTAAGTCTCAAGATATGCAGAGTTCTTTGCTCCCCGTCCTCATATGATTAGCATGGCCTTACCTTTGCTTGGTAATGGAAAGATGTTTAGTATAAATACATGTCTGAGACAGTTGACAATAATTTTCTTCTAGTCAGAAAGGTTTACAGAGTTACGCTTCATTGTTAGATATGCAAACAACTCTCCTGTGTACAGTGGTCTATGAATAAAACCATGACAATGTCATTGTACTTTTTGCTTTCATCAGCCTCGCTATAAGTGGCTTACAGTCTGCCCTCTATTATCCAGCCATCTCTTATCTGGACTTCTCTATCCTCTACAGGCAGTGAAGATGGAAAAAAAAAGATTTCAAACTCTATCAAAATTCCTACAAATCTCACATGATTAACCCATAATATTCTGAACAGATACATGCAACGAATTCTACATTAAAATGCTTCAATTTCTGTTATTCTTTAATTAGCTAGCATAGATTACACCACTGCTGCAGTGTACGCTATCTACTTAGCTACCACTGGATCAACAACTACAAGTACATGTGCATAATCATTATCTCCCCCATATCCAGCCAAATCACTTATATCCGGATGGGCACTGGTCCCAACATGGCCAGATAACAGAGGTCAGACTGTACTTCAATAACTTGAAACAAAGGAATCAGATGTTAGCAACCAGCCATCAACAGAGCCATACCCACACCAGTCTTGTTTTCAAGAATGTCTTACTTTGTCTGGTAGAGAATGGATGATGGCTTCACACTCCTTGTCCTGCTGTAGCTGTAAGTCAGCCATGATGGAAATGATCACTTCATCTTCTGTCACTTCTCCCTCCCGACTGGATTCCAGGAGTTTGGATCGTGAGACCATCTTAACAACAGCTGCCTCCTGCAGTAACGTAGCTCTCTCTTCCTTTTGACCTGTGTACATGGGAAATGATTAGAATAGAGAGAGAGAGAATATCACTAATTTGTGTCAAAAAAGCATCGCAAATAAAGCCAAATCCACTATAAAAAAAAAAGCCCGAATATTGAACAAGACTTGTGTTTGAACAAAGCTATCAAGGCCAATCTTGCATTAGGTATTAAAAAAGGAGGATATGACATATTCTTTCTAAACTCATGAGAAAGAATCAAATCAGATTACAAGGTATTACTGAAGAGGAATGAATAACATTATAAGGCTTTTCACAAGGACATTGTGATGTATAGACTCACTGAGTTGTAGCTGCTTGATCTGGTTCCAGATGTCTTGAAGTCTCTCAGCACGTGCCTCAGCTGACATGTTTCCAGCGATGAACCTCTCCTCCTCACTGCCACCATGTTGGAGGAGCTGAAGGAGAACCACTCTCTCTCTCTCATGTTTCCTCTCTAGCATCTTGAGGACCGCATCCTGGTGTACAGAACATTATCAGGAGGGAACCTTCAGCACAGACTACACTTAATGAAAACTCCTCATAATAGAAAGGAAAATTTGTCCCCTGGGTGCAAGAAACCATCATAAATGTGAACTCCTCTACACTGTACCACAATTTGTTTAAAGCAGTCTACATCATATTGGGTATATTTGTACCTGTTTCCAAACTGGTATGCATATGAGCAGGTATACATGCATCAGAACACTTCTGAAATACATCTTTAGTCCACCAACACAACAAACTATTTTGCTAGTAGAATCACTCTAATGAGAAATAGCACTAGAAAGAGTAGCTGTGCATACAAGTGAGTTGAGGTACAATACATCAACACATTTCTACTGGTAGCTCAAAGCAATATGCATGGAATACAAACCTGTCCAAGGCCATGAACATGATTGAAATTCTGCTTATTTGGAATACCCTCGATCTAAATTCTCAGTCTAAATCTTCCTTTTTAAGACATCTGTCAACAATTAAACAACTCGTCACGACTAAAGTGAGACATAATGAGATCAGTACATGTATAGAGTTTCTCTGGATTCAATCGCGAGGAGATGACCAAACATAGGGCGTGATCTTATGAAATCTCACCTGCATGGCACCTTTGTCTGCCACATCAACAACATGTAGCTCTTCATCCTGCTCCTCTTCAATAGTTCCTAGCTTCTGTCTTCTCCTTGCTGCCTCAAGCCGTTCCTTGGCCAACTGCTCTTGGCGTAGCCGATCCCGCCGTAATCTGGGCACAAAGTTTGTGTTGCACAAACATTACTCTATTCTCATGTTGCTGAGGTGTATATGAATTACTACTGTGATACCCTGCCTTGAAATCAGGTTGGCATAAAACCTAGAATAATTGTGAATACTCTGGAATAAAATTTGATTGGAGTAATGCTGTGGTCATCCTTTTGTCTAAAAAATAATGCTGAGTACGGAGATTGTGTATATGTGCTATCGCCACATGACACATCAATATTCAGATACTGTACTTATATAAGATGAGTAAAGATGTAAATATGAATATAAAGTTGTTTGAAACAAACAAATGAAATGCTGATAACTCTTCTCCAGCACACAGTACACCGACTCTCATGTTTTGCATTAGTTTATAGTAAAAGATGAAGAAGAGTACAAAGTTGGTAAAGACTGGTATATTACCTCTCATCCAAAGCGGCCTGATGTCTCTCTGCCAGGCCCAGGACCAGGGCAGCCGCATGGAATCCATCCTCTCTCCTGGCCTTCCGTACCTCCCTCTTAAGGCGGGCCAGTGCCGCCTGTCTCTCCCGCTCGTTGAGGTACTGTGCATCAACACCCCTGAGCTGGGCAATGAGGGCTTCCCGCTCTGCATCATAGCGCTTCTGGATCTGAGTGAGAACATCATCCTCTGTCTCCTCTTCATCTTCTGAGATGCCATCCTCCTCACCCTCTTGAATTGGATCAAGGCCTGGAAAGTTTAATGTGAAGTTTGATTTGTGTCAGAATAAGATTTTGTTACTGGGCCCCATCAATACAAGCCGTGCTTTCACACGGGTCCATGACCTTTCAATGTCTTTTTATATATTTACACTTTCTGAAATAATTACACGCATATTTTTGTTTGCAAGTGTATACGTATGTTTTTACTGAATGGCTGAATAAAAATTGAATTGAATTGAAGTGAAGTGAAAGTGAGGGGGATCAAGAAGACAGCTTGATGTTTCCATGATAAACACTGCACTGGCACAAGGACCCCAATAATCAAACATTTGCTCAAATAGTCAAATCTCACATGAATATTTCTGCAATTCAAATCACAAAATCTCAACTGCATTTAGAACAGACCTTTAATATGATCAATTAGAAATGAGTCAAATTTTAGTAATTGAAGCATTACTAAAGCAAGCACACAAAATGACGTGGATGACACTATTACATGCAGATATTGTTTGAAATGGTAATGCATTTGTCTGCATAAACCATTTAAAAAAAAGTAAATTTATCATGGACATTGATACAATATGTGCCATTTACCTTGTGATACTCTCTTCTTTCTCAGTTCCATTTTCTGCCTTCGTTTCTCTTCGTAGCGGTCCCTCTCTGAACCCATCAACTTCTTGAGATCATCTGATGCCACCTCAATCTGAAGTAACTCAGAAATCTCAGAGGTTTTGCCTGTTGAAGAGGTTATGGTTGTCAATCATATGTTCTGGTGTGTGTGTTTTTTTTTATGAATAAGCCATGAGTATAGGATTGTAAAACACGGTCTACGGCCAACTTTTGTGAGAAAGCAACTTCTGCTGTGTGAGTATATAAATATCACTGCAGCTACAGCTGCTTTTATCTACCCTTTCTGAATTCCAGCAAATTCAATTCAATTTTGGCCTCATTGCTAATAAAAAGAACATAACGGTACGTCAAAAGTCAATTATTGTCATTCATACAGAGAAAAAAATTATGACAACATGAAACACACACCATCACATCTGTTTTTCAATACTACATTGTAAACGTACAAAACAATGAACACACAATAAATCTGTTTAAAACTCAAAAACTTGTTACTTGTTCATGGTCTTCAGCAGGCATTTCTCCTCAAAAATTAGGAATATTTAGGGAAATTTTCTCATATGTAATATCATACAACTATCAACTGAACTAAAAACATATATCATTTGTTCTTCCGTTAAGCATTTAAAAGCAAGTCACCTTCAGCCCGCAGCCTTCTCTCCTGCTGTTTGAGGTCCAGAAGCATGGTATGTTTCTCCTCTTCAGACATTGTCTCCCACTTCTCTTCACCAACCTTCTTGATGAGAGCCTCCTTCAGCAGCTTCTGTCTCAGGGTGTCATACTTCTTGTCAAGGGCCTATAAAATGTAAGGCATAATTAAACATGTTTAGCGATCAATATACATCTAATGCATGGCTGACTTAGCCATTTCACTTCCACCTTGTTCAACAGTTGTTATGACATTTTTTTTTTCTTCAAATATTAGCATATCTCAATTAAGTCACAACTGTGTTCCCTATTATGAGAACAATGCTCTTGAACAATAATACCATTATGAGCTTACTGCAATTTCAGCACTGAAATTTAACATTTGGATTTGCTCAATAGCTTCTTTTATCTGCTGATATTAAATTCAGAGCAACTATCAGCAGGGTTATGCTACATAATAAACTGGCAGAGAAAGAAACAGTTATTCTAAATGACGAGAAAAGCACTCATTTGTATTCAACAATTCCTCACCTGTAATAAGCTGTCTTCATCACCAACACCCTCATACTGTGTGAAGATTGTCAACACATTGCGTCCCTGCTCATTGTGGCGAGCCCAGATCTGATCCATGCGCAGACGAGACAGTTGCTCCTCAGTCTGGCAAGGTGAAAAAAAAAAAACAAGCACAGACATATTTTGGTCATTCCAGACACAACCACAGAGATTCAAGTTCAGCTTCTCACTTTCTAGTTATTAAGTTGTCAGTTGTTGGGCACTCTGATTATTAGCTAGTTCCATTTCTTGTAATAAAAATTTGAAAAAACTGTAATCTTCTTAAAGCTACACAAGAGAGCTTTCTTGGATCATATCCTCCAATTTTGTGTAATGCATTACCCCCTTTCCTTCAATTATCAAAGCAATTTGATGAACTTCAGACCAATTTTAAGATGTTTGTCTTCATCTTTGCTCGAAAGTAAAATCAAGCATTTTTGTTATGTTATAGCATTCAATTATTTGAAACATATATCCCCCTAGATCCATGAACGAAGGGAGTAGAATCACCCAGCACAATCAGATCATTACAATATTATCACTGTACACTTCGACATTGTCGTAACCATCTCTGAGAGCACTGAAATAAGTACACTGTCTGGTAGTAGTTTAATGATAATCATGACCGAATGACTGGGAGAGTATAGTTGTGAAGTTTGAATGTCTAATACGGCATTTTTTATGACACCTAAATCAAGAAACATAGTGCTGGATTAATCCTATATGTTTTACTAAAATCTAATTATTGATGAAAATGGCAAAGAATTCACCAAATAAAAGTCTATCACATTTTGATGAGCCTCAAATCTTAACCGTACCACAAGGTAAGTGCAAACACCAGACAATACCAAACTGAACTGAATTTGCATATACAGTGCTCATCATAGATTTGCAGGGTGACACTATTTTTCCTTTTAAATCCATAAGCAGTTTGAAGGACAAAATTGTCACAAGCACATTCCGTCAAATGGATGATAATTTGAATGAGGGACAGGTTGTCACCAAGCATTTTGAAAAAAAAAAAGAAATGAAGACTGATGCACTAACTAAGATATAGTTCATACTTCTACTTGCCTGATAAAAGGCTTCCCAAAGCCAAGGTCCTGAACATAATATCTTCTCATGCAAAATGCACAATGCACAATGCATGAGACATTCCTTCCATTTGTTCAACATAAGTCACCTCACAGCGCGATTAGCATGGAAGATGAAAGCAGCCCGTTGACACCCAGTGCATTCAATGGAGTAAGTTGTAATTGTCTTTCATGTACTACACAAAGAAGTACACAGGATTCATCTCAATTACCTATGCTAGTAGCTTAGATTTACAACTACTGATACTCTTCATTTGAAACAACAGCATTCTGTGTGATGCTGCAAAGGCAAATATCGAAAAGAACAATGACTTATTTAAATCTTCACTGACAGTTTTGAATAACTGTGTACGCGGAATATTTCGCTAGGTTTATATTTCAGAGAATTTTGAGAGTTGGGCGCTCTTCATGAATTTAAAAACACACAAAAATATCAACTATGATCCCGACATGAATGTGACGTGCATGCATACATTTCTCCATTCAGTGTTGTGCTCCACAATCGTGAATTTAACCATTTGCAAAATTGTTGGGAAGTCCCTTCTCGCAAAAAATTAGACCCGCTAATTGGCGTATACAGTAGATACACATGTCCCATCTGTCTTACCATTGTGAAGATGGTTGCCATGACAACCTCACACTCCCTCTCCTGTTCTTCCTGTAGGTCTGCTAAGAGTGTAGCAGTCACCTCCTCCTGCTCAACTTCCCCTTCTGTCAGCTGTTCCTGTAAGGTTCTATGACGGAGGATACTCTTTATGGCTCCTGCCTCCTCCAAGATGTCACGATTCTCTTCTTTTTCCTCTGAAAGAGAGTTTTATAGTTGTCCACAACTTCACATTACCCAAGGAGTTTAAAAGATAGATAAATATATACAGTAGAATAAATACATGCAAGACTTCTGTCTTCACTTTCAATCCTAGCATTACCTACTACAAATGCAGTCATTATCACTTACACAATATTTCTTACATGTACATCATATAATGTCACAGTCAATGACTGCAGCTCCAAAACACCACCAGTCCTTCCTTAGATATTTACAAATGGGATTTTACCTCTCACAGCACAAGAAAATGATGCATAATTTACTCTTATCAAACCCTTCACAACAGTTTTTCAATTTCCCTAAAACTTTTAAATTTCACTGATAGTATTTATTCTACACTGACTTTGTAATGTGTACAAGACTGTAGGTTGATTACAAATATGATTTTTTTTTCTCTTTTTCAGAAATATCCGATCTTTCTTTTTTCACTAAAAATAGTCTGGCTTCTACAGTCTCTACTGATTTCTACAGTTGAGTGCACTGACAAAAGTTCATAAATATAGACAGATTAAACCATTACACTAAGTAAATGGGGCAACAAATCCTGTTTGAGTCTCTCCATCTTACTACAGTCACTGTACCTTTCTTTTCAAGGTTGAGTTCCTCAGCCTTGGACCTGAGGTGAAGGAGTCTTTCCTGCCTGCCCTCTTTGCCCATCTTCCTGGCTGCATCTCTCACATCCTCACTGCCCTCATCCATAATGATGTTCACCAGAAGCTCCTGCTCAGCCCGATGCCTGCGATCCATCTCTCGCAGGACTGCATCCCGCCAGGCCTCAAGGTCACCTGGGGGGACAGTTACAGGGTTAAAGTGTAATTCCCTGCAAGCCAAAGTTCTTGCTTATTTAAACCTTATCATCAATGCAATTATCTGACGCTAAAGCATTGACAGGTCTAACTGTTTAATTCGTTATAGGGGCAAGTAAAATATGCCATGACATCTGTTAAAGATAATGAATATATTGTTTCCCTGGGTAGTCTCTTCAACAGGATCCTGTAATTATCATTATGTTACCTGGTACCCATTTGTAAATTTGGGACAGTCATGAAGTTGTGGGTGAAACAAATGTCCACAGATTACGCACTGGGCAGAACTTTAAATCATCATCATCTTCTGTTTACAACTCGAGAGTCATACTCACCAAATCTCAGTGCTTCTACCATATATATGTAAAGTGAATGCTACATGTGGTCTCTGGTATTCAGTACGTATTGAAATGAAAATCCCACCACGTACTTTGGATGGCATACCTTTGGGTGGTAAGTTTGGCTCATCAAAGTCATCCACAATCTGCTCAGACTTGTTTTTCCTTGCTGCAAGCCGTTCTCTGGCAAGTCTCAGTTGACGCTCTCTCTCTGCCTTCAATCTACAATCAAATTGTGGTTGGAATTCATAAAGTCACGTTCTATCTCCTCTGAATACCAAATGGTTAATTGAAGGAGTAAACTGATGAAATACACTCAACATACAACATGCATATCAAAATGACTCCACGTACCACTTACCTAATTCCATACAACAAAAGTTCATATGAAAATGATTGTATTTTGAAAGGGAAAAAAAGTCATACCGCTAAAAGTGGAAGATTATAGAAGGTAAATGGTATTTGGCGCATGACAGTATGGCAAAATAATAGATGATAGTATTGCTGCAAGCTTAGACCTCTACCAATTTGCATACTTTTCCTCCATGTTGGCTTTGTTCCTCTCTGCCAATCCAAGCAAGATGGCTGCCTCATCAAAGTTGTTCTCCTTGGCAGCACGTCGGCGCTCTCTCTTCAGCCTCAGCAGCAACTCCTGCCTCTCTCTCTCACTGAGGTACTGGTTCTGCTGTTGCCGTAGCAACATCATGATGGCATTGAGCTCTTCATCCTGCCTCTTCTGGAGGTCCTTCAGGATGTTGCCTGTGGTTGTCTCACTCTCTTGGATTTCTGCCAGGAGCGAGTATATCAGATTTTACTTGAATCAGCAGTGTAATGCATATGTAGGCACCTTATGATTTGTAAAGGACTGCTATTACAATACTACTGCTGTACTATACTTGAGTGCAAAAATGCACTTGATTCATTTCACTTACATGTAGCTAGAAATTGCAGTTGTCCTCTAGTGTTTTGTTGATATGAGATTGCTCTACAGCTATTGCTCTCTATGACAAGAGAATTATGCAGTACAGAGAGCTGTCTTAGTACAGAAAGGGACAATGAAAATATTCAATGAAAAGTTCAAGTCCAGGTGACTGCCATTATCCTTGGGAACGGCAGTTTTCTTTCGTTATAACAAAATTTTGTTATAGCTGAACAGTGAAGTATAAAAAAACACACTGATGACAATTTTGGGACCTGAATTTCTACTTCGTTGTAACAAGAATGTTGTTATAACCATGTTTGTTATAACTGGAGTACACTGTATACCTGAGTCACTCTCTTCATCTGATTCAAGACCCTGGGCTTTACGCTTTTCCCTCATGAGAAGCCTCTGTTGCAGCTTCCTCTGGAACTCCTCTCGATTGGTGCCCATCAATTTCTCCAGTGCTTCCTTGTCCTACAGCAAACACACATAGAGAGCATACTGCTCAGCAATACAATTCTCCAGCAATCTTCATATCGTCTGTTGAGAATGAGAAGGGTTTTAAGTCTTCTCGAACACTATGGGTTTTGTGGTCACTTACGCCCTTATCGGTCTCAACCGACGATATGAACTGATCATTCTCACGCCTTTGTACCAAGATAACTCTTAACTATCATCACTGTTGGTGGTGACTATGTTTTCTCAAGAACATGCTTATTTTGTAAATGTGTCCTTTATACTTGACTTCAGAGAAATATTACCAATACTTTAGAATCTCCCTAGCAAATCAGAAACAGCAATGCTATTGCAACTGATTGACAATTGCCCTATATTAACGTAAATAAATGAAATTCTTGAATTTTCATGAATTTGTACAGCAATGCTGTTCCAAAATATGAAGCCCTTAGTTATAACATCTATGAAGATGGTATAATGACATCAACCACGTGAAAAAACAAACAAACAAACAACATCAGTTGTGATCACCATTCCAGTCATGCAAATATCAACGACAAAGTAATCACTGTGAGACTGCTCATGTTTGATACACTGCACGGCTAACTTATAGTATCACTGAAATAATGAAAAAATTTCTAATCACGGCTTTATCATCCAAGCGTGACAACTTGGAAAGGCTGAGCATACCTTGATACTGTCTCCCAAGAGCTTTGCTGCCTGGTCAAACTTGCCCTCCTGCCTGAGACGCCGCTCCTCAAGCTTCAACTTCAGGATGTGGCGTTGGCGATCTCCTTCAGTCATCTTCCTCCACTCAGCCTCTCCAAACTGCTTCAGAAGGGCGTCTGTCAAGAGCTTGTCCCTGGAAACATGACAGGCAGGAGATATGAGTTTGCATTGCTCATTCCTGCTTCACAATCAAACATGCTGCATATATGACAGACCAAATGAATAAGTAGTTTGTGTTTGTGACTTGCCAAACACTGTGAGTTTATAGTGAACCAGTCAAAATCCTGACTTATCATATTGTACTCATTGAAAATTGGAGACACTATACTGATATCATGCTTCAAAATACTGTAAACTCAAGGTAAACGTTGCACTGTTTCATTGTGTACTTCATTCATACAGGGCTCAATTCCATTCTTATATAGATTTTATAGTCCCCCAAACAAATGTTGAAAATAAATGATATGCTAGCTCTCTCAAGAGATTACTAATCCTCTATGACTTGATAATCACAGGTTTACCTAAGGACATCATATTTTGCTTCTAGGGCAGCTACAATCTCAAGTTCCTCCAGGGTGAGTTCAAAAGTTCCTAGGATGACAGCAGAGATCCCATCCAGCCATTCCTCATTCAGTGCGCTGTACTCCCTCCACCAGATAGACATCAGCTCTTTTACATCCTGCACATGAGGTACAAGCAATATTTAGAATACATACTGTATGATTTGTTTTTTCCACAAAAAAAAAAAAAAGGCAGCAGGAAACAGGGTGAATTTAGATCTAGCACTCATCAGATCATGACTATGGGCATTTACACCATCACAAAAAAAAAAAAAAATGTAGTTCTTCATACATTCAAATTTTTTGGTTGGATGTTGCTAGGCATCTACTGGTATGTAAGCGAAATACTGTACACAAACTGAAAAGCCCTCATCAAGAAAAAAGTTTAATAAAATTCAGCAGTTTTATTCAATTTTGTTGTTTGTTTGTTTTGCCAATGTAAACACAGATACCCCAGCTCTCCAGCTTTATTTCAATTATTGGTCATGTGACATCCACCCTTGGCATATGAGGTCTCCTGCCTGCCTGCCTAAAGCACTGATCTCCATGTAATAATTACACAGATCAGTGGCTTTCATGCAAAGACAGCTACAAGTTGCACACATTCACCAATTACCTAAAAAAAATAACATATATATTATAGTTTTTTCCTGCGCATGCATATTTGCTGCCTTAAAAAAAAAAGAAAAAAGGTATGATTCTGATTTTCTGGCAGTGTAAACGGTACATCAAACAACTATGGACTTTCCAAGTCTGTTTTTGTTGTTTTTTTAAACAGTGTAAATGTTCTAATGTCTGCTCCATTATGCCGTTGACATGCAACACAAATTTAGCGCTACCAGTGTATCATTTCTGGATCTAGCTAGATCAGTGCCAACCTGCTATCCTGGGTAAATAGGACAGTCATCATGTCATCATCATCGTTATCATTATCACCATCATTATTACCGTCGTAATTGTCATCCTCATCTTCATCATCATCATCATTTATTGCTGCTATGTTATATAGACATCTAAAACAAAAGCTTTTTTTTTCTAAGGTAGAAAAATGTCAGAGCACAGTGGGCAGAGAAACTCCCGAATGAGGAACTTTCAAACCTTGTGCTGCATCTCAAGAAGGATGCGCTCCAACTCCTTGGTGTGATGCTGCTGGATGTCAGCCAACACATGAGCAGAAACCTGGGTCAGGCTGAGGTTGTGGCCTCCTCTAATGTCTAGTTGCCTTTATCATACAGATGAGTAAAGACAGAAGGAAGTGAAAGTGCAAGCAGATTACTTTCAGCATCTTATCCTTCAATTGAAAAAAAAAAATAAAAGCAATTCATTGATATCATCATTTCCCTGGAAAGGATGGTCCATCAGCAACACTGGGTGTGTATCCCTTTACTTTCAAAAGACACACAAAACGACATGAGATGTCATTAAGTGACAAACTGAACATGCATGAACAAGCAGTATGTACTTGTGTATGTACTACAAACATCTTCAATGGGAGAGGAGAAAGAGGACTGAGATTTTACTCTTACAATTCTTTTGAAACCTCTAATCAATAGCAGCATGAGTAAAGTAGAAAAGTAACCACACAAGCAAAAAAACAAATTCTTTGCTAAGCTGAATGCTTAGTTTCCTTCTCTCTGACATGTATGCAAAAGTCCCTTCTCTAATATCAGTTTCATGGACCTCTAAATCTTATGAACCCTGTTGACTGATTATCCCAAATCATTTTCACTTGAAAAGGGACTAAAACATGGAAAATTATTCAAAGGGAAGTTTTCCTTCCCTCATCTTTATATCTTCTATCATTGGTGGGCATGGTAGCAAATTTGAATTTCCGCTGAAGGAAAAGGACTGTTGGCCTACCCAGCCAATGAAAGGCTTTCTGTTTTCTTTCAATACCATGATACCATTGTTTCTGAGTACCATGTATGTCACATAAATAGGTGTACAGGAAATAATGGTGTTTAACCTACTATATGTCAGACAAATGTGGTTATCACCTGACTGACAGATTTCAATAAAACAGTTTGGAAGAGCTTTTTTAGACTCTAAGGTTCTTACTTATTCTCATGGTAGAGCCAGGTGCCTTCAAGCAGCATTTTGATGTGTGCCTTCTGCTTTGCACGTATGAAGTCTGCCGAGGACTGGCGCCAGTTAGAGCACTGGGCTCTCAGCTCATTGATTCTCTCCTCTCTCCCTTCCCTAGTGGTCCTCCTGCGGGCTACTGCTCGCCAGGCCTTGCTCTCCTTGCCTTGAAGCATGTACACCATCATCTACAGAGAACATAAGGCAGTGTGTCATATCAACTCTTGTCTTGACACTGTGGGTGTTTCTGGCTTGATACAATCCTTGCGTCAAATGTAAATACTCAATGAAACCTAGATATCAACTCAGCTACGCTGTGGAATGCAACTCAAGGCGAAGGTTTGGACAACTTCATATTCCTTAATGCTCTACGACATACTGGCTTTATCAAATTTACGCAGTCATGGGCAGATTTACTAGAATGAGCATGAGAAAGTGAAGCAGGGTACAAAGCAATTAAAATGACAACATCCACCAATGCTCACCTGTCTTTCGTGGATGTGTTTACGGAGTACAGCACGCATGACCTGAACTTGGATGTCTACAATCCCACGACTGCGGCCTTCCATGGGTGGGTGTTCTCCTGATGGCTTGTCTGGGAAGGTCCCCATTGGGGCCTTGTGAAGACGTTCTAAAGCCAGCAGCTCATGCAGATCACGATCATAATCATAACTGCATGCACAAGAGGATACAAGTGTACTTTTACTTTCCACACTTTTAACTCACACATCGATCCAATATACTCCTGTTTGACTGCACTCCTTTCTTGAGATGGCATTTAATAAACCACTCATCAGTTTCCCACCACATTCAAGTGATGCAGTTATCAATAAGGTTGCAAAACAGTATGCATATGTATCTACACTGACTCTTCTGTTTGAAAATTAATTACGAATAGAAATATTTGATCATTAAACATAACAGTGATGGGAATTAAGAATTATACACAACAATGAAGGGAATTAAAGATTAAACATGAAAATACAGGTAATTAATCAAATGTTTTTGAGTTAATTCCAAAACTAAGATTCATATTGTTCATGTTATCTACTGCGAACAAAGATTTCCCACTGACCAGGACATTTTGATATCCTGTGTCCGCTCAGAGATGCCCATGGCCATTGCTGAGTATTCCAGCTGAGAGGGCTCCCAGCTTGCAATGAGCTGCTGGCTGACATAGTAGACATACTCAGTCACCATCTCTGCAGCAAAGAGAGGTCTACCCTGGCTGCCCTTCAACAAGGAGAGGACAAAGTCCTTTTCAGACATGTGTCTTTTGTGCAGGTCAATCAGAAGCTGGCCAGCTGTGGCTCTGCCTGTAGATACAAAGAGAAAGAGATTTTGTTTACAATCAGTTTTTGTCTTACTAAACTGTATGTTCACATTGTGAACTTTAAAGGGTGTGTGAAGTTCTGGTCGAGGTGAAGATTTAGCTTCTAACGTTTTGCCAGATATTCAGAAACCACTCTATGAGATGTCAAAGAGCATGCAGTTCTAAGGGGTATCAAAAGTTTATTCGATGAAAATCGGTTTGGAAATGGCTGAGATATCCAAAAACAAGGTGACACAAAGAGATCCTAATAAAGTTGTGGCATGTCGCCTTTTACTATTAGCACTTTTTTGGATATCTCAGCCATTTGAAAACCAATTTCCATCAAATAAACGTTGAATCCTTCTTAAAATTACATGCTCTTTCATATTTCATAAGAGGCTTTTCATTATCTCACTTAGGAATGTTCAAAACATGAATCCCTACCTCAACCAGTACTGTACAGTCCCTTTAATTGAATCAGACAATCAGACAATATCAGTTGTTTTGCTAAATGATCACGGATGTCAAAGTCGATGTCCTCTTATGAGTGAATTCTGACAACGTTCCAGGTTTCGACGCTATCAACTAAATGACAACAAAAATGCATGATAAAGGGACTTTGCAGGCATTCTAAAGTTCATACCATCTAATAACCAAGTTAGTACGGGAAGAGGCATAAAAAGGGTTTTCACACACAAAACAAATACATCACCCTAGTCACAAAACTTGATATTCCAGTTATCACAGACTCTTTATCATATGAGGTTTGACTTACTTTTGTTTTGTTTTGTTTTTTTTGCTGCCCCCATTCTCCAGAAAAACTTAAATTACACAAGTAAACATTAATGACTGCATGATTCTGCAATTGGTCTAGAAACCCTGAGAAGTAATGATAATGATAATGAATAACATTTATATAGCGCTTAATACTGATGTTTCTAAGCGCATTCATCCGGAAAAAAAAAGAAGTATGACATTAAAATAAAATACAGCATTATGTAAATATACAAATTATGATATAACATGCAACAGCAAAACAACATAATTAAAGTTGAGTAAACAGATAAGTTTTCAACGATGACTTGAACTTATCAACGTTATCAGCATTACGAATATGGAGAGGAAGTTTATTCCAGAGAGACGGGGAAATAACAGAAAAAGCCCTATCACCATAGCGGGTGCAGGTACGGGGACCATGTGATAGTTGGAGAGTGGAGGAAGAACGAAGAGAACGGGTTGAAGTGGAGGAGCGGAAAGAAATTAAGTCTTTGAGGTAAGATGGAGCAAGATTATTACATATCTTGTAAACGATAAGGAGGATTTTGAAGGTGATACGTTGATGTATGGGGAGCCAGTGGAGGGATTGGAGAACAGGAGTAATGTGGTCAGATCTTTTTGTAAGGGTTACAAGCCTAGCAGCTGTGTTTTGAATTCTTTGAAGTGGTGCAATACTAGAAGCAGGGAGACCAACAAGCAGGGAATTGCAGTAGTCAAGGTGGGAAGAAACAAATGCGTGGATGAGACGTTCAGTGGAAGACTGATCCAATAACTTACGGATTTTACCAATTTTACAGATACCCCAAGCAGCAGAACGACATGAGTTCTTAATGTGTTGTTGAAAATTCAGGTGCTTATCTACAATAACTCCGAGATCTCTGACGGACTGAGAGGTGGGTATAGTACTGTCTTCGAGGGAAAATTCTGTGAGAGAACCACCTCGCCTAAACTGAGAATGAACATATAAAAATTCTGATTTAACACAATTCAATTTCAAATAATTATCACATGACCATTGCTTAATATCCTCAACACATCTACTGAGTTTGCAGAGTGCTTCGACTTGAGTATTTGGTTGTATGATTATATAAATTTGAGTATCGTCGGCATACATAACATGTAGAATATCTTCATGAGAGTTGATTACAGAAGACAGAGGGGCTGTGTATAGAATAAATAGTAAAGGACCAACCACAGACCCCTGGGGGACACCATGTCTGTGAGGGAATGACTGAGAAAGTGCGCCGTTAACGTTTACCATCTGGTGGCGGTCATGTAAGTAAGATGAAATCCATCTCAAGACTGTTCCCGTAAGACCAAAGTTGGACTCTAATCTGTTCAGAAGAATCACATGATTGATAGTGTCAAACGCAGCAGAATAATCTAAAAGCAGGAGAGCAGCTTCGTGGCCTTTGTCTACTGCTAAGAGGAGGTCATTGAGTACCTTCAATAAGGCGGTTTCTGTGGAATGAAAGTGCCTATAGGCAGACTGACTAGTAGGAAACAACTGGTGTTCATCGAGGTGATCTCTGAGTTGGCGAGCCACCACTTTCTCAAGAACTTTACCAATAAAAGACAAATTAGCAATGGGGCGGAAATTGTTCAAATCATTATGGTCTAAACTTGGTTTCTTCAAAAGGGGCAATATGTGAGACCTTTTGAAGTGCTCAGGAACTACGCCAGATGACAATGAGAGGTTCAGAATGTGAGTTATTGCAGGAAGAAATTCATCTAGACACTCTTTTAGTAGCCATGTGGGAAGAGGATCTAGAGAACATGACTTGGACGGAAGAGAATTAATGAGACGTTTCACTTGTGACTCAGTGATTAAAGCAAACTCTGAAAATACACACTCGGTGTTTACATCTATGTGAGAGGAATTTGAGAAAGAGATTTCAGGAGACACTGGGAATGAAGAAGCAATGGTGCTAATTTTGTTGTCGAAAAACTCAGCGAACAGATTGGCCAGTACAAGATTTGAAGTATGGTCAGGAAGAACAGAATCCGGATGTGCAATTGTGAGTTTTTTGATGATGTTGAAAAGTTGTTTGGTGTCTGCGGCAGCAATCTCCTGTCTTAGGTGCCTTGACTTAGCGTCGGCAAGGCGGTTGTAGTAGGACTCACACTCTTGCCGATACAGCTTTCTGTCAATGCAAAGACCAGACTTGATCATACGGCGCTCTGCGCGGCGTCTGCGCCTCTTAGCCTCCTTCACTTCTGCCGTGTACCAAGGATTATTCGGCCGCACTGTTACTGATCTAGTCTTGAGCGGAGCGTACTTGTCAAGCAGTCTTGTTACATGAGAGTTGAGCTGCAGGACAGCCTCGGAGGGACACGCTGGCTCTCTGACCTGGGAAAGTGATGCTGCAATGTCGTATTTAAAGGAGCAGAGGTCCATAGACCGTAGATTTCTGGAGGTGATCTGCTTCCTAGGGTTCGCCGGGCCTTTGAGGTTGAGGGTGGTGATGACGGCGGAGTGGTCAGAGGGCAGAGATGTAACAAGATTCACATTCGATACAATATTGTCGACTTTTCTGCTAAGAACTAGGTCAAGCGTATGTCCGGCTTTATGAGTTGCCCCTGTAACATGCTGTTGAAATCCTAAAGAGTCGATGGTGCTTAAAAAAGACACAGCCAAATTATCCGAGCAATCATCAACATGTATGTTGATGATCAAGTACAATCTGAGATTTAGAAATGTTTGTACTTAAAATGCCTGACTGTGACAAAATCTGACCTGTGCTTTGTGAACAACATTTCTCAAAACATGATCAATCATATGGTAGCTTAGCTGTCATAGAATCATTTATTTAGGCTACAAACTATCTACCTTGAACTTTCTGCATGTGTTCAGCAGCAAATGCCAAGTAGCGCTCCTCTTCTGATTTCCCCTCTGCCTGCAATTTCTTCTCATTGTCCTGCAACTCCTTCAGGTATTTGAGATGTGCCAGTCGGTCATAACCCATTACAGATGTCAGCGTGAAGTCATAAACCTGGTATGAGACGCTCAGCTGGGTGACTTTCTCAAAGTCACCCTTGATGCGGTATTCTGTCTCTTTGGTCTTGACGCGCAAAACCTGTTCCTCACGCTCGCTCTCACGCATTGAGGACCAGATAGTATCACCTGAAGAAGAAAAACAAAAAACAGAAAGAGTTGTGTACGCAAGTTTACTTATTTTATGACAGCTTTGCCAATGTTTGAACCAATTGATATGTAATGGATTGCCTTTGACAATAATTTTCACCTCTTCATCTTGCTCATATTGAACAATGTACACTCGGACCACAAACGCAAAATGACCTGGTATTATTTCTAGAGAGAATGTTCCTTGTAGCTGAATTTCTGTTGATACTACAGACAAAAAAGCAACAACTAAACAACAACAACAACACAAAAACAGAAAATGAAACATGCTTTTATTATATAATTACTTAGCATGAAAAGAGTTATGTCTACATTGCTGCTTGGTTTTCTGTTCTCATCTTATTCCATGACATAAAATCATGAAATAGAAAATGTGTCATGCTAAGCATGAAAGTAGGGGCATGCCTCTGGTGGTGAAAACTGCTACTTACCGACATGCTTCTGTGTGGATTCCCAGAGCAGCTTCTCTCTCAGGATGTCATACTTCTCTTCCATGGCCTCCATAAGATCCTGTACTGTGACAGTATTTCGCTTTGTGCCATCTCCTTCAAAGGCATCATAGCCGTCATCAAACAGGAGAGATTCAACCCCAAGTTGCACCCACCTACATCAGCCAACAGATATATTTCATTTGTTTAATCAAATTTGACTAAACATGAAAGTCATATGTAAAAAATCAATCACATCAATTGCAAGTCAGTGCATATATGCCCACAAGAAATTACTACAGGATAATGTGTGCAAATTACTGTGTAAAAAGGCAACTACAGAACTCTGGTGGCATGACTGAAATATCACAAACAATATGATGCAATTAAAACTATGAGGGATTCCAAACGCTGAAGTTTATTTGATGTCATCTACTTATGATCATCATATTTTTTTCTTTTTTTTTTGCAAAGTATCTTTATTCCAATATGGCCATGTTCTTTGTGCATGTAGGAGTATACATGTAGGACTATATTCTATCAAATGATTGCACAATGTAGTTTCTTTCTGCACATCCATTCTTAAAAGCAAATCAATCAATTTGTCACTTCATCAAGTTCAAGCAAGTCAACCTTTAAAGCAATTAAATCGATATGTCCTACATCTTTTACGATGACAAAGAGATATGTTCATGGCAATAACTATCACTACTACAGGTGAAATTTATCACATATAAGGCAATGATAATCACTGTGTTTTCAAACAAATGCAAGGTAGAAAATCATACACAGCTTGCCATACATATACATCCATGTACTGAATGTAAATAAATTTGTTCATTGCAGCTCTGCAGCATCCTAAAAATCAGGGAAAAGTATTAAAGGTTCAGTGGCATCATACAGTACCGGTATATAAGTTTGACTTATATATTACAAATTACAAGTTCCATGACTTCCTGGTCAATTGCTATTGAAAACATGACTCACTCAATATTGTAATTTTAGACAAGAGTAGTATATCTCCAATCTAAAAATGCATGGAATATCTCCTCATAACACATATGATTCATTACTACAATAGTGGGCTGATTACCTTTCACTTAAAACTTATGTGAAGGAAGTGAATGCACAGTTAGCCTTACCTGTTGAGTTTTCTCCTCGCCTCATTCCTGAATCTGTTGCTGTACTGCTGCTTCTCTTGGGCTTCTATTGCCGAGATGAAATCATCCTGGCAAAATTACGGATGAAATATAAATTACAATATTGTCAACAATTATCATGGAACAGTGTAAGGCAATGTACAATCTCATTGGTCGAGAGCTGTGTGTTGATTTTTACTGGCCAGAAGTTTAATATCAAGCGATTATTACAATCATTGATGATAGCCACTGTAAACACGCTAATAAGCAGTTAGCTCACTGCAATAGGTCACCAAGCAAGATGGCTAGCATTACACCTGATAGTTTTGCCATGCTTTGGTTATTACTAGAAGCATGATTTTAAAAAAAAATGGAGGTTTGGAAAAAAATTGGTCACTGCTCTACAAAACAGATAATGTATATGCTTCTTTGTACGTCAGTATGAATAGTGTGTGCATACGGAAACTGGTCTTAACCCGTGAGACACAGACGAGTGGGTTGAGCAATGCCACAGTTATCTTGTGCAAACAATTCATATTATATCCCTCATGTAAAGTTTCTTGCCATAGGATTATACGGAGCACGAAAATGGTGTAGTTTTACTAGCTAGCTATGAGCAGCTGGATGCGGTGGAAAGAGTTACTAGCCAGCGTGATATAGTACTTTTGGGAATCCACGATCTGCACCCAATCGTGATTGTGTGATCGATATCTACATTTCTCACTTGAGAATGTACGCAGTGCGCGTAGTAGCGATACTTTAGCTAGCGACAGTCCTGTGGCTTGTAGCGAGCTAGCGCTAGAGTGCGGTGCGCGATGGCATTACAGAAATCTGTGGTGCGATGGTGTGTGTGTGTAACATTAGTATGATCAATGCAGTTCAGCTCAATTGACAAAGTGACTGCTTCAAGTAACGGAGGAATGATTGCAGGAGAAGGACAACATATCAGGTACGAATTAGGAATAAACTAAAACCGATTTTGAAGATGATCTGGGTAACGAAGCTGCTTTAGGCCTACTTCTAGTCCTGGACCTCCTTGATCGTTCGGAGTTTAGCACGCTGTAGTGTAGCTTGTGCGTAGGAACCAACAACGGTTTAATACACGGTGGCCTATACAGCGCATGCAGTGGTGTCGTTCGCTACGCACTGCACGCACTGCTGCTGCACTGCCACGGTCTAACGTTCGATTTAACGTTAAATCTGCACATTTTTCCAAAAGGGAACCTTGTCATCACTCTTGTAAAATGCTCGAGAGGGATATAAAACAAATATTGACTGCTTTCTTTCGGGCCATGGTAAAACTATTTGACCTCGGTGATTTCTCAACAGTGCCATGTCCCTCGACTTCGTCTCGGGACATAGCACTGTTGAGAAGTCACCTCGGTTCAAATAGTTTTACCATCTCCCTCTGTAGCAGTCGATATTTGTATACTAATACACTCAGATCTGTGCATCATTTGTATACTACATTGTATTACTATCTGGGATGTAAGTGCACTTCTGCAATGAACGTAATGCACCGTACATAGTGCTGTTGATACCATCAAGTTCAAGAAATATGTGAAGCAAGGTGGTGTTTTTGGAACATTGGGTCTACAAATCAGTAATACTCAATGTAATGAAGGAATGTGGCATGCATTTGTCAAAATTCAGATCAAGTACATTCTGCTTTCAAAGAGAATGATGGAAAATGCATTATGATATCTTTCTTTAGTATTGAGTGTGTTTTAAAAGTAACCCCTGTTTGCTGATAGAATGCTGTTTACTCTATTCCATCTACTATTGCTTGAAACTGGACCATGAATTCAAGGTTATGACAGTGGTCGCTGTGATGAGTGTTATCCAGTTGGTGATAAATCACAGTTCAAGTTCGTTCTGCTTTGCCAATCTGTTTCATCAAGAGATTCACAGTGACTGTCCTTATTAGGACAGTCATTTTGTGGGTAACATCAAACAAATTGACCACATATGAAGTACTACGAAATACTCTAAACTGCTGGCTTCCCCTTGGACCATTCATAACCATCTACCTAGGTGGATACACATTACATAACCTTGGCTCAATTTGTGAATAATTCCGAGGAGTATTACAAAATTTGATGTAACAAGCTTCTGGCCCTTTAATAAAGCACCAAACAATAGTCATGATAAGCCTTTGGCTCAGTGGAACTGCAAAAATACTGCTACAGAGCATTTAAATCATTGAAGGGGACATCATATCAGTAGTCATTATGGTATTAAAAAGACAGGGAGGAAGAGAGTGAGAGAGTGAGAGAGAGAGAGAGAGAGAGAGAGAGGGAGAGAGAGAGGGAGAGAGAGAAAGAGAATAAAATAAATTAGATACATTTGTACCTAAGCTCTGAAGATTTTTTTTTTAAGTGGATCATCAGGCAAACTAAGCAATGCCTGAAATAATTTCACTGATATTTCAAGATACCAGGACTGATTTCAGAAGCAACAAATCAAGGAGAGCTGAAGGACGAATATTTGCACGAAAGCTGTCGTCAAAGGCTAAGAGTAATTAATGTAAAATGCAGTACCTGGAGATTCATGACCTTTCTGCGTCTGTGCATGTCCTGCTTCTTTTTCTCCTTGTCCAGCATGTCTGCTGTAGTAATGATCTCCTCATAGCTCCAGCTAGTCCCTGGTAGTGGCCAATTGCAGAGCCACATCCGAATCTCAGAATAGCTGACGTCCTCATGAGGATGGGCGCGGGACTCCAGGAAACCCTGCCAAGTGGCGAAGGTGAAGTGCTCCTGGTGTGTGGCTTTCATCAGGAACAGGGCATCTTTTGTCGAAATCCTGTCTGCATCCTTAAATCAAGATGAAAATTGTAAAAATCACGACATCAGTGACAGAATCAATTTGTGTTAACTGAGCTGACGCCTAAAAACACATGATGACATCATATTGAACACTGAGTTTTGGAAAGGCACAAAGCAAACTTGTTACACTTTACACTTAAATAGTTCAAACAGCAAAAATATCTCAAACACATAAATAGACAAATGATTATGACATCATCTAATTTGTCATCATATAGCACTGCATTATCACTTTAGTGTTCTTCAAGTGCAAGCTACATTAAAGGCATAAAAGTATAACAGAAATTGTAAAATGAATAAGCATAAGCTTTAAGATTTGCCCTTACGAAGGTTTTCAATCAAATAAAATCTTACCTTTGTATCTAAGCCTTTAAAATCCCACCATGTTCCATGCTCAATCTGGCGTCTGCGCTCCAATTCCACAACTAGATCCAGAAACTGCGCTTTCTGGCATCTTCCATTTGCTTCCTTCCCGCAGACATGTTTAATGGCTTCTGACACCTGAATGAAAAATGATTGTCATTGCTAGCTGAAACTTAAAGGAGTCATGAAACCCAGTATTTTCTGGGTAAAAATAAGAAGGAAATCTGAAAATCGCTGAATTGAAAGTTTGATTCTCTAACTGTGATTGAGACTGATATTTCGGTTCCTATCAAATGCTAATCAGAATAATGCTGCTTAACATCACAATCTCAAAATTCTAATGCAATTCTTGTTCCGCCAATGTGGAACAGTCATTATTCATTAGCGAGTGATCAGCAAGTAACCATGCACTTTATGTAACACATCTATTTTGAGCATGGTCATCATGACTAATGAACTCTGTCTCAAGTTGTCGTCAAGTTATTGTGATAATAAGAACAGAATGTATCTTTGGTATCACAATGTAAGGTGGAGAAGCAAAGTCTGTAATGTGGAGTCATAGTGTATGTATGTGGACACTGGTATCTGATCTCTTATTTCACTAAATTTATAACTTCTTACTTGGTCTCTTGCTACTGGCATGAAGTAGAATTCAAGGTAAAACTCCAGGACTTCTTCATACTCAATGAAGCCTCTCTGACGCGAATCAAGGATGTCGTAGACAGCATCAAATTCTGAACTGACTCCCATCTTGGCAGTCAGTCAGTTCAACAGGACTGGTGTCTACTATCAGCAAGGACACCTGGTGAGAAAGAAGAATGCAGGCAGTAAATAAAAAAGTAACAGAACACAAAATTTCTGCAAATACTATAATATATCACAATTTGCATCCAAAGTTTTCCTGATAAGGGGTCAATAGCCTTATTATCATTCATTTAAGGTAATTTTGTTTCAGATCATTGCAAACTCCTTCATAGTCTCTATGATGAAAGTACCTCACTGTAACGTGACTGGAAAATCTCCCTGTACACAAAGATCTCATACTGTATCGATGAGAGCAAACATTGATGTCCACCATGGAGTAATAGTCCATGTGAAATGAAAGTTTTAGATTATTTTTTTCAATATCAGGTGGTGCATACCTATAAACTGTAAGCACAATCAACACACAAACAGAAATGTACAGAATATTTTTGCAACTAACAACAAATATAAACACTTTACATGGAATATTTGGGTATATCATTAGACACTTTCTAAATGCCTTGATACCACTTTTATATTACCAGTATGAATTTGATTTTTATGTGCCATGTGTGCATGCCCAATTCAGTCGCTGGCGTGCCAAGTACGAATAAATTTGTTCAAAAGCATAACCTCCGCCCCCCCCCCCCCCCCCCCCAAAAAAAAAAAAAACTGATTGATAAAATGCCAAATGTCACAATACAATGAAAGCTTCAATCGCAATTTTATTCCTCACACAGAGACCCTATTCTTCTAAAGTTCTATGGTTCTAGACCCCTACTCTCTATCTGCTAGCTGTAACATATAGGCAGTGTAGAATTCTACTCTCAAACATCCACTGTGTAAAGCAGGATGTAAGTAGCGAGTGAACGCCCGACGCTCAACGGAGAACTCCTCAATCGGCCTCGGGCTCGAGCTCGAGCTCGTATTCGCTGCGGCGGCGGCACAAGCCTCAAGGAGAAAGCCAAATTGCAAATAAAAGGAGTTGCAGATTGCGCTGGGGCCGTGTGACCCTGATTTCAAGATCCACTCCAGGATAATATGAATATAATCTAGTATGGAAATACCTTTTTTATTTTGTGCTCCTCCTCGGTGTTCTCGCTCATTCATCCCATCTCAGCTCTATGGCCAGAACTACTGTAACAGTGTACAATAGCTGTAGTGTAAAGTAGTCGTAGAACTAGAACCCAGCCAACCAATTAACAACGTATCGCGTAGGCCTACGTAAAATGAATGTACTGTAGCGGGTTAGCACGTCCGTACGTACGTACAGTACAGTGACCACACAGTGGTGAGATCGGTCTATGCAGCAAAAGCTTGGGATTGACGTCATTGTCGCAGGGGCAACACTGCAGGTCCTCAGAGCCATTATGTAATTGTTGCCAAACTAGAATGGAAGTCTCGTTTACATGGTTTTTGAAGTATTTCGTATTTAAATTCGAATTTATTTTCGTAATATATGTAAAATAAATTTATTGGACTAAAAATAAATATAATATGCAGGTTTATGAAAACTAAAGTAATATTTGATAATGTTCTATACCTGGAGAAACACTAGCAAGCATGCTTGTTATCCAGCGCTAGCAGCCGACATATGACAATTGTGATCTTGATGGGAGACCGTTCTGATTCTGGACTCTCTCATCTCCGGCTGGACCCTGAGTGAGATCCCTATCCCTGATTCTGCACATTTCTTCCTTCTGCTTCTGGCAATTCGCTTGGCTGCAGCAGTGATCCACGGCTGATTAACGACCAGATTTCATTCTTGATGGTGCATGCTTTGGAGTAATTTATGTAAGCTGTAAGGTGGTCTTGATTTCCTCCCACAATGTTGAATGTTAGCAACAGAACTCTGTTCATTATGTGCCTTTAGGAATTACTTGTTGAGTGGAGAAGAGATGATTGAAATAAACTGGGTCTATTAAACATTAAACAGGTGGGGGTGGGTATGGGAAAAGGAAAATTGTGAAAAAGCCCCCAATTAAAGGGTGTGTACAGTTCTGGTCGAGGTGAAAATTTAGCCTTTAACAATATTCCAAGATATTCAGAAACCAGTATGAGATGTCAAAGAGCATGCAATTCTAAGGGGTATCAAAAGTTTATTTGATGAAAATTGGTTTTGAAATGGCTGAGACATCCAAAACCAAGGTGAAACAAAGAGATCTTAATAAAAGTTTGGCATGTCGCCTTTTATTATTATAACTTTTTTGGATATCTCAGCCATTTGAAAACCAATTTTCATCAAATAAACGTTGAATCCTTAAAATTACATGCTTTTTCATATTTCACATGGGAATTCTCATTATCTCACTTAGGAATGTTCAAAACATGAATCCCCACCTCAACCAGTACTGTACAGTCCCTTTAATCGTAGACTGACATTGTCATTGGTTTGTTGGCCACAGTCTTCTGCAAGTTCGTGAAATGGCCCTATAATCATACGGTGTCGGTAGGTTCGTTGACCAGAGACTTCGGCAGAATCGTAAAATGGGTCCCACCACAGGGTGTGTGCCTCTCTCTGTGCATTAGCAACCAAGGTTAGGGTAGTGTAGGGTTGTATCTATTCTTAAGATTAGTCGAAAGACATTATCATATTAGATTTAGAAATTTAAGTCTTTCTGAGAATGAAAGAAAGAAAGGAAAGAAAAAAGAAAGAAAGAAGGAAGGACGGAAGATGAGCACTGCAGAGACTTCATAATTCACATCGTTATTGTCCCCGCCGAACGAGTTCGAGCAGGGGACTATGAAACGGGCTCCGTACGTGTGTGTGTCCGTGTGTCCGTGTGTCCGTGTGTCCGTCCGTCCGTCCGTCCGTCCGTGTGTCCGTCCGTGTGTGCGTCCGTGTGTGATCAAAACGTTCAAAATGCTACTCCTTCGCCATTTCTAACCCAATTTTGATTCTGTTTGCTTTATATGATAGCACTACATGGGAGCTTTGAAACTTCTATACAGAATTTCAATTGTGACCTTTGACCTTGACCTTTGACCTATATTGTACATTTTGCTTCAAAATGCTACTCCTTCGCCATTTCTAACCCGATTTTGATTCCGTTTGCTTTATATGATGGCACTAGGTGAGGGCTTCAAAACTTCTACACAGAATTTTGACCTTTGACTTCTTTGACCTTTGACCTTGATTTTTGACCTATATTGTACATTTTGCTACAAAATGCTACTCCTTCGCCATTTGTAACCCGATTTCAATTCCGTTTGCTTTAAGTGATGGCACTAGGTGAGGGCTTCAAAACTTCTACACAGAATTTTGACCTTTGACTTCTTTGACCTTTGACCTTGATTTTTGACCTATATTGCACATTGCCTACAAAATGCTACTCCTTCGCCATTTCTAACCCGATTTTGATTCCGTTTGCTTTATGTGATGGCACTAGGTGAGGGCTTCAAAACTTCTACACAGAATTTTGACCTTTGACTTCTTTGACCTTTGACCTTGATTTTTGACCTATATTGTACATTTTGCTACAAAATGCTACTCCTTTGCCATTTGTAACCCGATTTCAATTCCGTTTGCTTTAAGTGATGGCACTAGGTGAGGCCTTCAAAACTTCGACACAGAATTTTGACCTTTGACTTCTTTGACCTTTGACCTTGATTTTTGACCTATATTGCACATTGCCTACAAAATGCTACTCCTTCGCCATTTCTAACCCGATTTCGATTCCGTTTGCTTTATGTGATGGCACTAGGTGAGGGCTTCAAAACTTCTACATAGAATTTTGACCTTTGACTTCTTTGACCTTTGACCTTCATCTTTTTACCTATATTGTGCATATTGCTACTAAATGCTACTTCCGGCGGGGACATATATTACGCACCACGTAATTTCTACTTTTCCTTGTTTTAAGTACTGGAGTGGTAGGCAGTAAAACTACCGAGTACCAGTACTTGAAATGAAATAACGATGTGAAGTCGTTGGTCGAGCTACTGTCGTACGCCTCGCATGATTCTGCACTTATTCCACTGTCTGGAATTTTGGTGGTCTGAAAAAGAAATGTTGTCTAAATCTATTATGGAAATGTGACAATCCATTGTCTTAAGTGCCTGATAAGGCCACCAAAAGATAGCATTTGGAGAAATTTGGTGGCCCAACATCAAATTTTAGTGGCCTCGCACCACAGGGCTATGCTGCTAATGTGGAGCCTTGAATATTGTGCGCTTAGAAACACCAGTATGAAGCGCCATATAAATGCAATTATTATTATTATTATTATTAGTAGTATCATTATTATTATTATTATTATTATTATTATTATTATAAGCATTAACCCTAACTAGGCCGGGGGGGGCCTTCCGAGGCCCCCCCTCGACATTCCGCGCAATGTATCGCAATCGCAAAAAGCTATCGCCGCGACGTTTCATGACTTTTTTTTTTCGAGTCTCCCGCATCTTTTGACACCAAATTTGTGACGCCCGGGCGCGCGGTTCCGAAGTTATGCATAAATATGTACATGCATGTCAGACCAAAAATTGCTCAAAAACGTTAATTCGTGTACAATTTCAATGCAAACTGTAGGACCCTATACTTACTGGCAAATTTCATAAAAGCATGATTATTTTGGTGTTTTATTGATTAAAATCAATGAATAACATATTTTCTTGTTCGGAGCGATGTCGCGGACAAATTTCATCGAAAAAACAATGAAAAACATAAAGTCGAAAAAACAAGGAAATACATAAGAAATTAAAAAAACAATAAAATGCTTAAGAATTTTTTCTGATATCACAATTTTTTTTATTACATTTGCTAAGGACACTAAAAAGAATATTTACACAAAAAATGTGCCTGTTTTGAGCTTTATTTTGTGATTTATACCAAATAGTCTGATTTTATGCATTATCATGCATAAATTAGCATAATTTAGCATAAATGATGATTTTTTTTTTTGAAAAATTAACTTCATGGTATATTAGATTACATCATAGGCAATGTGTGTGCCAATTTTCGGCGTGATCGCGCGGTCGATGGCCGAGATCTGGAGGGGGGGGGGCACTACGGAGGAGGGCTGTCATAATCAGTTGTTTTTGGAGGTCCCTGCCAAACCATTTTTGGTTGGGTATATAAAGTCATGTTTGCATTAGTGGGTATCCTCACATGTATGACCCTTTATAGTATGTTTGTTAGTAAGGAGTTATTTAAATATCTGAAAGAAAAACATGAAAAACATAGATAAGTGTTTATATTGTTTGTACCAAAGAAATGGCTTTGTGTTGAAGTAATAATTTTGTATTTCATCCATCCTCTGTATAATTATGTTGCTTCGAGAAATCAATACATTCTATCATTTGAAAAAAAACAACCTATACCATCCCTTTAAACAGGTTTATGTTCAATTAACTTTACACAGGTTTACACCCCTGCCTCGAGTGCCTCTACACATCAAACACGTCTGTACTTGCATGACATCTGGTCGGGCTAATGTTCATTGAGCTGTAGGCCTATAGGATCAGAATCCAAGTCTTCACTCCATCCGCATGAACCACTACACTTTGTATGTTACAGGCAAGAGCCCAACAAGAAAGGGCAGCTTGTTTGGAACATAGTGAAGCACATTCTGGCACTGCACTGCAAGTGCAAGGTAGATACAATTAATGTGATGTACATTTAGATCCCTGCTGCGTCAGCTCGTCAGCTCAATCGAAAAGTGCTTGACAAATTCGGAGGTTATCACAATCGCCACTCACTGACGTTGGGCTCGTCTGCTGAGAGTTGGAAGTGCACATGCAGGATTTACAGTGTTTTCCAAGTTGAAACAGAATGATCTGGTGAATGATACATAATGAACTTACAATCGGCAACAAGAAGTTATCTTGGAAGAGCAGCTAGCAAACATTGGAAAGAAATAGTGTGTGACATTTCTAGTGTTATAGGTGGAGTCAAGCCAGCTTTTTTATATGACTATCCTCCATGTAAACCAGAATCTTTGCAAAGATTTGCAAGCGATATCGTCAAACCATTATGTTGTGTAAATGTTGAGAAACCTTCTCCACTTGTACAAGCACAACAAAGTGAAGTTGCAGAAGATAGCAGTGTTGTGCAAGGGACACAGTACATTACTTTGATATTGCATGATGACATTATATTTGTTAACAGACTATTGCTGTTGAAGAATATAAGGAAGTTCTTGACTACATTAACTCCAGTCAACAATGTGATGGATAGTGACAACTACGACACTGTTGATGTATCAACATGTCGAACATCTCAGTTCTCTGCACTTCTGGTGGATGTTACTGGGGCATTAGAGAAGCCAAAGATAGCGAGCCAAGAGGATATTTCAAACTTTGCTCTGGCTGCAAGGGATGTTGTGTTTCAGGTTGAAAGAGATTCTGGAGATGTGGTGAATCTCTCATGTAGTGAATGGAATCTCACGACAGTGTTTGGTTTACTGTTGGGCTATCCTGTACTGTATTGGTATGAAGTGGATGTCCATGGAAACTGTCTCTCCTACACTCCATTATGTGTTCACAAGTGCATATGCAATTTTACGTTTGAAAGCTTTCCATCCATAAAAAATGAGCACCCAAGCAACACTTGTATCATGCAGAAAAAAGAGCATGTTGTTTACTCATTCAGTGCTCCAGAATGTTTGTCATCAAGTCTAAATGAGGTAATTTTGCAGTGGAAAGAAGAAATCAAAGAGCGAATTCAAGCATTCAAACAGTGTTCTCTGGTTGCATTTGAAAGCAAAAATGTTACATTACCATCTGTTGCTTTATGATTGTATGAAGACTTACATTGTAATACATATTGTACTTAGTATAACTATATTGTATTAATATGACTTCATGACATAAAACTTTGGTTATGCAGTACAATACATGATTTTCTTAGAAGTTGATCTCATTTAATGCATATGTATGTAGGTGTAATTTGATACGTCTGGCGCACTCATACTTTGCTGATAACTACAGTGCCAGAAAAACATCAGAAATTTCGCCTGCGAAGTCCATAATCCAGTCCAAGAGGGAATGGTTGACAATGTCTTGTTTCTTTGGTTTATGATGTAGGCAATCAGTTAGGCAATTCTTTGTGCATTGTATATTTATGTTGATTTTTTTTTTATACTGAACCAGCTGGTGATAGGAAGTATGACATAGTTCTAAAATCATTTCCATGAAATCAATGAAAGTACACTAAAACCATTACCTGTATAGGCCTTTTTGTTTCTTTTTTGTTTCTTTTTTTTTAAAGCTATGTGTGACTGAGAAAGATGGAAACCTTTAACCTGTTTAGCTTTGAATAATTCATCAAATACACATGACTTTTCATCTACATGTGTACATGTACCGGTAGTTGATTTTTTTCTTGGTAGTTTATGCCAGATTTCAGGGATGCCAGTTTTTGGCGAAAGCCTGAATTTAAGCCCTGGTACGTGTAGTATCAAAGTACCTCTATGTCAATGTTTTTTCAGGCCCATTCTTTCATTCTAAATGGCATCCTTGGAGTGTCCTTGGGGTCTGCATCAACAACTGTTAGGCTAAGAAAACTCCCTGTTTCTAAAGCCGGAAACTCTGAATATCTCTTTTTTTATGTTGGATTTAATTATACAGTGTACATGCATTTTCTTTCTAGAAATATTGCTTTTGTTTTGTTTTAAAGGTAATTCATGTCTGTCATATTGCTGTTATTCTGCTCTTCTATCTTGTGTTGGAAATAAGGACTTTGGTAATACAGTCAACCTTGCCTTTAAAAGTTGAATCTATTTGGACTGAAGAAACAGCTTTGACTTTTAATAAAGAAAATTAGACCTATGAGGGATTAAAATCAATATAATATAAAGAGAAGAGGATTTGAAAAGACCTTTGACTTCAGCGATTAGTCAACTTATGCAAGATCGACTTAAGCAAGGTTGACTGTATTATGTGTATTTTTGTTAATGCATGTTATGTTTATTTTGTAAAAGTCACTTCACTCTCATCAAGCTTGTGTACTGTACCACTACATGGTATTCACAACATAGAAAAGTACACATACACATACTTCTAGCTGGCTGAATGTTCTCATTCTATTTAATAGAAGAAAAAAAAAAGACAATAACTGTTACTATACAGTTGTACTTACACTGTTCATCTTATGTCTTTCTGTGTCTTCTGTGATTCCCTGACAGTTCCATGTTAATTACTGTCCACCATTCTATGTGGGCATGCTGTACATGAATGCAATGCACAGGTGACACATCTTGATATACATGTACCAGCAGTTGTGACTTGGGTAACTGTACAAAAAGTGGAGAGAACCCGACTTGAGACCTGCTGTAGACAGGTACAGTATGAAAGATGCTTTGGTCATAACTCTTATTTCTTATAAGTTCCTTAATTTGATTTCTCTATCATGAATGTTATCCCTGTTTATACACTTGTACATTTGTATAATGTACAACATGTATGCACACTGCAAGCACACAATGAGTGTGGTGGATGAGTAATCTCTAATCCATTCAATTTCAATGCAAGTTTACTGGAGCAGAAACAAACAGTACACTGTATACTGAAAACAGAATACGCATACTTTTATTCAGTTATACAGCAGTAAATGTATGATACAATTGTAAATACACATAAAGGACACTTTGAAGAGTTGAATTGTGTTTTGATGACCAACAAATACACACTGCATTACTTTGATACATCGCACTGCACAATGTACTGTATTGTACTGATTGCCAGTATGCTGGTACACAAAGACCATCCAAGATGCATATATTACAATGCATATTTAGTATATGTATGTACAAGTACATGTACTGATGTACATCAATGCTAAAAGTTGTAGACAGTACATGTATATACAGTTTACATACAAATGCAATGATATACATTTCATAATTCTTGGCATGTGTGAAAAAAAGTAGCTAAAAATTAATGAACCAAAAAATGGAACCTGAAAAAAAAAACAAAAAACTATCCAAAGTCGTAGCCTCTGATCTGTAGTCAATTGAAAAGGGACAAGAGGAATGTGAAACTCACACTTGACCTGTGGAAGAAAAATAATCCGTGATCGCAGTGGCATCCATTCTTTTACCACACACATATAGGTAGGCCTATATGTATACAAGCGTACTCAAAAGATGTTTGCCATAATCATTGAAAATAACTAATTTCAGCTACACTTCAGCAAGTTCATTTGCTTGAAAATAAGAGATTACATGGTGTTAGAGTGAAAACTTACTTGCATGCAAATTTTTGCTGTTATTCAATAAAAGTGGAAATTTGCACTCGAGTTAGTTTTCACCCCTGGCCCAGAAAGATGAATTTCAAGTCTTTTTAAATCCATGGAATCAAAACATCAAATAGAGTTACATATAAAAAGCGAAAATACAGACTTTTATTTTGTGCTGGTTTTTGGACAAGTGAAATGCGCAAAAACTTCTACTTCTGCAGAATTTTAAGCCCGAATATGTATGTTGCCTCCTCTAACCCATACTTGATCTAATCTAGTTGATCTAATATTTCAAGAAGTTGACACACTTGACATACAGTTGAACCTCTCGTATCCGGACAAGTCAGGACCGGGGCTCATCCGGATAAGGGATTTGGCCGGATACGGGAGACTCAATGCTTTATACATGTACATAATATACATACACATGTACAGTAGCCCATTGTAGTACCACATGTAGTAATGTGTATACTGCAACCTTTTCATTGTTACACTCAGTAACAGACCCCAAAATAGAGGTTCGTGTTTGCAAGAAGGAAATCATTTTCTTTTATAAATTCTTGGGATTATTTACCTAAATGATTATTAAGAAATGTATCAAGTATATGTAATTCATGTGTGTTTGTGTAGGAGCTCTCAAGGAGTTGGGAATCCCCCTTTCCTCCCGTAATTATTAAAAAAAAAAAAAATCACGGTGAGATTGCGTCTGTATAATAGAGAGATCCGGATAAAGGGAGGCCGGATAAGAGAGGTTCAACTGTACAAGTATACTGGACCAGAAAAGTTCGACGATGTGTAATTTGCCAACTTTCTGACTCATTACTCAGAATGCTACTGAAGCTACAAGTGATACACACAGTGTACATGTGTATTTCTCTAAATTTATACATGTTCACTGTAGTTGCTTCTTGAGAATGAATTGCCAACGGATCAGATTGCATCTGAAGTACTTGTATGTGCTGCATGAACACTCAAGAGTACGTGTAATTATCGTAGGGATGTTTATAAGTACATGTACAGTACCTGCAGTCAAACTTCAGTGTACACGTATAATGCACCTTCACATCACAGAGCAATGAATACCTGGTACTAGTTGTCCATTGCCAAATACAGTATGCATACAACAGTAATCAGTCAACATGGAACTTCTACAGTCACGTTTTTAAAGAATCACAATATGTATCAAAGTGCACAATTCTACCCGTTCCTTTGTTGATGCTATCAACTACCTTTTTTTTCCCTCAAAGTACATACACAGGTATAGACCACATTACGCTGAGAAAAAATGCATGTCTGATTTCAATGGCACAAGTATAGTACCTGCATCTTTGGACAAGTTGAATTTCATCATGACTTGTCTTTTTGCCCAAGAAGCCTTTCAATTCCTTGACATACTGTATCATTGCTTCCAACATTTCTAGCTTTTGCACCTTTCTTAACTGTTTGAGATGCACGATATATTCAAGTGAAATTGATCTTGACCAGATGGACATTTGTGTTTAATCAAAATAAAAACAGTACAGAAAACTCATTTTGTGAAGTTAAATTATTATAATCCCATAGATTACAATGCAGGTTTTGACTAAATTTCGCTTTTACTATCTTATGTACAATGGCAAATTTTCTGCATTTTGATGTACAATTGTATAGGGAACATGTATTGTAAAATACAGTTGGACCACGTTATGAGGTCAGATATAGCAATACCTGTTGATAATGAGGTATTTGTGCAGTTCCCATTCCTTTTATGCTCCTGTTTTTATCCCACATATAAGCAAGATAAACCCAATGCCGATATATCAAGGAAATTTCAGTGGTTCGAAGCAGCTCATAATTATGAGGTTCCACTGTAATTTTTTCTTCAGTAACTCGAAGGTACAGCGGCTCTAAAGCAATTGGATAAATTTGCGCAAGTGCCTATTAAAAAAAAACAGAATTTCTCCAATAAAGCACTTAACAACCCCTCCAACCGCTCCCACAAAAAAAAAAAAAAAACCTGGATTGAAATATATACATCTGAGTTCATTAAATGATCAGAATTCAGCACATTCAGTGTCACAGAAACAGACTGTCCACTGTACATTAAAGAAAGTATAACTGAAGAGTTCATATTTTCTCCCATTGTGAGCATTCTTTCATTTCTGTGTCCAAACTATTTGATGGGTAGGTTCATCCACATCAAGATGCACTGTTCTTCCTGTCTACAGAGAGCATGCAGGCAAATGTAATTCATGTTTCAATTCAATGTACTTTCTTGTCAATTTGATGTGTATTACACAAACCCTTGAGCATGCATCTTCAACACTACTACACAGAGTACGTAAGAGAATTTTCCAAAAATTTGACATAAAATTGAATTTTGAAAATTTAAATGGATACAAAATATACAGATTTTCTAGGGTTTTTTGTACATTTTGAATGCCCTAATTTTTTTGTTCCACTACGCAAGTTTTTTAACAACAAAAAATGCTTGTTTGTCACTAAACACTTGTTACATTCAATTGCAAGTAATGTATGTACTTACTGTATAGTACATGTATTTACACACATTCACATTTACAATGTACTGTAAGTATACATGTTGTAATAAATCAAGTATCAGAATCTTCTCCAACTATATTTCCAATGTAATAGCATCCCTCATTTATCAACTATCCAATTCTTTTCTTGCTGTTTGGGATTTGTGCATGTGTCTGCAATTATATCTTGAAAAACAAGGCTTGTCTTTCAACACACTGAATAATTAAATCAATATAAAAGTAAAAGTCTATCAATAAATAGCCTTCTCTACTTTTACTCAAAAGTTATAATTCCTGCTTTTGCTGCTTTCTGAAGTACTTTGGCTTCAGTTCTTCTATCTTTTCGATGAAATCGTTCTTCTCTAAGCAGGATTTGCAACTCTCTCCCCAGTCAGTCAAAATCTTCTTCAAGTCCTTTACTTTCAGTTTCTTCAGATCTACTGCATCCAAATCAATTTGTTTTTCTGTGACAGAGAGAGAGAGAGAGAGAGAGAGAAGACGAACAGAAGAAAACATGTTAGTATTGCTTTAAGTTATAGAACAAGTCAGAATGTATCAGCTATTCCAACCATTCAATGATGAATAGCAAATATAGCAAAAACACTGCACTACAGTAGTACAATCACCGGCTTGGAATATTTTGTTTGATAACACATTTTGCAGTGGCAGAAGCAATGTCAACAACAAATAAAGGAATACATAAAATAACATTTTATTCAAATAAATAGATAATTACATATAGGAAGAAGAAATGTAAGAATGACATTGGAAAATCAGCTTTCTTGTACACGCATGAATGATTGTATAATTACTTGAATAGACATTGTCATATCATTTTGTCCTCAACTTCAAACTAAGCTTTCTTCCATTTTCTTTCATGGGTTGAATAAAAATGCAGCACACTCCTGTTTTAAAGGACAATTTCACCTTCATGTACATTTGGATTGAGTGAATGCAACAATATTAGCAGAACACATCACTGAAAGTTTGAGGAAAATCCGATAATCTGTTAAAAAGTTATTAATTTTTTAAGTATCTGCGCAATTACTGCTGGATGAGAAGACTACTACAGTGTGTGATGTCACATGCGTACAACAATATAATGAAAACAAAAAGAGAATTTCACAAAATGTTACTTTTTGAATAAAGTGCACATTTCTTGGACTTGTTACTGATGTATGTTATGGATAATATTATTCCCCTTGTCTTCTGAAAGAGAGAAGTCAAGTGTTCTTTTGTTATGCGAGAAAAGTGAAAATAAGGTGAATTTTCATTATACTTTCTTTATACCGTTGTACTCATGTGACATCACAAGCTATAGTAGTCTTCTCATCCAGCCATGACTGAACAGAAACTTTAAAAATTCATAACTTTTGAACGGATTGTCGGATTTTCCTCAAACTCTCACTGATGTATTCTACTAATATTGCTGCATTCACTCGACCCACATGTCTATGAAGGTGAGCTTGTCCTTTAACAAACATGGTTATAACAAAATTCTCAATGTCAGTCAGTTGCAACAAAATTCTCATGAAATGAAGTAACGTGTAAAAGAGCAGGTCCCACATTTATCATCTATATATATTTATACAGTGTATACTTCACTGCCACTCCCAAGGACTTTGTTTTAATGGGAGTCACCTGCAGACATACAATGCATGAGGCACTGTCGTTGAAAACATCCATGAGGCACACTTTTAGTATCCATGTTGGTATATTCAATTTATATGGGTCTTCAGAATATTATCAAAATGCCATTTCAGTTTGCCACTCCATCATATCAATAATATGTCAAAAGATGCACATTCCATCATTCAGAACAAATCTCTTCACATGAATACATTTTCTGTGTGTTTTTGCACAAATACTTCATTGTAGCTTTTAAACCTGTGATATAGTGTTGTAAAACCACACAAGTAGTCAGAGACTCCAACCCCAAGCACCTTCTGATCTGGAGATTCTCCCGCCCGAAACCCCTAGCAAACGGGAGACTCCAAGTTGATGTGTGCGAAGCGCGAAGTTCCTAGGGTTCTAGATGTTCTCTGGTGCTATCTAAGGCTTATTTTTCAACATACGATATCAATAAGTAAGAAATCCTTTCCACCGGGAGACACAGAGCCAGGGCGGGAGGAATCAAATCTCCAGCGGGAGAACGGGAGATTTTGCAAAAATGGGTTTTCGGCGGGAGATCTCCCGTCGAAAACTGGAGAGTTGGAGTCTCTGAGTAGTTTGATATTCTTTTACAATGATATTCATACTGATATGTAAAACAGCAGCAAAGTTATATGTCTGGATCTTTATATCTCAAGTGCTTAATCAATAATGTTCATATAATTTGGACGAGTGTTCTTATGTTTTTTTTTTCTTTGCTTTAGATTTACTTTGCTTTAAAATCTAAAATATTATCCTTGCAATTATTCTATTACAGCTGTTAACAAATACCATACTAAATAGCAAGGACAAAAGACCCTTTGCATGTGTTTGTTTCTTTGTTTTGGATTTACTTTGCTTTAAGAATAACCTTTTAATTATTCTATTTCAGCTGTACATGTTAACAACTACCATACTAAATTGCAAGGACAAGAGTAAGGCCCTTTGAATTTTCCTCAAAGGGAAATACATCTGTAGCCTTACCTTATCATCATTGATACTAGGAATTACTACATTGATCTATTCCCATTTGGGAGCAAAACTCACCATATTTCAGCTCACATATCTGGCTGTCTTTAGCATTGAGCTTCTTACATATCCTATCGGCAGGCAGAGGGACAGACAGAGGTTTTATCAGATCATTGAGCATCCCAGTTGCAGCATCTTCCGTGCCTCCCATGTAGTAACACTACAGAAATACAAAATGTACATGGAACAGGACATACAATTTTAGTCAAGTGAAAAATGACAACATTAAAACATATTCTCTGGTCATCTCAACTTACGATCATCAGTGCAGCAGGTAAATAATCTACATTGTATTCTTGTTGAGAAAAGAAAAGAAAGAGAGGGAAAAAAGAGATCAATAAACACTTTTACAAGCCTGTTGTTTTTTCTGTGTTATGCCATCAAATTGTGAAGAGATAAAACTCAAATATTGAATGATTACGTACATTGTACACATTTCCCCCTCAACAACTGCCTTTAACAATTTAGTAAGGGGTGATGTGCATGATGTTGTTATGCATACACCTGATGATCTGCATTTCTATACATTACCAATTATTTCATCACTTCAAGGCAATTTGAATGTGACAAAATGTACAGTATCTCAAACAATACTGAAGTCAAACCTGAGTGATACTTACAAATCTGTTCTCTTTCCCTTTGGCTCCCTTGCAGAATTTTCTGATCTTCTTTTCGATGACAGCTGTATCTTTTCTGTCCTCATCTGTGATCATGTTTTCCAACTGCTGCACTACACTCAGGCACACTAGAGACAAAACGAAAATACATGCAAGTATGAGGCATGCTTAGTTGTTATAATTTGAGGATTGAAATAAAACACACTAAAATAATCTAACATACTTTTTTGTTCTGATGGAGATAAAAAAAAACGACAACATGAAAGTACACCTGAAGTCCTGTCTTGAAGATACAGTGTACTGGATGTCACATACTGGGGTATCTGTACTGCTTTTGCACAGATCTGTTGATACTTTTCTTGTTTTAGTTCAACATTATTTTACAAGACAAACAATTATCTTTAATGAATCAGTGATGACTAACAAAAAGTGAATAAAAAAAAATGGAAGCACAGTATTTGAAATGAAGATAAAATGTATATCAGTTGGCTTTGACACGGAAAAAAGAAATACCGGTACACGGGTTGACATGCTTGTGTCTCTTGAACAATCAAGAAACCTGAACATGAAACATTTAATGTCAGCCAATAAATGCTGTGTCAGTCAAAGGCCTGCCCCCCCCCCCCCCCCCCCCCCACTCAAGTGCCAAACCATATTACAAATGCTTGAAACACTCCCTTTCAGAATGATAATTGGCTAGGATTTCAGATGTTTCTTTATATTTCTGTTGTCATCTATAAAATTAAAAAAAAAAAGTTTTTTACATGTGAGGTTGTTGCCAATCGAAATTTTGGATGGCGTTTAATATGGTTGCATTATAATTATGGGCGGACAACATTATATCCTCAGATTTTGCTGTAGACTTTATAGTCTTGTATTCTCAATTTAACAATTGTTTTAGGCTATACTCTTGTCTACTAACGCTGACTAATGTACGTAGGGGCTAGGGCCTACATTACTAGAAGAGATAGTTTGGGTCTGTGAGTTTTGAGACAGCGGTGAACTTCTAACTTCTAACGTTAGTCTGGTGCCTTTGTCACGCTTTGAGATCGACATGGATAAAAAACTTTAAATAAACTTTAAACTTCTACGAACTGTTAGTTCAATATAGCACCAACCTTGCCAACCAAACTTAAAAGAAGAGGAAATTCTCCCTATCGCATATAGCCGAAATCAAGTGATATCACCATGCGATACCGATATCTGACCGATCGCTCTTGGGACGTAAACTTCCGGTTTTGCGGTTTACAGTGTACCCACGTCACGTCCTTCATCTATAACCTGTTAGATATTTTCCATAATTTCGTTGTTTTGCATCATCGGCCCAGCATTCATGGGGCCACTTTGCGGAAGAATCCCATTCAGAGTAAAGTTACAGATTACAAAATAACTCTATTTTTATTCGACAGAATTTAAAACGAACTGTGAATACTAGTACTTCGGCGTTCAATGTGCATAAAAGCGTACATTTACACATCGCGCCTTCATAACCGGAAGTTTATATCCCAAGAATTAAAGCCAAAAGGTTAAAAAATTAGAGCGCCACACGTGTTCAGATTCGGAGAGCTATATGCGATAGGGAGAACTGATCATTCATACAATTGCATCAATGTCATTGAACATAATAATTTAGTATTATACTACTACTTAGTACTAGTATTTCCCCTGGACCTAATTGGCCAGCAACTAAAGTACTCGCACAGAGATCAGATATCAGAGATTAGCATGATTAACGTGTTACACTGTTAGGAATTTAGCTAATTTACTATACACCCCACTGCACTGCCACTCTCGTTTTAATACTCTAATAGTCTTACCTTCACATTCACCTTCCTTTAGCTTTGCTTCTGTCAGTGTCAAACATTGTATCACGACTGATAGGAGCAGAATTAGCGCCGGGCACATGAATAAATTTGATGAAATCTGCATCTTTTCTCACTTTGTTTTGAGTGGTGGCTAACGAATACACTATAAACAAAATGATTGAAGTCGGCAAGTCAGCAAATCTACAGCAGCAGCAGCACGAGTCGGTTCATAACAGACGTGGAGAAATTTTGGTCTCCAACTCATACTCATCCACAGATTTCAATGTGATGTGTACATCGTCGATGTCAGTCACTCAGCTAAAAGGCAACCAAGCGGATTTACACACACCAATCTAGTAGTACATGTAGTAGTAGGCTACCTACCGGTTTCTAGTGTGTACGATCTCAAACTACTACACGTGGACAACTTTGTCATACATTTGTCGCTAACTGATTGGGCAAATTTGCATGACGTAATCGCGTTAATCGTAGCGTAGGTCATTAGGCCAACAAAATGGCAGCCTCCATCGGAGTATACTTTGGTGGTACAACGTCTTGTGTAGCAATAAACAAAGTAAGTGATTTATCAAATACTGGCTTTATTAGTCATTTATAAACATGGAGATTCTAGCTAGTTTGCGTTATTTTCGTATGGACTGGAAAAAATAGAACCGAGCTAGTCATGCAATGCTTCGCACGTGTTTAGTACATTGTTAGTCCCACGTATCTAATTTTGTGTACTTGTAGTTGTAATATTTACAACCGGTACAGCTGGTATTGCACTGGTAACACTGTAAAATGTACTTCATTAAATTGTAAAGTGTGCAATGTGTAGATTCCAGACACTAGTTTAAATCGTACAGGACATGTAGTTGGGTGTTCAACAAATCGACACTCTAATGTTTTGTTTGTTTTGTTTTTGTTTGTTGGGGTAGACTACAGACCTATAAATGATAATTTGGGCATCTAATTTTTATTCAAATCCACAACAAGTGAAGAATGCAAGAACACTGCTGCGTGTGGTCTCATGTGTGAAAGTTTGTTCTTTTACACCCAATGATATAAATAGAGCTTAGAGGGGTGTTGGTTTTAAAAATGTACAGTGTCGCAGGACTGCCAACACTGGAAACTAGTTGAGAGTGAGACTTCAGTAGGCCAATGCTATAATTTAGGGTTTAGGAGTCAAAATGAGTGAGATCAATAGAAATGCATGGAAATGAAATAAAGTGTACTTTTAGAGTGAGAAAGGACCAAAAATGAGTCTCACGCTCAATGCGTGAGAGTTGGCAGCCCTGGTGTCGATGTGTTTGACATCTAGACTAGACCTACTATACATGCCGCTTAATAGTAGTTAGGTTGTGGGCGTGGCACAGCGCAGCTTGCTGAAGCGAAATTAGCCCAAAAAGCTGTTTGGTGCATGGTGCATGGTGTCTTCATCTAATGGGACACATCAAAAAGGAGTATTGATATCACAGAATGAAACCAATCAAAGTATAAATTTACAATGAGAAATAAATGAGAGGATATATCACACATAACATGACAAATAATTTGACAGAAATAAGAGAGAACATGATAGAAATTAGAATAATGTGAAGAAAAACAAGAATTGACAGGGAGAGAGGATAGAAATAATGTTAGATTTATAGAACTGAAGGGGAACTGAAATCAGAATCAAAATCAGATAAGAATGACGAAGAATGATGGACAAGTAGAGATTAACAGCTAGAAAAGAAAAAGAAAAAAGAGCTGAAGAGCTATACATCCACACAGTCACACTACAGATTGTGGATGCCAAGTGATTGAAAATGAATTCGAAGAATGACTTTTTGTATTCAATGATTCATTTTCTGACATTAAAACTCATGTTCAATATCAGATGATAACAAAGAATAGAGGCAGCTTATAGCACAAGGGCAAGAGAGACATTACAGCAATTTAGTGTTGGTTATTTCCCAAGACATTTACTTGGATTGGATACTTGGATACTTGGTTGATTAGCCCTCTATTCCTGTGGGAAGGGCTCTCATCAGTCTACTCTTGAAGGATGCCACAGTAGATGCAGACACAACATGCTCTAATCTGGGAGGGAGTTCCATGGCTTGAGCACTCTATTGGAGTAGAAGTGGCCAGCAAGTTGGGTTTTGTAGCGTCTGTGATACAGCTTGTAAGAGTCGCCTCTTAGTGTTTTGGGTGGGTTAGAGAAGAAAATATCTGGCTTGGTTTTATAATGGCCATTTAGAAGCTTGTAGGTATCTGTAAGATCGGTCTTGATTCTTCTCAACTGAAGAGGTTCCAGTCTGAGTTTGATGCTACATAAACGTAGGCATCTTGTCTGCACCTTCTCCAAAGCTACTATGTCTTTCTTTGTAAATGGACTCCAAACTGTGGATGCATATTCCAATGCTGGTTTCACTACACTATACAGTAACACCCAAATCTTTTTGGCTCGTCACTTCTTGTAGGTAATTGCCATTAAGGGAGTACTGGCAATCTAAAGATGCACGTATGCGTAAACAACACATATCTCAGCATTAAAGTCAAGCAGCCAGCGTTTGGACCATGCTGCCAGTTCATTTAGGTCATTTTGAAGAGAGTCACAATCTGATTTGGTGAGAATCTTGAACTGTAAACTTAAGTGTGATCAGCGAACACTGTATAATTTACTATGTTGTACAAAATTGCACGCCGGTGCTTCATTGACTGGAGCATGCATAAAAATGCTAAACTAATGCTAAGTTCCATAGCAAAAGAAATATTTGAGTTGCCAAAAAACCTATAAGGAAGTGAATGGAGAGACTATATTGAGTACGAGCATACGAATAGAAAAGCAGAAAAGTCATTGAAGCCAAAAAATAAAAATTAAGAATGTCAGAAAATAAAGATTATGAATAAGTATAAGGAATCAACATTTTTGGATGCAATGTGTATAATGAATAGCCCCTCTGTCCGCTTTGAATCATGATTTTTACATGTAGACCTATCTAACCTGAGGGTAAAAACATAATATCTCCATAACAGATAGGCCTAGAGTCATTCATTAATTGTAATGGAGCTTGGATCTTCATTTGTGACACAACACATCTTTGTGGCATTGCTTAAACAAGGATCCCCATTTTATTTGTGATCTTTACCTTAATCTAAATGCCAATAAATGCATTATTCGTGAATTCGGCACTTGTGTACTTTTGCGCCATTCCTTTCTAATCTCCGATTCTTTGAAAGGCTTAAATCATCTTTCACCAAAAGCATTTTGCCCAAGCAATGTTTTGATGCATGGCGTACATTCGTTGCAAGCCGGTAATGAATATGGGCTCTTTTCAATGTGTCTTCCTGAAGACACCATACAGCATTTTGGAGCTAAATTAGCCCCAGTGAGCCGCGCTGCGCCACACCTGCGACTCGACTGTTTAGCAAAAGCCGCCGTAGACTGTAGACGACTGGGTACCGTGTCTAGATAGATCCAGAATTTCTGAGGGGCCCGTTGCATAAAACTTACCATTGAATTTCAATGGTAACTACCGTCAAAATTAGGCATCATGTCGGTGCAGCCAATCAGCATCAAGGATTATAAAATTTACCGCTAATTTGAAGACTTCCCGCTAGAAAGGAGCAGTAAGTCCAGCGGTAAGGGTTTTATGCAACAGGGCACAGTGCCCTGTTGATAGAGACACATGGTGCACTTTTAAGTTCCTGAATTTATGAAATTCTTTTTTTTTTTTTTCCTTTCTCTCTCTCTCTCTCTCATTGTACAAAGATACATGTACAATGTAGCATGCTGTTCACTCTCAGGGTGCTCCCTCAGTACAACTCCACAACTGTAGGAATAGAGCACCCCAGGGTCGTGTATGACTGTGTAGATGTAGCCATTGCTGGAAAGAAAGGTTGACTGCATAGATCTATACAGTACATGCATACAGCTACATGATCTACATGTATGATGAAAATCACTAAATTGACCATACATTTTAGACCACTTTTTCTTTCAGTGCTTTTCACTTTGCTTTAATTGTCTTTTCTCATTTTTTATATGATTTTTCATTTCAGATATATATATTTTTTTTTTTTTTTTGGGGGGGGGGGGGTCTTGTCTCAAACTTTTGTCTCTTTAACTGTGAGTTTCTCAGAGAAAATCTTACTAAGTACATTCTATCCAAAGGGCAGAAGTTTGGTTCTGCTTTCACGATCAATGGCCAGCAGCCACGCCCGCACAGAGGTGGCAAGAATAAGATGTATATGTATGACATCTTATTGCTTAGTGTGATGGCCAGTGGTGTGGGTACATTTTAGTGCTGTAGCTGTGTAGGACATTGGACCGATGATATTTTGGGACCAAATAAGAACGAAGATACAGTGGTACACACCACCAAACAAACTAGCTGCATCATGGAGTTGGAGGGGTGTCATTCCCCTTCACAGTGTTAAGGTGTGGTTTTATTTTTCTTTCTTCTCTATTCCTCTATGAGTACATCATGTATGTGCCAGGTTACACATAACTGATGACACTATACTGAGGAAGTAGCCACCATACTTTCGATTATCATTTCGGCTCCTAATGTGTTTTGCACTTTGTTATGGCAGGATGAAAAAACTGAAGTTTTGGCCAATGATGCAGGTGACAGAACTACTCCAAACGTGGTAGCCTTCAGTGACAATGACAAGGTATGTTGTGTCGATCTGCTACCGGAGTTTTAATGGTTTGATATGCTGTGCACTGACATACAGTACATGTATACTGCATGGATTGATCATTGTCCGAAAAGCAAAAATGCAAAGAAACCAATTTGGATATTTTTTTTTTTCAAATACATTCCCTCTACTTATCCACTCTTCTTCACTCTGCTCATTGGGAACAATGAATGACCTTTGCTGACCCCAGGGACTAACGACAGATACCGGGTACCTCAAGGCACCTTGTCTGTGGTGCAACATGTTATGAATTGGCTGATATTTGACTTGCACTGTAGTTTGATTTTCTGACTTAATGTTTGATTGCATCTTTTGTGCAATGGGGTCCTGATAAATTTTGGGATTTAGATAAGCACTTGTCCTTGCTGGAGCTGGTGGTAGTGTCAGTCCTTGAATAACTGTGCGATATCTGGCAATATGAAGACCACTAAATTGAAAATAGTAAGTAAATCACAAAGCTGAAATGCAGTTGTAAGAATCTTTGACTTTCACTCCCTGAATAAGGAGTAACCTTTTGAAACTAACCCACATGTGAAAGATGGAGAGACATGATTACAATACTTTTTGACTGCATCTCTGGGATCATCAAGATGGAAATCTCTTTGCTTGAGGCACTACAAAAATGATTCCAAGATTTTTGCATTGGTGATTATTTCTTGGACTTTGTTTGACAGGTTGTAGGGCTAGCTGCAAAGCAAGGAAGACTGCGCAACCCGGTAAACACTGTGATGCATGTCAAACACCTGTTAGGAAGGTCTTTTGAAGATCAAGTGGTCCTAGCTGTGAAGAAGAGATCTGCATTCAGAGTGGTAGACAAACAGGGCCTGGCAGGCTTTGAGGTGGAACTTAACAACAAGAAGATACTCATCTCTTCTCTGGAAGTTGCTGTCCTCATCTTTAAGAAATTGAAAGGTTCATTCTTGTTTGCATTTGCATGTCAATAGAATAATCTTGATTGTATTAAAGTACATGTACACTGGGTCCACAACCAATATAATCCTATAGTTAAAAACAAAACAAAAACAAAACTTGTTTTTCCATGACTTAATTATACATGTATAACAGTAATTTCTAAAGTGATTAACATCCTATTCTTTCTTTGCAACGTTTGTTTTGTATTTTGTATCAGATTTCCAACTGTGAATTCTGTCTATATTACCAATGCAAACAAACTTCAAATTTCAATTCAGCCAAGCAGCTGATCGTTCAAAGACAAAATGTACAGTTTTCTGTATTGCATTTTTTTTTCACATTTATAATGAGATTCTGTTCACACTAGTCATATTTCAAACTTGTTTTAAACTGTGAAATTTCTGAATCTGAGCCACAAAGCTATTTTTTAGCTACCCACAGATGTAAGATTATTATGCAATGCTACTGCAAAAACAAAGAGCTGATTAAACTTAAGAAAAATCAGACAGTTTAGTTATTGCTACATGTGATGGGAACTCAGTCACGTTTTCCTTAAAGCTTTTTATATTCTTTTTTAATTAGATGGCATTAACAGTGTATTGTCATATCTATCATGAACAGAAATTGCAGAGCATGGGGGAGGCAAAAGTGTAAAGAGTGCGGTCCTAACAGTACCAGCTGATTTCTCAGGCCAACAAAGGGATGCAGTAAGGTGGGTATCAATGATTAGTTGACCTAAAGAAGATATCCACTCCAAAATTGTATCAATTTCATAAGAAAGCGAAAAAAAAATCCCTGCAGAACAGTGCAACATGATCAAAATTGAATAAGAAATAAGACATTTTGAATTTTTTGTAAATTTCTTTGGAAAACCCTTCTTGAGCAGTCGTTATGAATATTTAAATCAGCAAGTTGATGCTGTCATGTACTCACATTTTCCTATTCGTTTCATTATATGAAATTACAAAAAATCTTATATTTCAGCCTTATAAATACCACCCAAATTAAAAAGAAATGTTCACTCCGATATATTTTGGTATGGGAATATGTTTGTACCTGTATTAGATGGAAATGAAAATTTGTCAGAATTTCATGTATGATGTACATGAAAAATTGTGACGGTGTGACATCATCAACTCACTCATTTGAATATGGACTGGTCAAGAAATGTTTTCTTAAGAAATGTGAAATTTCAAAATGTCATATCTTCCTTACTTCTTATCTGATTTTTGTCATTTTTGGAACACTTTGTAGGGAATTTTTTTTTTCTTTTTTTTAAAAGTTTATTTATTTTGGGGGTGGATTTCCTCTTTAATAAGGATATCTCCTGTTTACCTGCTGTAGGTGTGTGCACTGTAGTGAAGCTGCCTTTCTTTACCATGCCCCTTTCTGTGTACGAATGTCTGCTTCTAAGCTTATCTTTTTTGTTGATAAATTCCCATATATGTAGAAATTATGACAAAATCCCAACTGATAGCAGAGGATATATTATTAAACTAAATACAGCTTTCTAAAAAATCATTAGAGCCTAAATACCAGCTGTTCTTTCTGTCGAGTTATAGCAGTATTGTTCATTATTGTTCATACACGCTATGACACATGTCCAGTGTAGTCCACAACTTGCAAATTTAAGCACGATGACTGGAAAGAGATCTTGAAATTGTATGCACCACAGGCATCACAAGTATGAATTGCAAAGTCTCGTGCAGCTGGGGTCCAGCACCCTCTCAAGGACCTAGGATTCTCTTGAGTTTGAGATGGACCTTATCCTTAATGGAATATTCTTGAATGGTTATCAGTAAAGGAGCTATGATCTAAGAATAGATCTTGAGCTATGTTTTCTAGAATTTAATGGACACATTTGGCTCTTTGGCAAGTTTTCTATTGTCTATGTGATGTCATTTTTTTTTTTTTTCGGTGACACCACGTTAATGTTCAACGAAATCGTTGGCAAGGCATTACGATATTATGCATAACTCCCTCATATACCACCCTGCACATCAATGTTGATATAAATCTGCAGTGCCAAATGAAACAGTGAAACAACAGATATCTCATGCTTTTGTGTGAAACTGGCGTGACAGCTGCAGACAATATATTCTTTTGTTTCAGTTTCATTGAGAGTGATAGAAATGAGCACAAGAAATCATCCAATTTGCTAATGTTCCTGGAAGTTCTTATCATTGTGGGTAGTTGAGAAATACATGTAAAGAAATGTAGCAATATTTGATAATTATGTGGTATTTTTTCTTTGTTTGGCAGGAAAGCAGCAGAAGTGGCAGGATTTGATGTCTTACGCTTAATCAGTGAGCCTTCTGCAGCAGCTCTAGCTTACAGCATCGGGGTTACAAAGCTTCATGATCCATGGTATGCCTATATCACCTGTCATTAACAGAAGTACAGTCCAACCTCTCTTATCTGGCCTCCCTTTATCCGGATCTCTCTATTATCCGGATGCAATCTTACCATGATTGTTTGTTTGTTTGCTTCTTTTTTTTTTTCAATCTAATAATTACAGGAAAAGGGGGGATTTTAAACTTTAAAAAAAATCCTACACAAGCTCTCATGAATTACATATTATTTGACAACAAATTTATTTTCATTTTATAAAAAAAAAAAAAAGAGAAATGCCTATAATTTTGCACTTGTAGCAAAGAAAGAGTATGAGTATATGCTACCTGCAATAAGTAACATGTAGCTACCATTGGGTAGGCAGCTGCATGTATCAAACATTAAGTCTCCCATATCCAACCAAATCCCTCATGCAGATGAGCCCCGGTCCCCACATGTCCGGATTAGAGAGTTTGGACTGTAGTGCCATCAATTATTCTAGATGAAGGAGTGATTTAGTTCACTCATCTTCAGAAACACAAGTGTTTGTAAATGTTCAATGATGATATATGTCAGTGGTGTTCTATTTGTTTGAAATCTGGATGCATAGTCATGATTACATAGTTATAGTTTGGAGGTTAAAAATATTATTGTGGTTGACATAATGCATGTCGTTGTGAGCTGGGCCATACCTTTTTTTGACCTTTTAGATGTGCTGTTACAGCATTTGTCAGCTTACCCAGATGTTGGTTTTGTGGTTCTTTCCAGTAATGTGCTAGTGTACAGACTTGGAGGCAGCACAGTGAGTGTGTCAGTTGTCAATGTGACAAATGGCCTCTACAGGATTGAGGCCTCAAAGACACATCATGAGTGTGGAGGAGATGACATTACCAGCGCCCTTTCAAACTTGTGTGTTCAGGAATTCAAGAGGTATGGAATGATATACATCACATTTTTCATGTTAACTAGGAGCACAAATTTGATATTGCTTGTATTGCTACTAGGGAAATTGTTCTGATGTAGTTGAGAATAATGATTCTGATTCAAAAGCCAAACAGGAATTATTAGAAGCTTTACTGTTCATATAATGACGACTGCATTTGATAAAATGAAAGATCATAAACAAAAACCATCATGGTTGTGATAATCAGTATGTGCCAATATGTAATTCCTATATCAATGCACATGCAACACTTTAACTTTTTTGGTGGAGGGGGATCCTCTTACTAATATGTCATCATGCAGCACAACATTTTCTGGGAAATAAAATAGATCCTTGCACACAGTTATGAGACATGTACCATCTCTCACACTTGATCATAATCCCCACCTTTTGATCTATGGAGGAAATGCATCTAAACATCAACATTCACATGAACAGCATGGTTGATGCTTTTGTTCATGCTTACCATCATATGCACACAGTGATGCGCTGTTCTTTAGTCTGCGTGCATTTTTCTTGTACCTTTAACCCTATTCTAACTGGGCTATTTGAGACCAAGTTTTTACTGAGGGGGGGTCAGTCAATTTGACCCCCCCTTCAGATCTCGGCCGCCGATCGCGCGATTGCCGCGAAATTTTGCCTGAAGATAGAGCTGGATGTCAACTACAAGATTACATTGTCACACAATAGAAAAATATTGCCTTTCTATTTTTGATAAATTAATTATGCAGATTTGTGCATGAAATCATATTTTCACCTATAACTCCATTAAAAAGACTGGAGGATTGCTAAATTTTTGTGCCAGAATTCCTCAAGACACATCAAACAATTTTTGTTTAAAAAAGTAGCTCAATTGAAATTAATTTCTTTTGTTTTTTATTGTTTTGTTAATTTCTTATGTATTTTATTGTTTTTTCAACCTTTTTTTTTTCTACTTTTTTTTTGCCAAAACTTGTTGCAGGCACTTTGTCAGGCTTATCTACACTAGAATTGATTAAATTCAATGGTTAAAAGTTGAAATAATCTAATTTATATCAATTTAACCAAAAAACGCAATTTGCATTGGATTTGCACACGATATCAAGAATTTGAGCTGTTTTTTGGTTGACATGCATATGCAAAACATTACGTAACTTCAAAACGGTGTACCCGGACGCCGCAAATTTGGTCTCAAAATATGCGGAAGATTTCAATGAAAAAAGTCATGAAACGACGCGGCAGAAGCTTTGCGCGTTGCGAAATCGTGGCGCGAAACGTCAAGGGGGGGGTCAATTTGACCCCCCCCCACCATTAGAATAGGGTTAACCCTAAAAAGACTGAGCTATTTTGGAGGTTTTGAGGATGGGGGTGGGGCAATGATTACCTCCCCAGATCTCAGCCATGGACCATATTTGGCATGCACCTAGTTTATGATGTACCCTACAAGAAGGCATACTCGGTAGTTAATTTTACAAAAATTCCAATAAATTTCTAATTAAGGCTGATTACTTATGCAAATATGCTAATTTTTATGGATTTTATATATATATATATATATATATATATATATATATATATATATATATATTTTGTTTATTTTGTGCCAGTAATGGTCGTCTAGTGATCCCTTAATTGTGAAATATGTGAAAGGAAGTTGTTTAACATGTATTTGTAAGAAAACTGATTGTCTAAGAGTAAAAATTACGTAATTAATTTAACAATTATACTTGTTATATGTACCAGACTATTATGTTAATTATTTTTTTTATTTTATATGTTTTCTATTGTTTTATGTTTTTTGTACTCAGAACAATTAATTTCAACTTCAGATCAGATTTTAATAGCTGAAAAACAGACTGTGCAAGAAAAACAAATGTAACACATTAGAATCTTGCAAAACCTCATTAATTTTACACATAAACATATACAAATATGCCATTTTTGACGGACATGTGACCATAAAATGTTACGTAACACCATAACCGCTGCAGGTATATATGCAAATTAGGTGTCAAAAGATGTGTAAGACTCTAAAGAAAAAAGTCATGATGTGTCAGGGTTAGATCTTATGCATTCTGGACATTATAGCAAAATTTCCGGAGGGTCATGATCCCCCCCCCCCCCCCCCCCGTCTTTTTAGGGTTGATTAGTTTAACAAGAAAGATTCCAATATGTTTGTCTGAGTGACCAATGTGGTATTTATGATAAATTTGAATTTATATAAATTTGGTTTTAAAAAATTTTCTATGAAGGTGTGAGTTACTAGTAGTCTACCAGTACTTCATGATCCCAAATTTATAAAACGTACACATAATTGCCACATGGTCGGTCCAATGAAATTGCCCCATGTATAGAAGAATCAGAGTAAAGTTCCAGCAGAAATGATTTCTTTCAACAGACCTAACCTTGCCTACATCAAATGCTGTGACAAATATACCATGACCTATTTTTGTCTTGTCCTTGTATTCAATTCTAGACAGTATAAAATGGATGTCAGTGAAAACAAGAGAGCCATGGGGAAGCTGTACAATGCATGTGAGACGTGCAAGCATGTACTCTCCACCATCAATACTTCACACATCTCAGTGGACTCACTGTACGAGGGCATTGATTTCCATAGCAACATAACTAGGTAAGATGGATACCCAATAAGCGTATGTATCATCGATTGTACTTTCACCAGGAAATTCATTTTTTACTAAACTCTTATTCCCATTCCATGTATATGGGATTTTTACAACAAGAAAAGATTATGTTCCCTCCAAACTGATGCTCTGAATCATATGCACTGCTCCAGGCTATTTTTAGTGACACGATGTATAACCAACCGTTAATCTGTGAGTACTTTTCTGTGATGGCCACAGATTAATGAAGCAAGTGTGTGAAATTGTATACTGTCATTTATGAGCCTCTTGAATACTAGCATCAAACTGCATTAAGACTTTCAGTGCCTAAATTCCTCTATATGATTGTATGTTGACTATTATGTACCCCATTTGATGAGTCCTCGATTCTGATTGGTCCAAGGTGCAGTAAATAGTTTCGGCTTTACTGCCCAGTAGTCAGCTAGTAGTTTTTCAAGATGTGCATAAGTATATCTTGCAAACGTATAAGTATCATACACATGTATCTAACTGCCCATTGTGAAATGATGCTGTGTGTAATTTCTCTAACTGGTAGCACGACAACTTCATTTCAATGCCTTCACGTAGCATTATTTTGCTAAGTATCTCAAATTAAGAGGGATGCGGTATATGAAACAAATATTAACTGCTTTTTCTCAGGTCACGATTAAAACTATTTGTCCTCGATGATTTCTCTGCAGTGTTATTTCTTGACAGTGTTACTTTCTTGGGGCATAGCACTATTTAGAAGTTACCACTGGGCAGATAGTTTTAACCATGTCCATCAAAGCAGTCAATATTTGTTTCCTATATAACCCTTGAAAGAGAGAGCTTAGATTTTAGTAATGGGTGATTTATACAATGTATACTGAAACACCAAATCTGCCCATCAGTCTGCCAGTAGGAATTGGTCCATGAATCACCCATCAGTCAATATTTTTGAAAAGTGTAAATGTGTAACAATCTTTCAGAAATACCTTTGTACCTATATGATTCCTTGCAGGGCTAAATTTGAATCGGTGGTTAATGTACCTCTCCAGAGATGTCTACACTTAATACTAGCTACTCTTCAAGAAACTGGCTTATCTTCAAGTGATATACACAAGGTAACATGACCAATCATATTTACCTTAGTTTGGTCCAAACAATAATACACTGTAACTATTTAGATCAGCAATCTCTTGGAAGTTGAATTCCAGTTATTACATTTCAGTAAAGATGGCAATGCTGAATCACATAAGGGTTGTTCCAAGGCAATCACATGTATTTATCTAAATGTGTAGCTTTTATTTCTGCATTTGCCATTGAACACAGTGTATACAGCTCCCAGATATGGCAGCTTCTTGATTTGCAGAGTCTTCTTTAATACAGGGTGATGACTAGTACTGTAATCCAAGGAAATAATGGTAGGACTGTATATGAGGAAATGATATTCAAATTGTTATTATGCACAGTTGTTTACAAGACAATAAGTCCCTAGGCCGTGTAAAACCCAAGCATTCAGCAAATGATACAGCATTTGTTGTTCTAAATATGACTTTTGGCAGGTATGAAGTATCTTGAGCTGCACATTTCTGTACATACTTCTCTTTTCCCATTTACACATGTCTCTGTAAGTGTAATGAACACTATTATGACAATGAAAAACAATATCTGCAATCCTGGCCAAAACTATTCTCTCTTCTTCTTTTTTTTTTTTAATTATGTCTTGCATTTCATTGAGGTGCAGGTATTCTGAATGATGACAATCAGTGAGGCTTGAAATCACAGAAGGTGTCATCCTAAATATCATTGATCAGATAGGGGTATTATGTCGTGTACATGTAATTATATATAATTTTTTTTTACTTTGTGTTTTTTGCCTATCTACTGACAATGATAGGTAATTATTACAGGAGGCTCAACTCGCATTCCAAAACTTCAAAGTCAGCTAAGAGATATGTTTCCTGACGCTGAGCTGCTCAACTCAATATCACCGGAAGAGGTCATTGCAACAGGGGCTGCAGTGCAGGTACAGTGCTACATCCTAGCACTTAGGAATCATCTTAGACTGTAACTGTAATTAGAAAGGCTTGAACAGATGTTGGAATGGGTTTGAAGTCTGATTTTCTAATTGCTGGACTATATACCAGTTAGTTTCATTTTATTTCATTTATTTCCAAATTCTCATCAAAATGCAAAGAACAAGGTGAAAAACAATAAAATTTCATTAGATTACAGTATACATTAGATTACAGTATACAATATATGCACATGGCTGGCGGAACCAAAAGGGGGGGGGGGGGCACCCCCCCCCCCCCCCACTTTTTGGGCACCATACAAAGAAATACATAAGGTGTCATCACTTCGGGCCCCCCACTTTTTTTAACCCGAAAGTACACATTTTTTTGCTTGTTAGCTCATGAAACCCGGAAGTGGGCCCCCCACTTTTGAAAACGCTCCGCCGGCCCTGATGCATATTCCATCATATCAAGTTATTGGTATATTGCAGAGAACAAACCTCTTATATGGTAGTCAATGTCCATGACCAGTTCGTGGAATTGGGAGGTGGGATGAGCTTTACAGATTTGTGAACTTCAAATGATATCACATGATATTAAGTGAAGAACTTAGCAGGATGCTGCTAGTAAGATAGTTGACTGGTCATTCTTTGGACTGTTGGTATCTTAAGGAATGGGTCACAGTCCACAAGATTAATGTTTCAAAGGTCCATGGTAGAGGTGTAATGTTCTGGTGGATGCACACTGACCTTCAACAGAAACATTGAGGATTTGAGCCTTACTGCAACACTTCATGTACAATGTTCCTCTATACCTAAATGTACAATTGGGTACCTGATATAAAACTGAATGACAAGGTAGTTTGCTGTTATGTGTGTGCTGTAAACTGATGCCTAGCTGGAATACTCCCCATCAAGTAGAATAAGTGCTAAGTAAATGTTGGTTTTATATTCCAGGGACTCGTATAATGATACGCTGTAAAGCAGTTTACATGCCACAGTGTGGTGGAAAGCTACTAAGAAACAAGAGCTACATGACTGCAAAACCAGAAATGTTTGTCTGCACGAAAGTTTTGCAAATTTCGCGTGGAGCCAAGATTCGCAAAATTGAAATATACATGAAAGTTCTTGTCTACACTTCAGGCATTGAACGCAAGTGGCAATTTGTGCAAAATTCATTGAGCAAAAAAAGTTGTCGGCTGTTATTCACAAAAACTTCTGGTTTTATAGCATTATAATTCTCAGTCACTTTTGTCATTACCACATTCATGTTCATCAAAGTCTTATCTGGATTTATGCAAAGATAGTGTTTGAACTTTATCTCACAAACTGTTCTTTCATCTCCTCTAGGCTGCCCTTTTAATGAGCAGAGACGACAGTGTTTCTTGCAGCAGTAATGAGATACAGACACCATCTACTAGCAAGTCCATTTATGTCAAGGTAAGCTTTACGGTTAAGCCCCCGTTCCACTATGCCGTTCTCGGTACGATTTGACAATTTTCTCAGGTCGGGAAGGATCGGGTAAAACCTGAGCCGATCTGGACACAGTACGATGTTAGAACGCTCTAAGTACGCTGCAGTTACGACTACCAAGTGCTTGCTACGCTCTTACTACGATGATCGGGAATGAGACATTACGATCTCTGCCGCTGCCGGTATGCTTTAGAACAATGTAGCTACGCTGTTAGTGCGATGTTGCCGATGTTATCCGATCGATGCACGCTGTATCTACGCTCTGAACGATCTATACGATCTTATCACGCTGTTACTCCGTTCAGAGAGCTGAAAAGTGCCCGATGTGCCCCGATGTACCCCGATTCGACTGTCGGTCTGCAGTCAGTCAACTTATTAGCATGCAGAACTGAAGAAATATACTATGGACCTCGAAGAGGCTCCTCAACTCACAGTTCTTTTGCAGCAATGCATTGTATAAACAAAGACGTGCTGATTTTTCCAAGGCTTTTTCTTGATGTCCTTGCTTTTATAGTCCGTCTTCCTCCAGTTGTAGATGATTCCATATTCTTCAAAATTCTGCTATGTCCTCTTCCTCCTCTTTCAGCATCACGTGCAGTCTCTCTTTCTTCGCCTTTTGGGTAGCTGCTTCGCTGCTTTCTTCTCTTCTTTTTCTTCATCTCTTCTTCTTCTTCTTCGAAAATTACAGCTAAAATTACTTCCCGTTCTTGTGCCGATGTTATTACGCTCAGAAAGACCTTGTTACGCTCATCCCGCTGCGTTTACGCCGTCACTACGCTCTCCCCGCTACGTTTACGCTGTCACTACGCTCTCCCCGCTTGCCGTACGATTAAAAATATGTCAATTTTGATCGGGAAGATCGGGAAGAAATTTTGAACCGGTTCAAAATTTCTTCCCGATCTGAAAAAATGCCCGCTTTAACCCCGACCTCCACACGCCGCTGCTACGATGCTTCCGATCCCCGTACGCTTTTGCCGCTCTCTCCCGATCTGCTAGATCGGGACAGATCGGGATCCAGATTGTGAAAGTGGAACGGGGGCTTTAGGTTTTTTATAAAGTTGCTAACTGTTACATTTTGCTGTATTGAAAAGCAATGTTTTGTTTGCGTATGTGTTGTTGGTTTTTTTTAGCTAAATATACTACAGGTTTCGCGAAAAATACTGTTTTTCCCAAAGTGTATTACTACACAGGAGAGGGTATAAAAATACTGTTTTTACACACACATACAAAATACACCTTTTCAGTCCTCATAGTACTCCATTGCTGTTTACTAGTTTGACATCCTTGTTTTTGTTCCTTCACACCAAAGAATGCACTCATTGCTTTCCACACAAGTCATGATCTTGGCTAGAAGGCTAGTAAGCGATTTATTTAGTGAATAGTTGTGCAGGTATGGATAAGTAGGGCCTACATTGAACTAAGTTCTTTGTTTTGTATGCAATGATCACAATTTAAATTTTCATTTTGTTGCTATTTTTTGTCTTGTTTATTTTTGAACATGCAACTGTAGAAGAATAGTGAACCAGTGTAGTATTCATATAATCTGCTAGCTACTGTTTGTCATTGAACAACTTGTAACATGTTTTATGGCAGGTTGTAGATGAAAGTGGGTCCCCATCTCTGCATACCATCGTGCCAAAGCTGAGCTACATCCCGTTGCGACAGCAGCATTACTTCACCATTCCCAAGGAGCAGGATTCCCTCTGCCTACAGCTTGTGGAAGGAGAGCCAGGGTGTGCACCAGCTGCCACCACCAGTCTAGGACAGGTATGACCCCAGAAACACCTGTCATACCTGATTTCAGTGTATCGATTTTTAAAAAAAATGTGAATTGGAGATGTGCAGTGCACCCTCTAAATTGATATATCAAATTGCCTTTGTGTTAGCATCTTACCACATCTAATTCATCTCTTATCTTGCTTCTCTTTTTGCAGATTGTTCTCAGAGACTTAGCCACAGAGGAGCCACAGGAGGGTAAAGTCACCCTAGATGTCCATCTGAAAAGGTGAATGAACCACTCTTTTAACAAGTCATGTATAATTAGCTTTCTTATCAAGTCATCTCAATGCTTTGGCAGAGCTCTTGAAATCCCTCTGAAGTGATACATTTTATCTATGCTGTAGTTCCTTCAAGACATAGGGATAGGGTTTGTGTCCGTTGATGTCCAAATACAGTCAACCTTGCATTAGTCAAATTCAAAGGGATCAAAGAAAATGCTATGACTCAAGTGGATTTTTTTTTTCTTCTTCTTTTTACCTACACAATAGAATGAACACATTTTTATTTCCATCCAGGGCAGAATTTTTCCTTGACCTATATAGCCAAGTTTGTGCCTTGTGCAAGGTCGACTAAGGTGAGGTTGGCTGTCTATATTTGACTAGCTGTCCACACATGATACAAGGGAAAACGTATAGTAAGCAGGTACAGATGGTGTGCATATACCGGTACTTTGTATTATGCAGAGGCTTAGCAGTTGGTCTGGTGATGTCAATTGCTGATGAGCAATCCTGTTTTTAGAAAGCTCTCAATCAAGCATGCAATAAATGCAGATTTATACACAGTGTGTTATTACCATCCCATTTTTACATGATGCACTTTGCTTTACTAATGTTTCAGTACAGGGCGCTCCTGTTATAACAAACACAGTTAAAAGAAGATTTCATTACTGCAAAGCAAAAATTTAGGCCTCAAAATCACTATCATTAAAGTGTATGGTGCAACATTCCCTTTGGATATCACAAAATTTGGGTATTATAAAAGAAAACTGCCCTGGGGGCTTTGTTATAACAGGAGTTGCCCGTACCTGTTTGCTTGTTACCTGTGTAACTGTTGTCATTTGCTGCTTATACTGCAGGGATGGCAGCTTGGAAGTGACATGCAGTGAGAGCCTGTCGGGAAGCATGGACAGTATTCTTGTGCCTTTGTCCTCCAGACCAGGAGATGACCAGGTCAAGAAGGAGTGAAAACAATGGCCAGAGGAAGTAATGGACAGCATGCTCATCAGTCATATCGTGCCTTGGGCCGTTGAACTTTTACGATGCCCTGCTGCAGTCAGGGGTCAGCTTTGATTACCGTCCCTTTCTTTTGTCAGTGCATCTTTTGCACACTGCAGCAAACATCAGGAAGTCTGACCGTGGGAAGATGAAAAGTTTTGCTGAAGCAAGGTCAAAGGTCACTCACAGACCACCTCATTCTACCAAGCTATGTATTTGTATTTATTCAGGACAGAAAGTGCATGGTAGTGCATTCATTTTGCTCTGAGGTCTTCCTTCCGTCCTGAGTTGAACATGCAAATTTCGATAAAGCAAATCTCTTGTCATCATAATTCACAGATGGAAAAAGGAATGAGAAATTGTGGAATGGGATGACATAAATTGATATTTACCCACCTGGTTGTTAATGCTTGTACTATGCTATGCAGAGTTGGGAGTTGAGTAAACTTTTAATGTGAGAACAGCGTGTGGACAGCATGCTGCACGTCAGTTTCATAAGGTCGTTGCTGACATATGATTGAGGAACATATTTACTGGATTCATGCAGGATTATGTGTGTGCAGAGTGTTCTAATTAATTGATAATCCCCCTATGTGTCTTTTTTTATAGAATGGCAGAGTTTAAACTGATTTCTTTTTCAATGTCAAAGCCAATAAAAAAATATATGACAAGTTTAGGCACATAAATTTGCCAGAAGAGATACCCCAAGTAGATAATTATATTTTATAGGAACAGTTGACTTAAGAAATCTTAAGTGTCTGATGAAAGTAGGAAAATGTGAATTCTGAACCAGAAAAAGTTTGTGTGATACGAAAGAGTAAATTGTATTAGCACAAAAGCAAAAATTTAATCAAAATCACATAAATTAAGGAACTTATGAAGTTAGGAAGGTTAGTTAATACAGGCTTGTATGTGCAAAACATTTCATGAACAGTCACATTGTGTCATTTTCTCACAACTACAGTTTGTACACAAAATCTTGATTTTTTTTTTTTAATTTGCGATTTTGCCCCAGTCTCAAATCCGTATACACTGTATATCAGAGTGATCACTATTTGAAGGTATTCATCCATAAATAGCATTAATGTTTGACACTTTTACAGCAAAAAAAATAATAATAATAACAATAATTTTTGACAGTGTTTTGTACATGATCATTTGAAGATTGTGAAGTGATAACAGCAAAAATGCACTCACTTGTAAACTCCTGAAAACAAAATAAAGTGAAAGTCTGAGTTCAGTCAATTATTGTTCTCTTTATCTTAGGAAAAATTGACACATGCTTGGTAACCAGGGACAGATAGCTCAATTTTGTGTAAAATGATACCCTACTTGTTATATTCATGGCTTACATGGAGGTGCAGTGCTTTGAAATGTGGAGTAAGTTCAAAATTGAAAAACTGCACATGACCCAAGTTTGGTAAGTCACCCGATTGTTTTCCTTGTTGATGAGTAAGTTTCCCATTGTCTTATTGGTTGTTATGCATTCTAACATCAACATTAACATTGATTCTAACAAATGTGTGCAGGAGCAGACAAACATGTATGGACATTGAAAAACAGGACTCAAACCACTGAATCTCACAAAAACCTTCACCACATTCACACAACAGAGTCTTCTCTTGAATATTGCTTACATGTGGCATGAAGAGCAGCCAAATACAAAATGAGCTATCATGATTACCCGACATGGCACCAATATGAGTTTGATTGTTAAATACAGAAGTCTATTGAGATTGACGTTTTAGGCTAACCAGCTTAGAACAAGAGCCATAACACCATACAAAAGATGTTCTTTATTGACTCATCATGACTGCTGGTGTTCAGTTTCCAACTTTTCAATTTAGATCTTATCCCCATATTTTAAAATTTTGCCCTTTCCTCAATGGCATAGTCATGAATTGTAAGGTATCCTTTTAAAGAGAATTAAATTATCATTCTGATGGTATCAAGCATGTGTTGATTAATAGTAAAATGAGCAAGAAATAATTTATGAAACTTACAGATATCCGATATTTTTTGAGGAATCCATATTCGTATCAACTGTTTTGAAAAAAAAAAATAATATCATTTCATAACTTCCCTGATTTTTATCTGATTTTGATCAAATTTGCACTCTTGTGCTTATAAAATTTTACTCTTTCTTTTTAGGCTACCTATTCAACTGGTAAGCTATGCAGACCTCGTCATCTATCAATGTGTCTTGTGAGCTTGTACAATGCAAATCAATGAGCTCACTTTTTATGAAGCACTACAAGGGAAATGACAGTTTTGAACCTTTTAAGTAAGTAGAAGTCTACATTGCATCAGCTAGGCGTTGATTGCAATAATACAGAAAATTACTCAGCATATGGTTTGCAAAGGTAACATTGAAACACGAGTATAGTGACTAAGTGTACTGTCAGAAGTTATAATGTAATCTGTGATAAAGTTTATTTCATGTGGATGTGGATGTGGATGAACAGAATAAGATTCTTTTGTAGTTCATACGGGTGTTGCACAGTGCAAGTCCAATTCACAGCATGCAAAATTGCATGAGCGTCCATGCCTCAGTTTGATGGTAAGGTACTGAAGGAAAATAATGGTCTGACAATGTGTCAGTTGTATTCAGTGAGATATGATCCCTTACTATGATGTCTTGACCAGTGAAATAACCTTTTTTCTTGGGCATGTTTTTGTCCATTTACCTGATAGTGGAGTTGTATAATGTTTCATTTAAGTCCTCTAAATGATGTAAAATATTGTTACAGCCATGTCATGTGTTTCCACATGAAGGCAAGACCACTCTTTGTAATATTTATGTCATACTTAATGATGTTTCCATTTTCCCACTGGAAAGAAAAAAAAAATGCTGACAAACCGTATTATGAGAGATACAGAAATACACATATCAGTCGTTTCCAAATGCATTGGGATACACAGTGTACAGTGATTTGTGTTATGTATCAGTGACAGTGTATGAAATGGAATATGGACTTGCATTATTTTGAAGAGGAAGTGATTGGAGGGAGTGCTATCATGGTGTGCGGTATGATGATTTGAGATGTCTTATTCTTCTACAGGGCCATAATGAAAAGCAGAAACAAAATACATGTACATGTACCTTTCTTGAGTAAAATCAACAGTGGATACATATTCAACAGAAGACACTCAACAGACACCTTCATTTGATTTACATGCAAAAGATGTTCTCCAGTGTTGAATTTGTCTTCTGCATTAAAGTACAATTTCACACCATTTTCAAGTTGATATAGACATGGTAAAAATCAGGTGCACCAAATGGTGGTAATTTCAGCATGATCTGACAGGATATTTATGGGGATTTAAAGTTTGTTTGTTTTTTTCTCATATTTGGTCACAACCACATCTCAAAAATAACTGAGGTAATAATGTCATGAACTCGCAACTTTCCTAGTGCTTCCTGTACAAAAATATGAACATCATAAAAATTTTGAGTAAGCCCCGGTATACACTACAAAAATTTACACTGATACAACAAGATTTTCTAAGGTACAACTCACTACATGAAGAGCGAGGTAATTTCGGAGGTAACCCATCAAAATGTCATTTCATTCCATAATAATGTATTTGCTTTGTCCATTGCAAGATTTCATTTATGTGAAATTTCCTGTGGTACATGAACAACTTACTATACATAGCGAAGTAATTTCAGAAGTTTCATCAGTGCGATATGAACACATCAAAATGTCATTATTATTCAATATTCATTTTGATTGTCTGATACAAGATTTAATTTATGTTACATTTTCTATGGCACAACTTTCTACACAGAGCGAGGTAATTTGGAGGTTTCATCAGTGTGAGTAATTTACAGGTCGAACTCATGTATGTATCTCATACATGTATTTGTTTCATCTGTTACAGGATTGAACAAAAAACAATTTAAAAAAAATGGGGAAGGGGGTACGCTCGACTTCCCAAAACACGCTTCGAGGATATGCAACCAGACACACATTTTGTAAATACGTTACACGTACACAAACCTGTGGCGCACATAGCACCTCATCAAATGTAACACCAAAGGTAGGACCTACAATACTGGCATATAAACTCTTCGGGTAAGACTGCACAGCGTGTTACAGTGTGTGTACCAATTTATGTAACTGGACTTGATTATCATGTTTCATTATTTGCAAATAAATCGCAGAATGCCAGCATTATGCACGCAATATCATCACTCTCTTGGAAAATGTAAAAGCTCATAAATTCATACGGATATTTTTTACAATTGTGTATTTACTTGCCGATCCATTACTGTTGTACTTGTTCTAAAAAGCAAATGTCATCATTATACACATAAACGTGACAAAGACCTGTTAATGATGTGCTTGTGGGGTCAGCCAGATCAAAGTAATGTTGAGTTTCGATATTGATTTCAATGTCGGCATAATCCTCAGTCTTAAGATTCCAAGTTATACCAATTTTGGCTGCCATATTCCCCCTCTGTGTTCCGTGTTCACATTTGTGATACCGTGTATGTATAAAGTAAGCACGTTATTCCTACGGATAGCGTCATCTGATTTTTGATACATGGTGCTATCTGTGAACTTCAGACAGATCAGTATCAAGTCCAATGTAGGCCATATATCTAGGTTCATCATGTTTTAGGAATGAGGACCTCTGAATACCAAAGTAGCGATGTAAACATTTGGGATATTTACCGAGTCTACATGGACTGAGATCAATATCGTCCGTTCTAATTCGAGGATGTCCTCGGTTTGAATGAAAGGTCCAAAGCAGTATATCAGATGTACGCAGTGAGGTCCATTTCTATATCTGTATGAATAGTGGTGAATAGGTCTACTGGTAGTTTGCCAGTCGTTAACATTCTCATTTCTGCACAATTACGAACAAAGATGGCGCATGTTTTATAAGTAAATGTCACCATTGTATGCTTCTCATGACCGAATTTGATGTCAACTTAGTGTATTTTACGAGTGGTGTGCTCCTTACACAGCAAGGAGGAAGTTTACAATGATTGTACATTTAGATTATTGCAAAACTTGTAAATCCCTTTAATTCTTAATACTACCAGACCAAAACAGGCGATAACCGCTCTGTCGAAAGATATTATAAAACGCTCCCCAAATCCTTCATCGTCTTGAAATGGCAGACAATTAGGATGGCAGACGTCGACATGTGATAGGGCCTATGTCATAAAACGTCTTTAAGGTTCAAGGTTTGTCAGTGGTGGGCTGGAAACGTTACTCACACTCTGTATCAAAGGAAGTAAGCATTAAAGCTCCTACATAAAGATAATGGCTACTAGCCATAGAAAACAGGTTCATAAAAGTTTGCTCGAAAAGGATCTTGGGACATGTTTGTTAAATTATAGGTCAGCAGTTGCGATCTTACAAATTTAATTTGTAAAGGGAGACAAATTGAAGAAAACTCACACCTCAACCTTCTGCTCTCTGCTCAATAATCTCTTGCTTTCACGTTTACAACTTTTTACTGCAGTAGCAGTCATCTACCCACTTCTGAGACATCGACATAACTGCCTTGGTGGTTACGTAATTATCAGTGTTATCGAATGTGAAGAAGAGCGTGTTTGTTGTGTGAATAAAGACCGTACCATTATTCTTGTATTTGCAGACAGGGAATCAATGTCCTTTTATATGTATTGGAGGACGTACTGTGACATAATGTTCCTGGATACGGACTGAAGAGCGAGTCAGGAAATAAATACAGAAGTCCTAAGTAAACAGTTCAGAAGTAAACAGGTCTGGACTATCTTAAAACGGCCAGTCGTGCTATCAACATGCACGGAGGTGGAAAAGACCTCCCTGCAACATGTAACAAATCAGTACCTGACAGTCGATCTATAATAATCTCCAGTGATCTTCTTGTTCTGCTGTAGTGCGTTATAGTGTAATATCATTTTTTAAGGGGTGGGAGTAGGGGAGAGAGACATGGGCCTACATTCTGTTTGTTGTTGTTGTTGTTGTTGTTTGTTTGTTTGTTTGTTTGTTTGTTTGGAGGGGGAGGGGGGAGACTCCAAAAGACATGTTCAACGTGCTAGAATTGGGAAAGCCCGACAAATCTTAAATGGTGCAAATCAGTAGGCCTACATGACCATGATGGAAACGGTAATACATGTATGCTAAATATGCTTTATGAAGCCACAACACACAAGAAAAGAAAGCAATACAAAATCTGTACGAAAGTAATATACATTTCAAATGGCTAAGAATTCAGGAATATATTGACTATAAGACATGCAATTAGTACAGATTGCTGTTTTCTGACACCAAGGCGTAACTCTGATCACCGACTGTCCCAAAACAATGACTATTAACATTAAATTTTCATACATTCAGGTATAATTCTAATCTTCGATTGTCTAAAAATAATGAATATAAACATAGAATGCCCGGATAGAATGCCAAATTTAGAGGAGGGCCTAATTTCGAGTCGATCAGTAAAGAGCGCATATACGTCCTCATGGACACACCTGAGGCACTGATTTCTGAGGATCAAATTTTGTCTGCACCTTCAATACATATAAACTTTCTATGACTGATACAAAAATAACTGGAGAGGAAACGATATCCCTTCCTCATCAAGAGGTTCATTCACTTGGCGACAGCAGCTTCTCTCAATGTCTCGACAGCCTGAGCGGCTCTGAGGACGGTGGTCTCTTCAAAGTGCCTTCCTACCAGCATGAGTCCAACAGGTAAGCCGTCCAGGAATCCGGCGTTGACGCTGATGGCGGGGTGACCAGTTAAGTTGGCGGCCATGGTATTACTTGTCATCTCCATGCATTTTGTGAAGTAGCCTATAGGCAAAATCACGGTTTACGCCATTCAAGTTGACACGCAAAGCATTCTTTGTGCACAATAATTCGGTTAACAAATAACATCTCAAGATTTTCGAGTGTTCAATGGAAACGGTTGCTTATTTTTTTTTTTACATTTTTTATTGCGATGATTCTGACGTGTGACAATCGTATAAGGTCAATGTTTGTTTGTTTGTTTTTTTGCAATTCTTCAAAATACTTTTATTCACGTCACTTTTCTCGACTACTATATAGAGACGTCGTGTTTTAAACCAAATGGCTAGTGAAAAACCATTTGTTTATCACTTCTTCAATTGGTTTTTTTCCCCCTTGGTTTTTTTTTTCCCAATAGAGTCGTCATGTAGTCAAGATTCGGCGCAATATTGATCTATACTTAGCTCTTCACTATCCTTGTTAACCTGTGTAATTTAATATGACTGTATGAGTGAAAGCGAAAAGTATTGACTGAAGTGTTGTGACATGCAAGATGAAATGACAAATTAAACAACTGAAGCTTCAAACATCAATGGCCTCCACATATACCTGACAATGAGTCGTCCTTATGAATGAGCTCAGATGCTGTAAACGGAATGGTGGGCATGGCTACGACATCTACTTCCTCTAGCGCCCGATCATAGGCCTGGCGAAGGTTGAAGACGAGGTTACGGGCCCTGGCATACACTTGATTGCCGTAATACCTGTGTAGGTACTCCCCTTCCACAGAGAACATCTGAAAGACACGGACAGTCAAAAATGAAGTATGCACAAGAAATGAACTAAAATATGATTACAAATTAGCACTTATCACCAATTTTCTTCAAGTACTTCGATGTCGAGGAATAATGGACAACGTTCACGTCACCGTTGTCGCTTGTGCTAATAAGTTTCTATCTCTAAAAACATACAGATCAGAAAACCACAACAGCAACACAAGACTAACTTCGATCACTGAGTTGTTTTCGTATTTTACTTCTTTCTTACCTTCAATGCCTCTGATAGATCGTTGGGTCTGCTTGCAATCATTTTCTTGGATGCGATTCCGAAGCTCGTGGGATAATAGCCAATATGTCCCATACCAATTCCTTTCATTGCAGAACAAAATTCAAAATATACCACATCATTATGACTGAACGAAATAACGAAATATTTACAAAGCAACGAAACAAAATAGAACATAATTCGTAGTTTTGATAATTCATGATAGCCTTAACAAAACATATGTTAGGAATAGAATATGATCATCTAAAGCATTACGGTCACAAAGGTTTGTACGAACGATGTGTTCGAACGAATACCAATGTTAGTACGAATTCTGATGTTCGTACGGCCGCCTTGCGAAGAGAGAGTTTCGTACGAAGTTAAAAAAAAATCTTGGACCAGGCCATTGACCAGGCTAAGAACTAACGCTAACGTTGGTTTCGTGCGGCCTTCTTAAGAAGATCTTACGAAATTGTCTAAAAATCGTTCGTACGGCGTTCGTAGCAGTTCTTCATGGTATTTGTGACCGAGCCATTAACTTCATTCTTGTTCCATTTTGCACATATCAACGCTAAGCCAACAGTTCCATTTCTAATCTTTATTGTTACTAATCCGTATGTATTGATAGAATTACTCTAAACCCATTACTTATTCCTCACATGTTTCTCTCTTGCATTCAATGAGTAAGGAATGCATCCTATCGTAACTTCATAATTGAATTCTACTTTTGCTAGATTTGTTTTCCCACTAAATTAGTAATATGATATTGGAATATAACATGATATGCTCTGTTAACTGTCTGTACTTCCAGAAGAGCTAATGAAATTGAGGATGATGAACAAACAATTGGAAGTAAAAACATTCTCTCTCTGATTGATATTTCTGAATCTCCAATTCTCGGTCTCAAAATCAGAAAAGTAATTCGAAAATTCCCATATGACCGTCGTCATCTCTTCTGAGACATTAATGAGCTTTAGATTTGCGACGCGAACGTAAAGACGAAGGTTGCTTTGACAGATCTTCTCTCTCCCTGCGTCGTGTGGCAAAGTAGCTTTATAGACTTTACCAAGATGTAGCCTAGCGCTCCCGGTAAGCGTTCGCCCTAATGATATCCATCAAGTATCTTCTCTGCGTCGTGAATTTGAGCGGACACTAAAATGGCTCAGAGTCGTTATAAAAACTCGAGATGACGCGAAATCAATTTTGATAAGCGATCTTGCGCATACTCACATGTTTTGTGTGTGTTTCCCTCTTAACGTCTGCGTCGCAAATCTTAAGCTCCCTAGTAAATGCGTTTCCTCATGTTCACAAAGTCTTTGTTATTATTATTGTTGTGTTGGTGCTGGTGATGATGATGTTCGGTTAATTATGATATTTTTCCTACCCCGTAAGCAACCCAGTTAACCCCCTCCAAAATGTGGCAGGAATAAAGACGCAATGCACCAAGTTATTGGTGCATTATTGCGATCGGCGCACGGGTTGGGGCAAAGGATGGGGTGTATCTTAATATAATGTTGAAATCAAAGATGCTTTCATATTCATTTAGACTGAAGAAATAGTTTGCACATATTTAGCAACACTTACGCTTGAGCAGCTATCGTTTCGAGTTTGATCTTATGAACCATATAGGCTATATTGCTGACGTGACTTCAGGTCAAATATATATATATATATATATATATATATATATATATATATATATATATGATTTGTTTCATAACGTCGACACTGCACCATTAACCCAACCCATCACCAATTACCCTTCTTCTGTGAAATATTATGTTACCCAGAATAGATATGAAACAATAACTTACCTCCGAAGCGAATCATGTTTTCATAGCAACCCTGCGCAGTTGCGCCCCAGATCAATGGAGCTGTGCCATAATAACAGAAACATTTATGGTAAAACTCTAAATAAACACACGTTTGTATTGTGATACATATACTGGTATACAATAAATGTGTGTGTGTGTGAGAGCACGTGATTACTGAATTCATCAGTATCCATAAATCATTTCAATGACTATTTCGGCCCAGAATTTCATTTCAGAGAAAAGCATCAAATAACAATAGCTTATTAAACGTGTATAGGCACAGGACTAACGTCACTTGGACGAAAATGTCATCGTTAAAGTCCCCAAACGCACATTGATAAGATGTTAGTTGTCAATGAATATGAAACAGACAGGAGAAGAAAAAAAAGAAGACCAAGAAAATCAAATATTGTCAATGATAATAATGCAATACATTTACAAACAATCACAGAATAACTTGCAAAAATGGAAAGCACAAAATATGCCGCTTTATAAAGTCATAGTGGGACTTCTTTCTGATTCAATGATTCTAACGTATTACCAACTTTCTGTATAACACCGAATGCCCCACAATGCTGTTTTAGCCATAATGGCTGCTGACCTCAGAAGTACAATAAAAATCTACATGACGCATTGTCCGACCGTGAGAAATGAGATCAGCTTACACTGTACGTGAATCGGTATCGACACGTCTCTCACGATGCAACCCATGCCTGTCAGAGCTTCGATACTCTTCCTCACCAGAGAATCAACAGCTGGATTTGCTTTCGGCGATGCAAAACCCTCTTTCAGAATCCCGATCTTCATGCCCTGGGCGCTGCCAATTAGCAGCTGAGAGGTTAATAGAGGGAAACATGGTGTACTGATTTGTAAAAACAAAACAAAACAAAACAAAAAAGAGACATTCTTAACTTGGAGAAAAGGCACCATTTTAGTTTCTCTGCGTAAAAGCAGCTTTATACATCTAGATTAACATTATACTGTGATTTCCAACATTGTGATCACACCATATAGTTTGAGTGGTACAGGTCTTGTGGAATTCATCTCGGAGATCATGCATTCTGGCTTAAAGGATTACACGGTTCTCAACTAATATCATATCTCTCGACTCTATAGCACAGATATCACCTAATAGCATATCTATCTAGCATATTATAGATATCAACTAATATCCCAAAGGATAATAGGTTGGTTTAACATGTTTCTCTCGAATTGAGATAAAAATGGAAAGGAGACACAAAATAATTTCATCTGAAATCACAGCATTGTATACCGTTGCTGTATTTTTGCCTTTTCATTTCCAGAAAGTAGTCATCTGAATCTTGCAAGGGCATGGCATCTACTTTTTATGTTGTGACCATAACCATCTGTTCATATGCCGACCTGATTTTAAAGGGAAATGCAACTCCGATTCATTTGTGCAGGGCCGGCGGAACCGGGGGGGGGGGGGGGGGGGGGGTTGGGGGCGTACATAGGAATACATACGGTGTCACCACTTTGGGCCCCATTTTTTTACCCCGGAAGTGGCACTAGAAAAACAAAAATAGAATGAAACATTTGAGCTCGGTAAGGCCGTTGTTTTTGCGCTTGTTTGTTTCGTTTTGTTTTGTTTTGTTTTTGTTTTTTGCTTGTTATAATAGGTCATGAACCCCGGAAGTGCCCCCCCCTACATACACACACACACACACACACACACACACACACACACACACTTTTGAAAACGTGGGCGCCAGCCATGTTGTGAATTGAGTGAATGCAGAAATATTGTAAAAGTCATCTGTGAATCTTGAGGAAAATCGGACAATCCTATCAGGAGCATCAATTTGCAAAGTTTCGGTACAACATTAATGGATGAGATGAGAACAAAAGTTCGTGATGTCACAATCTATACGACAACAGAGAAAATATTATGAGAATTTGAACTATTTTCCCTTCTTCATGAATAGCACAGGAACACTACATTTCTTCCACTTGCTACAAAAATATGTTGACGATAATAGATTTGGGTCTCATTTCCCTTGTCAATTTGGAAAACTCAAATATAAAAATGAAATTCTAAGTTCTCACCTCCTGTGTATATTCAGGAACTTTGATATGTGGGTGCTGTCGTGGGTCCATCCCGTTGTCGTAGCCAGCTAGAACCTTTGCAAGGCAACAAAAGTTCGATCAACGAAAAAAAAAAGTGAAAGAAAGACAGGTACATAATCATTTATCCAGATTCCATGTTCTTCTGGCCAACACGAAAAAGCCTTGGGTACCTCTTGTGTGAAGGGCATATTCCTTGCAACCATGAATGTACGACAGCATTTGCTTGTTGAAGTAGTAAAATCGGATGAGTCAGTTTGCAATGTGTGAGTTTGTGAACACATTTCCCTTCAATTCTAATATCTTTTGCGTTCATCTGAATAAACGCAACTTAAAATAACTTTACTGAGTGAGAGTTGTGACTGACTGACACAGAATAGAAAACCACTGTGGCGGGAAAATTTGCAGTCCGTTACAAAGAAAAGAAAATACACGATGTACGTGCTTGTCGACACTATTGTGTATACTGCTCCCAAAACTAGCCGTCTATATAATATTGACGACAAATAGTAACAAACCAAAAGAAAAGCACCCCGAGAAGAATCAACAAGAAGAGGAAAAGTTTACCTCCATAAAGAGAGCACAGTCATGAACAGACCTAGTCATGGGCCCGAGGTGATCCACTGCCATCTCAATCCCCATCGCGCCAGTGTAAGGCACGAGACCATACGTCGGCTTCAGCCCTACGATGCCGGTCCAGCTGGCTGGTAGACGGACCGACCCACCCTGATCACCTCCGATAGCCATGTCCGCTTCGCCAACACTCACCTGTTGTTGGTCGAAGTCAAAGTCACACGACGAGTTGACAGTACATGTAATTAATGTCTGGTATGTGAGAATGCTACAGAGGGGAACTTACTTCAGGTTTTTTGAAAGAAATCCATCAACACTAAAAAAAAAATCAATAGCTAATGGTAAATCAACATCTTGAAGGTTGTTTCTCTTCCAATCTTTGTGTAAACGTTAAATTTAACAATGAATAAAAGTTTAAATCTAACACTCAAACTGTTACCATTTGCAAAATGGTAGTTCAATATTTTTGGTGCTAAACTGAACATTTTGAGTATTAGATTTAACATTTAACGAAAGGCATGGAGGAGTAATGACATTTTAAATGTTGCTGTACGGTTTCCTTTTTTTTTCAGAGTGAACCAAAATAATTGACAAACCTGACAGCAAGATGATTCTGTAAAACTGTCCAGAGACATCAAAAAACCAAAGCAAAACGAAAGCACGAGCAGGCTGCAAACGCCATAAAAGATGCTATATTACTTGAACATCAAGGATACAGAGATCCTTTAGTAATGCACTTCCTGGACTCAAAGCGAACGTCAACACAGTCATGTTCATTCAACTTACAGAAAATGTCCATCATCAGCCCTCTCCCTTTAAACAGGAAAACACAAGAGATATTTCACTTCGACAAACGCCTACAACGGTGCATTTCCCATGAGCACATCATGACTTGTGTTCTGTGGCTCATTCCATCAACTTACCACCACAGCACTACCAGAACTTGATCCTCCGGTACTACGACCGGTATCATGAGGGTTCTTGACAGGACCTTTAGCCGCGGTGGAACTTCCTCCGGAGAAACACAAGTTCTCACATACTGTCTTTCCAACGATAGTACCACCTATAGATTAAAATGGAATTTCGTTCAAGTGACTCACATACTGTCTTTCCAACGATAGTACCACCTATAGATAAAAATGAAATTTCGTCCAAGTGACACCAACGACCTACTGCACTGACATTTTCATATCTATCTTTTGCAGAACATTCAATTAACTCATCTAATTTTTTCTCTTTCCTTTACCAATGATAGACAAAGTTACACTTTTTATTTACATGGGGAGTTTCTCCCTTACATGCGAAGTTTCTTGTCGGTCTAGGTTTTGATTTGTCTTGAGAGACGGTCCTAATAGGCCTATGATATGAATACAAACGTGCGTTGCCAAGTAATCGATACAGAAGTTCTTTTGAACAAAATAGCTCAAATACAAACTCACGTAGGCCTCAAGAATCCAACGCTCTAAATTCGTTCGATTAAAAAGTAATCTAATAAGACCACGGGGAGGGACAAATCCACATGAGATAACAATTTTTAGTCTAATTGATTTAGAAATTAGATCCATTAGATTTGAAATTAATAATATTTTTTTTATTGGATTTGTCCCTCCTCATGGTCTATTAGATTACTTTTTAAGCTAACGAATTTAGAGTGAACAAGAAGCTTAATGAAGTAATTTATAAACAAAGTTGAAGACACACAAGATTGCAGTGGCTGAAATTCAGCGTATTTCTAGATGCTTTCACTTTTGCCCCTGATGTTTATATGCAAAAGGTTAACATGATTATAATGTTGTTACGCATATAACTGATCATCAGACAGAAATTTCTGTATTATTTTTTACTTTTCTCAATAGTTGAGCAAATTAGTCTTATTATACATGACTTTGTCTTGTCTTGGGCTTGACTTCTCTGGACTTATCAGGAATTAATTTTCCCTTTATCAGTCAACTATTCAGCATATTTGCTGAATGTTGGCCTCGAAAAGTTCATTTTTTCCCCTCCAGTTTGGGTCCGTATTGGAAGGTATACCCGCCTTGCTTTATTGTCTGTGTAGCAATTAGTAGGTCTATACAAACCTATATTGGGGGTTCTTCCGTCGTTATTAACGAATCACGAATCACTATCCAAATCACTGTAATTTTCTTTGTCTGCTCGATAGTACAGTGAACCCGCTTCGAACTGCCGTGGCATTGTTAGCATATCCTCTCTTTTTTTTCCTGATGGCACTCTGACTTTAAATCAGTACTTCAAAATCAATGATAACACTTTTTCAGTCCAATCAATGACTTATCATTAAAGGTATTGTTTGTCATTGGGAGCAGTGATCTAAAAAAAAAATCTTCAATTTATCACATTTGATGCAAATCTGTTGGTCAGTTGTATCACAAAACATCCTATACCACATTACGATTTTGCTGAGAAGCCTAAAATATATGGAGATATTACTATTTTCCTCATTAAACCATAACCGCAGATTACAACGATTGGTCGTATCACTAACTCACATTTTAGAACCATTTTGAAGCACTGTAGCTGGGTTTTTGTTTCATCTGTAAATGGTAAATAATGCCTTTAACTTCTATAAATGCCGAGGAAACATTTCGACAGGGCAAATACCCTGATCACACGTAAAACATGCCTATTACGAATCTTAACTATATAGGATTCACGTTTTGACGGCATCAAACAGACTCAGTTCTACAGCTATCGAGATGATTTCAAGCTCCAGTTGTAAGTTGTACTCTCTGTTTCCCTATAGGAACTACTGACCATCAAAATCACCATTGCATCTAAATAGCATCAGTAAGTATTTTCAGCCTCATAATGTTTGAGACTTTGCTATAAAATCGAATGATAATTTCATCCTTAAGATCATCAGACACAACCGAAAGGTCCGCTTCATAATTGGCAATTATTATTACAATTATCGTTATTAATACAATACTGCTGATCATCGTTATCAAAACAAGGGATCTCACAAAAAACACAATATATGTCTTTCATGTTGGGGCAAATAAATTCCATTTATAGCCTTTATGTAGATTGCTTTCGGGGCACTTTCATTTACAATAAATTGAATTTCATTTACAGCTCACACAATTGACGAATTGAAATTATAAAATGGAGAATTTAAAGGGGATGGCTAGTAACTGATCAGTGGGAATCAGTGGGAATGCCGTGGGAATTCCCGTACAGTGACGGGGCGATCGTTGAGGGGCCGTTAACGATCGCCCCATCACTGTACAGGCATGCTAACCTGGAAACATTAAACTGCACATTAATTGAATATGAGACTATTCTGAAACAAATAATTTTCACACAACAGTCAATAGATATATAATGTACTCTTAAATAAATCTCACAAGGATTAGAACAATCATTCCCCAGCATTCCCACTGATTCCCACTGATCAGTTACTGGCCATCCCCTTTAACAATCGAACGTACCTGCATCCAAAACTCTTGTGACTACTGTTGCGTCAAAATCGGGCGTGTAACCCTCGAGAGCATGACAGCCGTTCATCATTGGGACACCCGCTACAGCTACGTTGTCCTTGACCGCAACTCTCTTACCGGACAGTTTTCCGTTGTCTGCACCTTTGATATCACATCGCCAATACCTGCATGGTTCAGCACGTGATAAAACAAGCTTGTCTGTAGATGATATAGATAATATATATCGGATACTTTGTTGCATGAGGATGACGCGTTTGTATTCTTCACACGATGAAGCTTTTAGTATTCATTTCTATTACTTCAAATACGTTATTATATCATAAACTGAAACGATCATTAGATCATTAGTTGGTCTGGGGAGATTAGACAAAGTAATAAACGTAATCATGTACGACAGTGACATAGGGTGAAAGTGTCAAACGACTTTCTATTTAGGTGTACTTTTATAAGAAAGAGAAAAACGTACCAATGCAACACAAATTAAATTTGACTGGTAATGACACAATTCTCAGTCGGATTTTAGGAAATAAAAATAATATGGTGATAAATATAGTTGCCCTAATTTTTCATGATATTTAACATCACATCCCCTTATACCTCTCATCTAAAAAGGTGAGATTAAGTCAATTAGTAATTATTCAAATTATCAAATAAGAAATGTGATGACCATGCGTTAAGTGGGTTGTCCTTCTGTTCAGGCCTATAGCCAGGGAGACGTGGGTACTTCGTCGGCAACCTCGGCTCCACGAGGCACTCGATGGCGTTTATGGCATCAACGTGCTCTGTTATGGTCTTCTTGAAAGTCTGTCATATCAGAAAAACCAAATCATGTGTTCCATCTTAGAAGTACTAAACATTTCGTACATGGAATTTCGATAGAAAAAGCACACAGTGGTCAATAATCGTTTTCTTTTAATGCACTTCGGTCTTGAGCATCACCTTCTTTACACTTAGTGCTGTATAACTTGTATGAGAACATTACTACAATGTACTTCTAATGTCATAATCCCCTCCAAGCATCTGCTTACGATGATAGATGGTCTACAGTATACAATTTGTCTTTTGAACTGCATGCAATTAAGTAGGCCTACATACGATTAAGTTTGCATATATATATATGTCTATATATATACATATATATATATCAGGTTTCATTTAAAACAGCAGCAGTTGTAGTTTAATATTCACTGTATTGTATGTCATGTTGTATCATATCAATATATCGTAAAGTTTCCTATTCTTTTAAGCGAGAGTATTATTGATATTATTTGTTTTATGTCAATGTCTGTATATTTTTGATGTGCTGTTGTAGATATATTTTTTCTTATTTTTAATCATTATATGCTGAATTTACTGAATCTATGTTTTTGTTCTGTTATATTGCATACATGCGCGAACTTGCAGAATAACAGCCGATGGCTGGGCAATTGGTAAGTTCCCTGTTATTACCGTGTTGAAATAAAATTAAAATGAAATATATGCATAAAATAATACCCACTCGTTTTCAATTTGTATCATCATGGAATAATGTCGAATATTTTAGTTACTCATTTACCCGTTACAACTGTATATTTGTGTATGTGTGTGTGTGTGTGTGTGTGTGTGTGTGCGTGCGTGTGGGTGTGTGGCTGTTATGTGAGCAAACCGTAATATAAGGACACACACATTGGAGCGTAAAGATACTGAGCTATTAATAGCTGATGTGAACTTGTTGGTGAGGCTGCTGGTAGAAATGCTATGGTAGTTGGGTATATATACCTTTCATTTAGGCGAGCTCGCCTTTTACCTTGTTGGTATACCTATACCACAGAAAGTTGGATGTCGAAGGTTTGTGTTACTCTCAAAAGACTTAGACTTACCAATACAACTAACGACCTTCATGTTATTGGGGACACACTCCAGTATTCAACTTGATATTGGAGAGGCTATTGGAGAGGCTGTAGGTCTCGATAATAGTAATATAATACTATGTATAGGATTATTGCTTATCCCAATTATTTCAATGATCATCCATATCAGTGTGTTGTAAGTAATGAAAAATAAATATCCCGACGGAATCCCATTTTCTTTGCTCAATTTCCCACTATTAAAAAATATATGAACTTTAGATATTTGCAATCCAGTCTCATATAAAACCAGAATAATCAACACTTGAGCCAAATGGACTCTGTTTCATAAAAGCTGTTCGTAAAGTTACGAACAACTTACGAGCGACTGGTGATCAGTTCTTGTGCTGAATTATTGAAATTATGATAGGTAGGGCACATCGGAACTGATCACAGTCGCTCGTAAGTTGTTCGTAACTTTACGAACAGCTTTATGAAACAGGGCCCTGCTTATGGACAGTTTTAAAAATATCATTTTAGACAGTTAGAGGGCGACAATCTTCGTTTCTTACCTGAAGACTTTCTTCTTCCAAGTCGAAGCCGAGATCATTGGCTATTTCCTTGATCTGCTTATGAGTAGGAGGCCTCACAGATGGACAGACGAAGACTTCTATTTTGTGAAAACAATGAAAAAGATAAAAATACAAAGAAAACAATGACACGTGACAATAATGTATATATATATATATATATATATATGTATATATATATTTTTTTCAAATTAAAATGTTTTTATTTCTATATAAAGTAATACAAAGCAATATACATAACGCTTACATGAGTATAGGGAACATTGAATCACAATATGAAAAATTCAACAAAACATGAATACAATATAGGTTTTCCCATCCATTTTCGCACTCTTGTCGTTCAATTTCAAAGATTTATTATTCAATTTCATCCCGAGAAGCACGTGGAACGCAAATCCTAACTTCAGTTTCGTCAATTGTCATTGTAATTCGTTTATTGTCAAACATTTTCGAAGACATTCGTCAATTGTCTTTCAAATTCATCCCTCCCGCTGCCGGATCGCAGAATGTGAAGATCAAATTCGTTTTTGTTCACACAATTTCATGAATTCACAAAATTTCATCAAATTAGTCACATGTTGTCGATTCTTCATTTTGATGGTGAACCAACTTTAAGCCGATATATTTTTACTTTCTCTCGTAAATTGTATCGTTACACATTATTCCCTAACCATTTGCTAAGACAATACACACGAAAAACATGACTGCTAACCAAAATTGATTGAAGGATAAACGACAGTCAAAAGTCATAACCCAGGACAGTATGTCAGTGTCACCTTTTGAACTTTAACTCGTAATGTTCAGGTTTTAGCATCATAATGCATGGTTTACATTTTGTACCCTGGAAAGCAACAAACATAATTATGTTATCCATTCTTTGGCATTAAACAGGTTACAGTTCTACACTTAAATTTTGTCTTTAATCATGTTTGCCTGGAAATCGTTTGTCAGTGTTTTCGTTTGCGAGACGGTACGTCTGTTTGTATCAGTGTGTACTCGGGTTGCCTGTGTGTGTGTGTCTGTATCTGTGGTTATGTGTGTGTTTGTGTGTGTGTGTGTGTGTGTGTGTGTGTGTGTGTGTGTGTGTGTGTGTGTGTGTGTGTGTGTGTGTGCCTGGTAGGTAGCCTGGTAGGTGGGGGGGGGGACACTTGTGTTTATGTCAACTCCTGAATGTAAAATGTGAACGGTTACAGACAAAAATACATGGATGACTGGAAAATCACACCGGATAGAGATATGAGACGAATATGAATGAAAATTTGACGAAAATGATTGACAAAAGACGAAATCGATCCTGCTGTTTTGAGTGCTGCGAGTGAGACTGACGAATTTGAACTGTAAATGACGAAAATGTATACCTAATGACTAAATTGAATGGACTTCATTTGAAAATGAACGACCAAAGACGAATTTGAAAGTAAGATTGACCTATTCCCGACATCCTGCGACGAAATTGAAGTAAAAATTTGTGAAATTGAATGAAAAAAGTTTTAAAATGAATGGGAAAACCTATAATAATAATAATAATAATAATAATAATAATAATAATAATAATAATAATAATGATAATAATATCAACTTTGGTTTTTAGATAAATAAACAAGTAAGCAATACGATCCCATTTTGTAACTCTATATGGAACAGAGCAATTCAGTAGAGAAGCATAGCTCGTAAATTTTGTGAATTAGTACTCTAGGAGATGAGGGCATCTCATTTAAAGAAAGTCGCAGGGGAGTGGAAACTGCATTTGTGGTTATGGAGACAGAGGACAGTTATGTGAAGTTTTTGACTCAGGGGAAAAACATAAGGAAATGAAAAAAAAATGTTGGATAGCAAAAGATCATTATTTTAGCCCTTCTCCTCCACTGAAACTCACAATATGATATGCAAATCTTAGTAGTAAGCTCACATATGTCTCACTAACATAAAGCAACGGATTCTTATGACATCATGGACCGCTGCCATATTAAACCACAACGACGCATCTCTACATTCTCCATCTCCGATCCAGACACACATATACACCCACACAGTCGTGATGCAGGTATGTATATAGGCCCGAGGAACGTGCATTGGCATACTAGTACTGTAATACAAAAACCATTTACTGTTCGTATATGACGCTTGCGAATTATTTCTACATGTATGGAGGCTTCTACATAAGTAAGCGATGTCCAATTTCTGATACATTTATGGGTGACTCGGATTTTCTACCTGAGTGGTTAATGTATTTCTACATTAGTCATGTGTTTGGCGTGCAGGCGTTTGTCCTCGATCTTTGCATGGATATTTCCTCTACGCCCAGCGATATCTACGCATGTCTGCACCCAACCAAAACAAGTCGACTTATTTTCTTACAACGTATTAATTAACGTAGTGTCATATCAGAATCTGTCATAAAATTGTTATAAGGCACAGTGCACGACAAGATGAGAAGTACCGAGGCAGCCGTTCAGGATTGTTGGATTTATTAGAAGGTCCAATAACATACAAATGCATTTGCTGTTCGGAAGGCAAGTGGGCGACTCTCTTATTGTGCGCACCATTCACGTGCTGGCATGAATGGGAGATTCTAATGTGAATACACACCGCGATGGGCAACACGTACTGACAACGTTCGCGCAGAAGCCGCTCTCACTATCGACTTTTTGAAGAGTACATTGTGACATAAACATATTATACACACGTGATGAATGTAAAAATGCACATGAGTACACAAACACTACCTTTCTCAGAGCTTTTAGCACCAGCGGAGTCAGATTTATTGGCCATTTCTGCAAAATATTCAATGCACCTAAAGCATGACCAACGTGTGGACGTCTAGGCATTTACCTTGCTCAACAAGGGCCTTAGCCTGTTTGTATTTGCTCGCGTCTAGCGCATTATGCACATTTGGAATAATAAAGGTCAATGTGTCAAGGATCAGTATGCGTCACTGGATATTGCGAGGGGCTTCTTCTTTGCATGACTGACTGATATATTATGATGTATTATTACTCATATATACTCTCTTGTAGTTGGTAAAAAAACCGCCAGTCGAATTTGCTATCACGCGATGTCAAATTTTCACATCTTAAAAAGACGGAGAGATCAAAGTTGTTGGTTTTCTTTTACAATGTTAGAATATTCCATAGCCTGTTTTTATACACTTACAAAATCTACATTGTCACTAGTTTATTGCTACTTCAGGTTTTCCCGGCCAATTTCGCACTTTTGTCAGTCCATTTCCTTAGTACTGCATTCAATTATTTTTCAAAATTTAGCGTAGACGACATATTCGGTATTTCATTTCTATGATCTCTTCATTCAAATTCATTTTTTTAGCATTCAAACTACCTTTTACGTCATTCTAATTAACACTTTTTCAGCTGAAATTCTTAAGACAAGCACTACATTTCGTTATTCGTTCAAGTTCAATAACTATTCAAAATGATATACATTAGTCACGTGATCACGCATATGCTGCGCTCGTTCATTCGAATTAATTTTTGGGCATCCAATTTAACATGTTTTGCAGTGAATTTAGCACATATGTTTATGCTTTGGTTCTTCCTTTATTTTTTTCATCATATAGTTATTGTTTTGTAAGCATCATTACATTTCATATTTTCGTATTCATTTTAGAGATTTTGGCAACAGTTTTTTTTTATATGCTTATTGAGTCTCCCAGTCCGAAGATGTCCCAAGTGCATGTGGCCACAACTTATATGGCCGTTGGGCGATTTATTCTGAGTGTGTCGGCCAGTTCTAGGAAGTCAAAGATATGATCATCAAAATTGATGTTCCTATATTCTTTCTCTCCGTCTTCTTGAGATATACGTCTGTATCTAACTTGTGCAGTCATGACTGCAAAAAGATGAAGTTTCTGAGTGGAAATTAGGATAATGACAAGTATGAGTGAAAATGGACGTTACAGAACAACAAACTCGAATTTTATAGTGACGTCAGGGATCACTCGAAGATTTTGGAGTGATCCCAGTGACTGAAAATGAAACAAAAAGTCACCGTGATAGAAATACAAGTATAAATGTTCTCACCTTTTCAAAAAAGAAATAACATGATGTCAATTTGAATGAAAAATGTTTGGAATTTGACTGCCTATTCGCGAAATAAATGACTCAAATACCCTTTTATGCGAGTGGTGGCGAATTTGAATGAACGTAGACTACCAGCCAATTTAGATACTCTTATAACGAATTTGAAAGCCACATGTGCAAATTCAATTGATCGGAATGCTAAATTGAAAGCACAAGTTGCAATTTTGAATGACAGACTGTGCGATAACGAGGGTTTTTGCTAAATTGAAGAACCTTCTATCAAATGGACTGACAAAAGTGCGAAATTGGGCGGGAAGCGAATATTTTTTTCGCGGCAGGGAAGGCCTATATTGCCCTAGTGGTGACACGACATCTGCTCCTGCGAGAGTTGCTCCGGTCTTATTTTCTCCAAGGACGTAAACCTATATCACAGCCTTAACCCTAAAACCATAAATTATGATTTTAGGGTTAGGGTTGTGATTAGGTTTAAGCTTGATGTGAGGATTAGGATCAGGGTTAGGTTTGGGGTTTGTGGGTCGAGTTTATGTTTGCTTAGATATTTCACTGGAGCAATTGTCGGACGACCCGATCTCATGGAACCTGCCCGAGTACATTAATCACTGTTACCCGGACTGTGTAAGAGTTCTGTGACTGTTAACACCGCCGTTCCTAGCTGCCCTCTCCTTTCAATGCCTAGCACTATGCACGCGTAATAATTTCTCGATATAATACTTGTGCGGGCCGCCGTTCGATCCATCATTTATAGCGTACTCTTGTGTCTTGTGGTATCTTATCATGTCAGTCTTGTCTCATGTCGGTGTTCTCCTTATAAAACTCAACAGAACGTGGCCTATTTTTGCACTGATATTCTTCCTCAGATGGACCCGCTTAGAACTGATATGATTAAATCATAGAGTGATTCATGACAACGGAAATTTGTTTTTCACCGCAGTAGTCGCTACAAAACAAAAATACTTATTATACAATACTAGAAGCATACAACAAATACTAGAAGCCTATATAGGTACTGTCTTTCAGTGGGTTCCTCCCTTTTTCATCAATTTAATGTGGACTCATTGGTGGATATTATTTTAATTGTTTAATTCACGATGTGTCATCTTCACATTTCCCTTTGTCATGAAACAAGTGTATTGTATAAATTATTAATGATTTTGTCGGAAAATAAGATGTGCAACCTCCCCACCCCCATGAGCATTTTCCCTGACAGCCCCCCCCCCCCGCCACACACATACACACACACATAAACACGTTTTGTGGTCTCAAGTCTTACACCTGTATATAAAGCGGACCAATCCGAGTCCGTCATGAGTGATACTTACCGCATAACATATACTACAAAATATCGGGGTAGTGTTTACAAAATACAAGTATACATCTAATCTAGAAGCTAAACATGCTCTCTTTATAGCTTAATAATCTTTAAAAACACGTGAAAAAAACTAGTGAAGAAACTGTGTAGTCTTTCGTTTATGACCTTTGAGCGGAATTTCAGCAGGACTTGCACCCCTTGTACATTTCAGGACTGGAGTGTAATTAATTGGTCTGGACATACTGTAATAGAATAATAGATGAAACACGAAAGATGCTGGATATTTAGTGTATTTTATGTATGTACACATGTGACAGAGCAAGTGGATCAATCCTGTGTCATACATGCACCACAAATTGATGATATTGAATATCAGCCATTTGAAAGGATGACATTTCATTTTACAGCATACAGCATATAGTTAGTGCATCACTACTGCAGCCGCCATATTGGCTCTATATATAAAAGGTGATCATTCAGCAGAAAACTGTCTTCTCCTTTGCAAACCATAATATTAAGGGATACAAAGAAATTGTTGAGTTCGCAAACCATAATATAAAGAAATACAAAGAAGATGTTGAGTCTTTGGAAATTTGTGGAAAGTTTCGGCTGTTTCCCAGTACAAACTGTTACAGTTAAATATATAAGAAATGTCGAGTCTGGGGAAACTTATGGAAAGTTTTGGGAAGGGTGCTAGTCCCAGAGAGGAGGGAGAAGCACCACACGTATATACATGGGATTTTCCATCATGACCAGCCAGGTGGTAGTGGACAGTCGCTAAGACAAAGAAGAGTGTAGTCTAGTGGTCAGCCTGATGGTCACTTTTGAACAGGCATGATCATGGCCTAAAGCCATGTAACCGACAACTGATTGGAGGATGGTTTGCATGAATTATTAAGGGGTGGAGCATGTAAATGCTATTATATTCATCATGTTGTTGCTAGGTGTTGCTAGGTGGTGCTAGACAAAATTTTCCATAGCACCATGTGCTGCACCCTCAGAATCATTATAAATAGAATGATTTATTTCTTTGAAGTTAGTTGATTCGAGCATTCATGTATTCATCGGTCACTCATTGAGTGGGAGATACCCACTCTCTTATACCGCACCGGAAGACTTGTGAACTTCATCTACAAGACAATAAACGACCATCTTTGTACATATTGTACATCACTGTCTGCTTTGAAGTTCTTCAAAGTGTCATCGTGTGGTTGTTGAGCGTGAAAGGTACGCCAGTGTGCTGAGAATGCGGCATTGCTGAAAACCATCCAGTTACAGTATATATATATCCATTTTAATTCAACGCGTGTGTCTTTGCTTTTTCAGGTTACTGTGGTGTAAATGGCATTAAATAATGTAGAGCACTCTTTGATCTGTGTGATAACTAACTTTTGATCGCAATAAAAACCATACTTTGTACTGTATCATCAGCTGATGTATGACACTCACCTTGCACAAAGCTCGTGCTATATACGTCTACGCCATTGATACTCAGGACAGGTATAATATTGGCCAATGTTGACACTTGGAACAATGTTTCTGAAGGTTGATAGAAATCATCATATTATCAAGTTGCTCTTATGCTGTTTATATAATAATAATAATGATAATGATAATAATAATAATAATAATAATAATAATAATAATAATGATAATAATAATAATAATAATAATAATAATAATGATAATAATAATAATAATAATGATAATGATAATAATAATAATAATAATAATAATAATAATAATAATGATGATGATAATAATAATAATAATAATAATAATAATGATAATAATAATAATAATAATAATAATAATAATAATAATAAGGTCTTATTTATCCAGGGTAGTCTCTTCAGTGTTGCCACTGCTCTACCAGAGGGCCCTGCCATTATTATTACCCCAGCGTTGCCAGGTACCCATTTATACACCTGGGTCGAGAGGGACATTGTGGGTAAAAACATCTTATCCAAGGACGTAAGCACTGGGCGAGAATAGAACTCGGGTCCTCCGACTGGGAGTCGAGAGCCTTGCCACAGCGCCCCCATATTTGTTCTTCTCTTGGGATTGCGGGACGCGATTTTTTTTTCCGTAACCCTAACGCGTCGAAAGTGCCAATTGTGTCACTTGAGCAAAGACTATCAGTGTACAAGTTGGTTTTTGTACGCATGTGCGTGGACTTTGCATGACTTGGGCAGTTAGGCGTTGAGTTTGTACTGTATATACACAGTACCATTGGCATGGTCGTCTGCTAACTACAGAATCCGATTACAATGTGAGAATGGGACGCCGTCCTTCAAACAGAAACATAACAACGGGTTTATGTGTATATGGGTATGTGTATGCGTGTGTTTGTGTGTGTGTGTGTGTGCGTGTGTGTGTGTGTGTGTGTGGTTTACACTTCACATGTCATCGGCATCGCGTTCGCCTTTGCCTTAGCTTATAGGTGGTATTTCTGTGGTTTTGTTCGCCGTCTGCTGACACTTTTCCTGTGTCTCGCAAGACTTTCGTTTCTAGGATGCATGCAAACTCGACGTCGTCATCAATATCTTGCAAAAAGTAAATTGGAAATGTAATTGAAGCTTGGAATAAATTATAATCAGAGTATTATATATTTAGGCTAACAGCTGCAGCGATTGCTATTGTTATTAACATTGATCATGTTTATTAAGCCCCACAAAATCAGATTCGAAGTGGGCATTGGGTCTTGGGTAACATGGATTAACTACTGGGTTAATTTGGGTTTATCCTCCGACTTCACGATGATTCAGAAAGCCGTAGTATAGGCTCCTTTTTAGTTCAGGTTCATGTATATCAAGGTATATGATTACATTCTCAATAATATAACATCCAAGATGAAGATGGGGGAGGGAAGAGAAACTGTGGGGGGGGGGGGAGCTATAGTAATCATCGATTTTGATCGATAATCTCTCTATAAATAGTTTAATTTAATCAGCTTTTGAGGGCATTTTGGATCGGCCAAAAATCAAAAGATGTGCTATTTCCAACAAATTCTATTCATTTTCCCAGTCCATACATGTACAAAATTGCTCTAATATCACGGTTTGAATTGCTCTATCATATATTTTTTTTTTTAATTTTCACTTTATCATTGCCAACCCTATAGTACTTTTCATCACGTACCATCGTAATCTCTACCACCACGACCATCATTGAAGGAAACCAAAACCCAAAAAGAAATGTGGATTGAGTGAAAGCAGCAACATTGGTAGAAAACATCAGTGAAAGTTTAAGGAAAATTGGGCAATCGATGCAAAAGTTATGAATTTTTAACGTTTTGATGTTGGAACCACTGGCTGCATGACATCATGTGTGGGCAACAACATAAAGAAAATATAAAGAAAACAAACATGTTTTCACTTTTCTTGAGTAATGGAAGAGCATTTGATTAACCACTTTCAGAAAGTAGGGGGAATGATTACTACCCTTAACATAAATTATGTCAGTATCAATTAAGTTGAGGGAATGTGTAATTTTACTGATTTTTTTTTTTTGGTGGAATTCTTTTCATATTTTCTTTACATTGTTGTCCACTAAAGACTTCATGGTCTCTATAGTAGTCTCTTTATTAAGTGATTACAACACCAAAATATAAAAACGAATAACTTTTGATTGTCCGATTTTTCCTCAAACTTTCACTGATGTGTACTGCTAATGTTGCTGCGTTCACTCAATTCATATTGTTCTTTGGGTTTTGGTTTCCTTTCCCAGGTAAAAAAAAACCAGTAGAAACCAGTAGAAACCAGTAAGCATTTTTCACTGGTCGTTACTGGTTTTAACTGGTCTTAACTGGTCTTAACAGGTTTCAACTGGTTCCAGTTGAAACCAGCAAGGTAACTCCAACTTTCCAGTAACAAAATGAGCAATTCTAATTGAAACCAGTTGAAGACGTACTGGTACCAGCTGATACCAGTTTAAACATACTGGTACGAGTTTATACCAGTTGAAGTTGCACTGCTTACCAGTTGAAACCAGTAAAAGTCTACTGATGGCCAGTTGTAATAACAGTTCAAGTATCACTGTACCAGTTGGTAACAGTTTCTGTCGGTTGAAGTCTTACTGGTACTAGTTGATACCAGTTCAAGTGTCATTTTGTACCAGTTGATACCAATTGAAGGCTACTGGTCTATAAGTTAATACGAGTTGAAGTTCCCAGTTGATACCAGTTCAAGTCTCAATGTGTACAACGGTGCCACTTGATATATCAACCAATCATTACTACCATCATTGCTTTTATTAGATTACCATGCACGACCATAAACATCATTACTATCATTTCACAACTGGATATCATCTTATCATCATCACCACGATTATCACTTGTATTACCATCGTATACATATCACCACAAGCAATAAATCTTCCACCACTATCAATACTTTTTTGTTCATGTCATCAATCCATCAACAACAACTTCACGAAATCTCTTTCAAAGTTTTCAGCATCATCATCATTATTCTCAGTCTGAATAAGCATTGCGATTGGCAATATATTCCTACTCGATCCCTCCCTCCAATGCCCACATGGCCTAGCACCCTTAATTGAATTGATGAAGAGAAACGATTGAATATTAAAACACTGATTTTTGTTTGTTTGTTTGTTTGTTTGTTTGTTTTTTGTTTGTAAGAACACTAGCCGCATTCACACGTACAAAATAGCTGGTTACCGAGCGCGCTCCAAAAGTCGAGTTCTTGTTATACTCGCAACTTTTTATAAACTTCATGATCGATATATTATAGAAACAAACACCTGGCTTTAACTGGTATCAGATTCCCAGGTGGGTTCATGACTTTAAATGTGTATAAACCATTTGTTGTCGACCGACACCCAAAAAAGGGAAGCCATGAGTGATTTGTTGTTTCGAAGTCGTGCAGTATCGTACACATAAAAAGTGATGAGATATTAGAGCTGTGATAGAAGTTTACCAGTATGAAGTTTATCAATATCAGCATAACCATTTATGTCTACCATGTGAGAGAGAGAGAAAAATAATCCAACCCACCACCTCCGATTCTCAATTAAAACACATTTGTAGAAGAGATTTGAAACGATCGTTTTGTAATGTGTTATTTGGCACAAAATAATTGCACTTATTTTTAATAATGGTAATCGATAACCAAATGAAAATCAATTTGCCAGATATTAGCCAGATTTAAGATCTTTTCATTAAGTTGGAGCAACGAGTATCAGTTCAGAGTCACAGAGGCTACTTTCGAGTTTTTATAAAATGCATTCATAGGAAACTGATAACTACAAGTTTAATTGAACGATGATAGCACCCATTATTATGGTTACAGATCGTTATTGAGAAGGTTCGTTATTCAGAAGGTGAGTATTCCGAAGGTTCGTTGTTCCGAAGATTCGTTATTCCGAAGGTTCGTTATTCCGAAGATTCGTTATTCCGAAGGTTCGTTAATCCGAAAATAAAACAAAGCTCGTTATTCCGAAGGTTCGTTACAGACCCTTTTTCATTGTCGGATCAACGAACCTTTGGAATAACGAACCCTATTTTATTTCCGGATTAGCGAACCTCCGGAATAACGAACCCTATTTCAGTTTCGAATAAACGAGCCTTCGGAAAGCGAACCCTATATTTTTTCGGATGAACGAACCTTCAGAATAACGAACCTGCGGAATAGCGCCACAAATGTTCGGATTAACCTAGGCCTACCGTTTTTGATTTTAGAATTTTAGGAACCTTCGGAATAACGAATATCCGAAACACACAAATTCCCTATACCTATTATAGAGGTTTGTTAACCCGAAAATCAAGAGAGGTTCGTTAATCCGGACATTTGTGACGTTATTCCGAAGGTTGGTTAGTCCGAAAATAAAATAGGGTTTGCTATTCCAAAGGCTCGTTTATTCGAAAATGAAATAGGGTTCGTTATTCCGAAGGTTCGTTAATCCAAAAATCAAACCCATTATTCCGAAGGTTCGTTAATCCAAAAATCAAACAGGGTTCTGGAACGGGTCACAAGACTGTTTGAACGTTCTTAAAACGTTTTTAAACGTTCTAGAGGGCTTTCAAAAGTTGTCTAAATGTCTATAACGTCCAAACGTTTTTCTGTCGTCCTTAAAAATCATGTACAGAAAGGTTTTTAATTGTTATTTTAACGTTTATGAAACGTTTTTATAACGTCCAATTGAAACGTTTTAAATACGTCGAAAAACCTTCCAGAAAAATGACGTTCTGAAAACGTTTTGACAAAACGTCCAAATAACGAACTTGGAACGTTTCAAGAACGTTTAGAAAACGTCCAAATGTTAGCTAGGAACCAGATTTGTATCATGGTTGTATCTTAAGGTGCTCACATGCACTTTATTAGACCTTAACCGGCCAAGATCTAAACATGACGTCAAAATCACGTCCATTTTCCTTGTTTAGTTTTCGTGAAAAAGGCGTCTTTCAGACATTTTTCTTGTTTTCTTTACCAATATACATCAAAAAGGCATGAATTGACGTGAGACGACGTGCTCATGACGTTATTCTGACGTACATCTTGTCTTTAGAATTGTATTTTACACGTCATTAAGACGACTCTAATGACCACCAATGACATCTTTGGGACAACTTCCATTTGAGCAAAAATACGACATATTGACGTCAGTTTGAAAAATACGACATATTCACGTCAGTTTGACACGTTTATATGATGCAAGTATCTGCCTGTTATTTTCGTTTATAAGACATTAAATTAGTAATTTACACGTCTTTACGACATCTTTGTATAACCAACAAGGCGTCAGAAAGACGTCACAAATATGACGTCTTTTAGATGTCTTCAAACACCAATACGACTTTTTGGCGTCAGGTTGAGACGTCTAAATAGCGTCTGTTTTCTTTGCTTATTTACGTCAAACAAACGACAATCATTACGCCTTTCTGAAGTCTAGATAATGAATTCTCTCTATGTGTTCCATTTGAGCAAAAAACAATCTTATTTTTGACAGTTGACTGACGTGAAACTGTCGTCGTTCTGACAACAGTATGTCGCAAACTGATATAACTCTATAAATCTATAATTCGTAGGCCTTAATTATATGAAGTCACAAAGACGTCGCAAAACTGACGTAAATCTAACGTCACGTCATTAATATGACGTGGTAAATAGGTTGCAAAGCAATGTATTTTTTTTTCACTAATACGTCGTAAATACGAAGTGGATAATACGTCACAAAACTGACTTGAATTTTACGTCTTTACCCAGCTAACACAAAGACGTTTTCTAAACGTTCTTGAAACATTCCAAGTTCGTTATTTGGACGTTTTATCAAAACTTTTTCAGAACGTCTTCTTGTGGAAGGTTTTCGACGTATTTAAAACGTTTCAATTGGACGTTATAAATACTTCTTTTAAACGTTAAAATAACACTAAAAAACCTTTCTAAATTTTTAAGGACCGACAGAAAAACGTTTGGACGTTATGGACATCCAGAAAACTTTTATAAACCCTCTACAACGTTTAAAAACGTTTTAACAACGTTCACAAAGTCTTATGACCCGTTCCAGAACCCTGTTTGATTTTTGGATTAACGAACCTTCGGAATAACGAACCCTAGTTCATTTTCGAATAAACGAGCCTTCGGAATAGCGAACCCTATTTCATTTTCAGACTAACGAACCTTGGGAATAACGAACTTTCGGAATAACGTCACAAATGTCCGGATTAACGAACCTTTCTTGATTTTCGGGTTAACAAACCTCTAGGTATAGGGGATCTGTGTGTTTCGGATATTCGTTATTCCGAAGGTTCGTTAATCCGAAAATCAAGAAGGGTACTTTAGTCCGAATATTTGTGGCGTTATTCCGCAGGTTAGTTATTCCGAAGGTTCGTTTATCCGAAAAAACTAGGGTTCGCTTTCCGATAAGGCTCGTTTATTCGAAAATAAAATACGGTTCGTTATTCGGAAGGTTCGCTAATCCGAAAATAAAATAGGGTTCGTTATTCCGAAGGTTCGTTGATCCGACAATGAAATAGGGTCCGTAACGAACCTTCGGAATAACGAGCTTTGTTTCATTTTCGGATTAACGAACCTTTGGAAAGCGAAACTTCGGAATAACGAACCTTCGGAATAACGAATCTTCGGAATAACGAACTTTCGGAATAAAGAATCTTCTGAATAACGAACCTTCTAAATAACGAACTGTAACCATAATAATGGGTGCTATCATTGTTCAAACTTGTAGTTATCAGTTTCCTATGAATGTATTTCATAAAAACTCGAAAGTAGCCCCTGTGACTCTGAACTGATGCTCGTTGCGCCAACTTAATGAAAAGATCTTAAATTTGGCTAATATCTGCATGACAAATTGATTTTCATTTGGATATCGATTACCATTATTAAAAATAAGGGAAATTATTTTGTGCCAAATAACACATTATAAAACGATCGTTTCAAATCTCTTCTACAAATGTGTTTTACTTGAGAATCGGGGCTGGTGGATTGGATTTTTTTTTCTCTCTCTCTCACATAGTAGACATATGGTTATATATTGATAAACTTTATACTGGTAAACTTCTATCACAGCTCTAATATCTCATCACTTTTTATATGTACGATACTGCACGACTTCGAGACAACAAATCACGCATGGCTTCCCTTTTTGGGTGTCAGTCGACAACAAATGGTTTATACACATTTAAAGTCATGAACCCATCTGGGAATCTGATACCAGTTAAAGCCAGGTATTTGTTTCTATAATATATCGATCATGAAGTTTATAAAAAGTTGCGAGTATAACAAGAACTCGACTTTTGGAGCGCGCTCGGTAACCACTTTGTACGTGTGAATGCGGCTAGTGTTCTTACAAACAAACAAAAAACAAACAAACAAACAAACAAACAAACAAAAATCAGTGTTTTAATATTCAATCGTTTCTCTTCATCAATTCAATTAAGGGTGCTAGGCCATGTGGGCATTGGAGGGAGGGATCGAGTAGGAATATATTGCCAGTCGCAATGCTTATTTAGACTGAGGATAATGATGATGATGATGAAAACTTTGAAAGAGATTTCGTGAAGTTGTTGTTGATGGATTGATGACATGAAAAAAAAAGTATTGATAGTGGTGGAAGATTTATTGCTTGTGGTGATATGTATACGATGGTAATACGAGTGATAATCGTGGTGATGATGATAAGATGATATCCAGTTGTGAAATGATAGTAATGATGTTTATGGTCGTGCATGGTAATCTAATGAAAGCAATGATGGTATAAGTGATGATGGTTGATATTAAAGGAAACCAAAACCCAAAGAACAATATGGATTGAGTGACAGCAGCAATATTAGCATTACACATCGGTGAAAGTTTGAGGAAAAATCGGACAATCAATGCAAAGGTTATTCGATTTTATATTTTTGGTGTTGTAATCACTGAAAAACAGAGATTACTAGAGACCATGACGTCTTCAGTGGACAACAATGTAAAGAAAATATAAAGAGAATTCCACAAAAAAATCAATAAAATTACACATTCCCGCAACTTAATTGATACTGACATAATTTATGCTAAGGGTAGTAATCATTCCCCCTACTTTCTGAAAGTGGTTAATCAAATGCTCTTCCATTACTCAAGAAAAGTGAAAAAATGTTTGTTTTCTTTTATTTTCTTTATGTTGTTGCCCGCACATGATGTCATGCAACCAGTGGTTCCAACATCAAAACGTTAAAAATTCATAACTTTTGCGTTGATTGCCCGATTTTCCTTAAACTTTCAGTGATGTGTTCTACTAATGTTGCTGCTTTCACTCAATCCATATTTCTTTGTGGATTTTGGTTTCCTTCAATGATGGTCGTGGTGGTAGAGGCGACGATGGTACGTGACGAGAACTTCGGACTATAGGGTTGGCAATGATAAAGTGAACATCAAAAAATTGTTGATAGAGCAATTCAAACCGTGATACTAGAGCAATTTTGTACATGTATGGACTGGGAAAATGATTTGATTTTGTTGGACATAGCACATCTTTTGATTTTTGAATGCCGATCCAAAATGCCTTTTTAAAGCTGATTGAATTAAACTATTTATAGAGAGATTTTATCGATCAAAATCGATGATTACTAGCTCTACCCCAGTTTCTCTTCCCTCCCCCATCTTCATCTTGGATGTTATTCCTTGAGAATGTAATCATATATCTTGATATACATGAACCTGAACTAAGGAGCCTATACTACGCCTTTCTGAATCATCGTGAAGTTGGAGGATAAACCCAAGTTAAAGGGTGTGTACAGTTCTGGTCGAGGTGAGGATTTAGCTTTTAACATTTTGTGAGATATTCAGAACCCACTCTATGAAATGCCAAAGAGCATGCAATTCTAAAGGGTATCAAAAGTTTATTTGATGAAAATCGGTTTTGAAATGGCTGAGATATCCAAAAACAAGGTGAAACAAAGAGATCCTAATAAAGTTGTGGCATGTCGCCTTTTATTATTTTCACTTTTTGGGATATTTCAGCCATTTCAAAACCAATTTTCATCAAATAAACGTTGAATCCTTCTTAAAATTACATGGTCTTTCATATTTCATAAGAGGTTTCTTATTATCTCACTTAGAAATGTTCAAAACATGAATCCCTTACCTCAACCAGTACTGTACAGTCCCTTTAACCCGGTAGTTCATCCATGTTACCCAAGACCCAATGCCCATTTCTAATCTGATTTTGTGGGGGTTAATAAACATGATCAATGTTGATAACAATAGCAATCGCTGCAACTGTAGACCTAAATATATAATACTTTGATTATGATTTATTCCAAGCTTCAATTAGATTTCCAATTTACTTTTTGCAAGATATTGATGACGACGTCGAGTTTGCATGCATCCTAGTAGGGCTCACACCTGTACAAATAAAATGGAATGTCCCAGCCCCCTTCACAAATTCGTACCAAAGATACCAAAATAAATGAAGAAAAAAATTAATTTAGAATCAATGATGTAGTTTGGCAAAAACTGAATAGCTGTAAATATTGAGTATGAATTCTTCTACAAACTGCATTTTGGTTGGAAGATGAAAGCTTTTCTGATTGAATTTGAGGGGACTTTATTTCATTGGCTGCATGTAAAGAAAAGAGGTGATTTTTTGAGTGAAGAGAACTCGTAGTTTGGCTTTGCGGACCCTTGGACAGAATTTGAGCCGAAGAACCCACCTGGGAAATTTGATGGATGAAAGCTTATATCTCACTTATCCAGGTTAGTGAAGATGAAACATCTCATTTCTCCCAGCTATTTACGGAATTTTTTGAAATTTGAATTTTAACACACGTTTCTAAGGGGAATTATTTACCCGTGTGAGCCCAGTAACGCAAGTCTTGCGAGACATAGGAAAAGTGTCACCAGACGGCGAACAAAACCACACCTATAAGGCAAAGGCGAACGCGATGCCGATGACATGTGAAGTGGAAACACACACACACACACACACACACACACACACGCTTACACACACGCATACACATACCCATACACACAAACCCGTTATGTTTCTGTTTGAAGGACGGCGTCTCATTCTCACATTTATGTAATCTGATTCTGTAGTTAGCAGACGACCATGCCAATGGTACTGTGTATATACAGTACAAACTCAACGCACATGCGTACAAAAACCAACTTGTACACTGATAGTCTTTGCTCAAGTGACACAATTGGCACTTTCGACGCGTTAGGGTTACGGAAAAAAAATCGCTTGCGGGACAAGGGCCTTTCGAATCTTTTGCAAAAAACAAAATAAGATATTAAGATGAATACGACTGTTCAGAAGAAGTAGAATTCCACACTCAGTGAGCTTTCGATGAGGCTTCATTATATGACCTTGCCCTGACCTGTTAAGATCATTTCTTTCTCAGAGGCCTTGTGACGGGGGGGGGGGGGGGGGCGTGGGGGCTGTAAAAATCGGAAGATATATCATGCCATGAAAAGGAAAAGTTTCATGAAACTGAACAGTCCAGATTGTTTTGTGTCAATACTATGATTATTGTTTTGTGGCCGTGTTTCACTTTTCTTTCCATTATAATTTGAATAGATCGACTTCTATAATCAAGAAGCGAGATACAAAATGGAAGATAGCATTGGACCCGAGAATGAATGTAGCTGTTTCTCTTCTCCACTTCGCAACTGAAAACATCTAAATACCATTGTCTAGCCTTTTGAATACATTCAGGGTCCCTCATAATACTACATAGGTGTTTCATCAGAGAGGGTTTTGAAACCACCGGCCAGATGTAGTCTATACCCATGCCGACCGCAGTAGATGACTTTCGACAAGTCAATGAAAAACTATACCATTTGTAGATGAAACAAACACCCAGCTTTTGTGCTTCACAATAGTTCTAAAATGTGAGTTAGGAAAAAAAAACCATGTAAAAAATAGAATCAGTGCTATCAACCTTATGTATTGTCAATACAAAATATGAGCAATAGTTTTAATAAATTTGTTTCTATAGACTAAACCATCTACAGTTATGGTTTATTGAGAAATGTAGTTATATCTCCATATATTTTAGGCTTTACTGGGAAATAGGATGTTTTGTGATACAACTGACCTACACATAGGCCTATGCATCAAATGTGATAACTCGAACATTTTTAAGTCGTTGTGCACAATGGTACACATGTACCTTTAATTTCCGCCATCTGTGCAATAGATGGAACAAATGGAGTCAGCAAGTGCACTGACAGATACCAGAAACTGCATGTGGTGTCACAAGAAAAATGGTTCTTATTCAAATTAATGGTTCTTTTCCATCATTCTGCTGGGTGTCGTTCATACATCATTCTCTCATATGGGTGGTTGTCGGAGCGAATGGGTCGATCCGACAGTTGTGTTTTCAACTATACAGTATGCAGTCCGATTTCAACGCCGTCTAAAACAATGAAGTGTTCGATGATGGCACTGATCTCTACCAACACTCAACAGATATCAGGAGCACTCGTTAGCGTCGGCTGTCGGTTGGCAAATGCAGATGGTTGGTAGGCTGTAATAAGTCGACAATAAGTTGGAAATTGGTTGCCAGTCGAATCCAAAGTTTTCATGCCGTGGGCCAGAACTCACTGAAGAACAGTCCTATGAGGTTGTTTACCAGTCGACGACAGGTTACCGACCTTCCAAAGATAACAAAAAAGCTAAATAATGGTTGCAAGGTTTTCGACGCAGCTCATCCAAAACCCTCTGTAGTTGCCCAAACCCGGTCTTCGACAACAATTGTCAACCTCCACAAAACTTTCATGTCGACCTCTGACAACCAATTGACTGACAACCAATGATTTCAGAGGTCGTAGAATTATCAGCGACCCGTCTTCGCTAATGTGCGACTAGATAGAGCCTAACGCACACACTTCTAGTCTGGGTGCCAAAGCCACTTTTTGGGCCTAACCTTGTTTTACCGTCCACCCAATGTTTTTTGATGGTTCTACCCTATTTCGGGGGTGCTGAATCCGAATCTGGATGATGCAACTCTTGCGTCCTTGAGGGTTTTGAGATATTCAAGATGGCCGCCAATATGGCCGCCCAAACCGGAAATTCCCATGTATTTCCTTCTGGATGATGAGAAGTTGAAAACAATTGGTGGTTTTACCCTATTTCGAGGGTGCCAAATCCGAATCTGGATGATGCAACTGTTGCATTCTTGAAGATTTTGAGATATTCAAGATGGCCGCCAAAATGCCTGCCAAAACCGGAAATTCCTATATATTTCCTTCTAAATGGTGAGAAATTGAAAACAATTAATGGTTTTACCCTAGCTCGATGGTGCTGAATCCGAATCTGGATGATGCAACCCCGTGCATCCTTGGAGGTATTGAGATATTCAAGATGGCCGCCAAAATGGCAGCCTAAATTGCCGCCAATTAAAACCGGAAACTCCTATGAATTAGCTTTTAAATGATGAGAAATAGAAAACAATAGATGGTTTTACCCTATTTCGAGGATGCTTAATCCGAATCTGGATGATTCACATTGAGATATTCAAGATGGCTGCCAAAATGGCCGCCAAAACGGAAATTCTTATGTATATATTTCCTTCTTATAAATGGTGAGAAATTTATAACAATTGATGGTTTTACCCTATCTTATTTTTGACTGAAAGATTTCATGTTTTCGTCAATGGCACAGTTTGAACTTGCTGTATAATACAGTGAAACCAGCTCTACCGGATATCTTTGAGTTGGTACGATACAAAGTGTGCCAGCAGTTCATCTAAATCATATTGTGATAGTGATGTAGAGAAGTTTACCTAAATTACCCAACATTACCTGTCTTAATCCATGAGCAGTTCAAATCTCTTCATCCATGAACACTCGATCAAATTGGTTAATTGGTTTATATTGGTGGTCTTGATGACATTGTTGGAGACACGAGTTAGACATTTTTATTGTTATTTATATTTTATAGTTTTTTTCATAGTATACTTTTTCGGCAATATGATGTAACATTATATATATATATATATATATATATATATATATATATATATATATATATTACAAACACACAAGAGGGGATGGACAAATCACAGGTAACGCGCTGTTAAAAAAAAACTGAATAAAAAACCAAACGACAACATGTAAGGTAATAGTTGATAATCCAGGACTTACGAATATCATAATCGCGCAGAGTGCTTTTGAAATTACCCTTATTGATATCTGCTATAGTGGTCATGGATGCAACCATTTCCAATGACGTAATCAGAATAAGAGACAAGTTTTATAAAAATACGAGGCGAGACTCGTCAGAATACAAGACAAGTTTCAACACCAAATACCAGCATGCTACAATTTAATTTTACTCTATTGGTAGCCGAAAAGGATTAACTTCACATCTGTTAAGCCATATTGACGACCACAAGCATTATTAACAATTATGCATAAAGGAATTTTCAGTCATATCTTTGTGTTTGTACGTTTCAGTATGATGTCAATATCACTTTTTTTTTCAGTACGTGTTAAAGTTCCGTTTGAGACATATCGGAATATCTCAGTATATTACAATATCATTGTGACAGTCATTTTGGATGCCAAAAACTTTCGGCCGATTTGACAAATCCGCTCAACTGAGTTGAGTGTTAGAATACGAGTTATTGCTTTTCACCCTGGGTTTAATCCTCCGCTTCGCGTTAGAGCACAATACTTCACCATTTAAGTATAAGAAAATGTTAAGGAGTTTCCGCTTATACAGGACATTTATAGATGTCTCAAACCTTTCAAAGACATTCAGCACCCTCGAAATAGGATAAAACCATCAATGTATTTCAAAATTTTCACCATTACGAAAAAATATATTAACATTGGCAACTTATTATGCCACTTATTTTGGCTGTCATCTTGGACGTCTAAAAACCCTAAAGTATGGACCAATTTAAACAACCAAGTTTCGAGGGTCATGGTGCTGAGTAGGGTCTAAAATTTTCCAATTTTTGACAGTTATTTTGGTGGTCATCTTGGACATCTCAAAACCCTAAAAAAAGAACACGAATGTTGCATCAACCAGGTTCGGATTCAGCACCCTCAAAATAGAGTAAAACCGCCAATTGTTTTTAATTTTACACCATTTAGAAGGTGATATATAGGGCTTACATGGAAATTTTCGTTTTTGACGGCCATTTGGGGGCCATTCTGGCGGCCACCTTTACTATCTCGAAACCCTCAAGGAAGCAAGAGCTGTATCCTGGAGCATCAAATTCAGCAAACTCAAAATAGGGTGAAACCACCAACTGTTTTATATTTTACACCAGTTAGAAGGAAATAGGGGGTCTACCTATGAATTTCCGTTTTTGGCGGTCATTTTTGGCGACCATCTTTACCATCTCTAAACCGTTAAGAATGCAAAAGTTGTATCCTGCAACTTCGGATTCAGCACACTCAAAATAAGATAAAAACCACCAATTGCTATCAAATTGTCACCATTTACAAGGAAATACATGGGAACTTCCGTTTTGGGCGACCATTTTAACGGCCATCTTGAATATCTCAAAATCTTCAACAATGCAGGAGTTGCATCATCCAGATTCGGATTCAGCACCCTCGAATTAGGGTTGAACCGTCAATTGTTTTCAATTTCTCACCATTTAGAAGGAAATACATGGGAATTTCTGGTTTTAATTGGCGGCCATTTTGGCGGCCATCTTGAATATCTCAAAAACTTCATGGATGCAAGAGTTGCGTCATCCAGATTCGGATACAGCACCCTCGATATAGGGTAGAATAATCAATTATTTTTCAATTTCACACCATTTATAGAAGGAAATACGTGGGAATTTTCGGGTTTTGGCGGCCATATTGGGGGCCATCTTGAATATCTCAAAATCCTCAAGGATGCAAGAGTTGCATCATCCAGATTCGGATTCAGCACCCTCGAAATAGGGTAAAACCATGAATAGTTTTCAATTTCTTACCATTTAGTAGGAAATACATGGGAATTGTCGGTTTTGATTGGGGGCCATTTTGGCGGCCATCTTGAATATCTCAAAAACTTCATGGATGCAAGAGTTGCATCATCCAGATTCGGAATCAGCACCCTCGAAATAGGGTAGACCCATCAATTGTTTCCAATAATTTCCCACCATTTAGAAGGAAATACATGGGATATAACGAATTTCAGGTTTTAATTGGCAGCCATTTTGGCGGCCATCTTGAATATCTCAAAAACTTCATGGATGCAAGAGTTGCATCATCCAGATTCGGATTCAGCACCCTCGAAATAGGGTAGAACCATCAATTGTTTCCAATTTCTCACCATTTGGAAGGAAATACATGGGAATTTCCGGTTCTAAGTGGCGGCCATTTTGGCGGCCATCTTGAATATCTCAAAAACTTCATGGATGCAGGAGTTGCATCATCCACGTTCGGATTCAGCACCCTCGAAATAGGGTAGAATCATCAATTATTTTCAATTTCACACCATTTAGAAGGAAATATGTGGGAATTTTCGGTTTGGGCGGCCATTTTGGGGGCCATCTTGAATATCTCAAAATCCTCAAGGATGCAAGAGTTGCATCATCCAGATTCGGATTTAGCACCCTCGAAATAGGGTGAAACCGTCAATTGTTTTCAATTTCTCACCATCTAGAAGGAAATACATGGGAATTTCCGGTTTGGGCGGCCATATTGGCGGCCATCTTGAATATCTCAAAACCCTCAAGGATGCAAGAGTTGCATCATCCAGATTCGGATTCAACACCCCCAAAATAGGTTGAAACCATCAAAAAACATTGGGTGGACGGTAAAACAAGGTTCAGCCTCTGGCACCCAGACTATTCTGATTCTATGCTGATTGCTGTGTTGTATTGCTTTTACGACTCTCTGCGAAATGGATAGCAGAGTTTGTACCGCATTAATACTTGACATGTGACATGTGATATGCGGCCACCATTAATGCTCATTTTCACCCTTGTGCTCTCAACAACATTTAGGAGGCGTATGAAGTCCGTGACAACAGCTGACCATAACCAAGTGAGATACTACGTATTATACCTCCTTGCTATTACAAACTGATTGGATTCAGACCACAGTATCAAGGCGCTGACAGGTGCTCGTTGGAGCGACATGCCTGATTCAACGAAGGAGGGACTGGGGTGTATGTCAAGGCTCAGACGGCAATGGGGCTGGGTTGTCACCTTCGCATCATTCCTGATCTATTTCATCACAATCGGTGTGATATACTGCTTCGGTATTATCACCGTGGCAGTTCAAAACGAATTAAACTCCAGTGTTGCAGCAACAGGTATCTGATATTGCTTATTAAGAGTGTGTTTCGAAGTCAGGTGGAGAAGACAGCAATCTACAATATATGCGTATACAGTATTTCGTCTAATCAAGGACAGAAACAAATTCTGGTAAACACATAGGCCTACTTAAGGTTGAGAAAAATACATATATATTTTACAGAGAGGGAAGAATTCAATTTTGTCAGAACACTTCTGCTACTGGGTATGATTAAATGCACATACGAATTCGATAAGAGCTAAAGAAATTTTCAGGTTATAGCTAAGCAGTAGAAACTCGCACAGATACCAAGATTGAGCAGATTTGTTTGAAAGTGAGCTAATGACAATCTTATAGATACAATACATTATTAGATCTTCCTGAAACAATTTTGTAGGTTTTAAATCATTTAGAATTAGCCGTATCGTGAGTATCAGCTTCTGATAAAAGTAACTTTGATCATATAAATTTATGCAACAATGTCCCATTGGATTTATAAGTCTATTTGTCTAAATGCTCTATATAGGGTGACTTATTCAATATTGTGTGGAAAATAGAAAGGTGACCTTCTAGTATTTGTGTACAGTATTTCTTACAAAAACAAATTGTAGACAGACTATTTATTCCAGGAGGCTTAATGGTAGATGACAAACACTTGATATGCAGTCATTGCTCTTCGACAGGGAAACAGAGCATGATTTATACTGTGTAAAAATACAACAGAATAAGTTCGTTTGAGTAATCATTTCCTCTTCCACTTTAGAAGCACATTAAAGCTGCTGCACTTAAATGACACAGAGATTCTTTTTCTTTCTTTATGTGCTTGTCCTAGGATGGATCCCGTCCATTGCTGCTGGACTAAGTCTGATTTCTGTCGCGATTGTGGATAGTCTTGCAAGGAGGCTAAGCTATCGCCTAGTGAGCATCATCGGTGTCGTTCTTTGCTTCATTGCCTGTCTTGTCACTTCATTCATGCCATCCGTATTCCCGATGTACTTCACCTTTGGTCTCGCCTACGGTATCGGTGCGGGAATTTGTACGTTCTCGGGAATGCTCCTTGTTGTCGAATATTTCCCATCGAAACATCGCTCAAGAGCAACCTCACTGGCCGTGGCCGGAACGACGACAGGTACAATATTTTACAGTAATCTCTGTCTCTGTCGAATGGGGTACAGTGAGAACCGATTATGTTTGTAATGAGCGGAAGCACGGAACTTCATGTTGCAAGATATCGGTCGGTGAGAAAGATGAGATACTCCATTTGATTTGGCAAAGTTGAAGCAGAAAAGAACATGTCATCTTCCTCCAAGTGCGAAATACTATTTTCTTGAAAGAATATAGATTTATATATTATTGTTTCTATTATTCAACACAAGGACATTGAAGGGCGTGGTCTAAATGGCAATTGTTTGTAAAACAACAATCATTCCTTAGAGCATGGACCCGGGGTAGGGTCCATGCTTAGAGCAAGGCGTCAGGTTCGGGATAGATAAAGATTTTATGGAGTTTGGAGACGTCATCGTGCGATATCCAAAACATGCGTTTTCCCCTTTCGTGGTTACAAAACAATTCAGATTAACATGACAAGAAAGTATAAAGTCAGATATTTTCCAGGTAACGCAAAGGAATTACTTATCATCTTGTTATTGCCAATGATGTAATTATACTTGTCATTTGTATTATAACAGAAGAATAAACCAAGCAGTCCTTATGATAGGGTAGGGCTCTCCATAAGGTGATATGTCCTTTCAGAACTGCTTATAACAAAAGAATAAACCAATTGTTCTTGGTGCCAGGGCCGTCCACATGGTGATCATCCCGTCAGGACTTCACTTCCTCAAAAGAATACCTAGTTCTTTTTTAGGATTACAGTGTATTCACATGGCAAGAAATATGAACTAGAGTTACCTATGTCGAGTATTTGTCTCATACCAACAACTTTTCATTCAAACACGAAATGCTGCAAACAAAATAATTGTTCAGCTTTGATTTAGACCTAATCTTCTATGTACCAGTTCTCCTCCAAGTGGCTACCGGATGTTTCTCGGATATGTTCGGGAGGGGGGGGGGGGGGGGGGGATTCATAGCTATCCTATAGATACGCGTCAAAATGACGTTTTCTCCTCCATGTATACTCGGAACTATTTTTGCCCCCAAAAAAGCAACAACAAAACAAAACAAAAGCGAACCCACCCATCCCCTAAAAAAAACAAAAACAAAAACAGAAACGAACATGTATGATAAAAGGGCCCTGGTGCTGAAATAAACACTCCCACAAACAACAAGCTGCTCATCCTCACATTCCTTTAAAGGTAACCCAAATCCAAAGACAAATGTGGATTGAGTGAAATCAGCAAAACTAGGTGTAGAAGAACACATCAACAAAATTTTGAGGAAAATTGGACATTCGATGCAGAAGTTATGAACTTTTGAAGGAATTTTGATGTTGGAACTGCTGGATGAGGAGACTACTAGAGGTAAAAGCGTCTTGTATGGACAACAATTATACAGAAAATATAAAGGGAATTCCACGAACATTCATTTTTCATGAAAGTCAAACATTCCATCAACTTGATACTGGCATATATTATTCCCCTGCTTTCTGAAAGCGGTTGGCAAGAGCTCTTTCATTATGGTAGAAAAGTGATTTTTTTTTTTTTTTTTTTTTGGTGTTCCCTTTATATTTCTGTTTGACTTTGGGTTTCCTTTAACCGCAAATGAAAGATTTTCTACGGGATGGCTATCTTCCAGACACTGAATAGATTCGCGACGTCTTATATCATACACGTATTGCCGTATATTATTGTCCTTATACACTGTACTATCCATAAATTGTCAATATGGTGCGCACTCAGGGCCTTGTCGGCACGCTCTTGGAATTCATCATGAACAATGCCGCAGTTAATCCTTCGCAATTTAATTTCCTTTTGTTTCTTTTTCTGTTGAGAGCTCGACTGCAGGCGCCTGCTAGCTCAATGATTGGACATTTACACGTGTGTGTGTGTGTGTGTGTGTGTGTACTGTATACATGTACTAGTATGCTGAATACGTGTAACAGCGCCAATGTATATAATAGCAGTCTCGTGCATATCATAGTATACAAATAATGAATGTTTACGAGTGCAATACGTATTTCATGAGGTGAAATATGAAAATGATCCATTCAACGAGGCGCAGCCGAGTTGAATGGATCAAACATTTCATCTTTCAAATGAGTCCATCGCACGAATGAAAAACATTTATAAAATGGGTTCAAGAATGTAGCCAATTGGAAGCGCTGAAATGAGTCACGTGTGCGTGCATTATTTTCTTCAGGTAAGCACTAAGAAGAGTCTCTCTTCCACCTCCCTGGCCTGACGTACGTCACAATGTTTTACACTAGCAGTGCGCACTCAATCAGTTGTTACAAGTGCGTCACGCGCTACTATACGCGCTGTCAATCCTGTAAACAACTTCTAGTTCGGGCCGCGGGCTGCCACAACAGCCGGCGGCCTTTCTTGTGCATACGTACGTGGCGTACGTATACTCTTATACGTACGTACAGTACTTATGTGCGGGATTTCCGAGTGCGACGTGCGTAAATGTTTGGGACGAACATCTTCGGACATCTTGACTTTTGAGCGAGTGCTACATGTAGCTGACTGGTATTGACCCACAAAGGTACGTGAATAATGCTGTTAGTTTTCGATCAAATGATGCACAGGGTTATTTCGTGGCGTTAGTGAAGGTGCGGCTCACTCTCGAGTATTGACAACGGTTGCAAACATGCACTCGGCTGCGCCTCGTGCATGTCGCACCATTGTCAATACTCTCGAGCGCGCCGCACCTTCACTAACACACTCTATCCTGTGCATCATTAAATTATAAAATGGGTTCAAGAATGTAGCCAATTGGAAGCGCTGAAATGAGTCACGTGTGCGTGTATAAATTTCTCACTAACATGCACGGCCTGACGTCACAATGTTTTCACTAGCAGTGCGCACTCAATCAGTTGTTACAAGTGCGTCGCGCGCTACTATACGCGCTGTCAATCCTGTAAACAACATCTAGTTCGGGCTGCCGACCGGCCTTTCTTGTGCATAACATGTGGCGTACGTATACTAGTACTCTTGAACGTACAGTACTTATATGTGCGGGATGTCCGAGTGCGACGCGAGTGCACATGGTGCGTAAATGTTTGGGACGAACATCTTCGGACATCTTGACTCTTGAGCGAGTGCTACATGTAGCTGACTGGTATTGACCCACAAAGGTACGTGAAAAATGCTGTTAGTTTTCGACCCATTTTATAAAACAAATGATGCACAGGATTATTTCGTGGCGCTACATCTCCACTAACGCACTATATCCTGTGCATCATTTGTATATCATTACTTGTTTTATATAACGCCTGAGATAGATCCTTGTCATTTGATGTTTTATTAATTCAGAAACATAAGGGAGAATCTGAGATCGCGAGAGTGCTCACTGAGCGCTTTACGCTAGCGCGCTGTCACACTGCAAACGCAAGCTTCTAGCGCGCTGTAGCATACTACACACACTGCAAACGCAATCGTTTTACACGCGTGTGTGCCGGGCTCTCAGCGAGCGTGCGATGGATCAAATCGTATGGATCCAAAATTGCACGGTAAATGGAGCCACAATTGCACGGATGATGATGTCATAGTGAAATGGGCCGAATGATCAATGTCAAACAACCAATCAAATGACAAGGATCTCTCCAGGCGTTATATAACACACATTATATAACGACTGAAGAGATCCTTGTCATTTGATTGGTTGTTTGACGTTGATTATTCGGCCCATTTCACTATGACGTCATCATCCGTGCAATTGTGGTTCCATTTACCGTGCAATTTTGGATCCATACGATTTGCTCCATTGCACGCTCACTGAAACCCGGCATACTACGCGTATACGCTTGTGTTTTGCAGTGTATGTATGCGACAGCGCGCTACCTAGCATAAAGCACTCAGTGAGCTGAGCACTCTCGCGATCTCAGATTCTCCATTGTTTCTAAATTAATAAAACATGAAAGGACAAGGATCTCTTTCAGGCGTTATATAAAACAAATAATAAATGTTTTCATTCGTGAAATGGACAGAATATTTCATTCGGTGAAAGGAAATGTTTGATCCATTCAACTCGGCTGCGCCTCGTTGAATGGATCATTTCATCTTTCACCTCATGAAATATTCTGTCCATTGCACTCATAAACATTATTCATTATTTGTATAATATATATGTAATCACGAAAACTTTGTCACAGCCATTGTTTATATTAAATTTACACGTGTCCGCAAACCTTTTTCTTATTTTATTTCCATTCTATAGAAGTCAGTCAAGGAAAGAAAGAACAAGACAAAGCAAAGAGATAAGCGAAGGGTTGTCACGCACTATGTGCACTCATATCAGATACAAGGCCGTCTAACACAAAGTTGGCATAATGTTGAAAGTGCTGACAATCATAGATTGTTATCTACCGGATATTGCCAACACAGCGCAACACAGAATCCTCATTCTAGTAAACACATTGATTTCCGCAGTTCTCATGCTTTTACTCTTCGCAATCATTCGCACTGCACATATATACAAGCAGCATCACAATCAAGTAGATCTATAGGCCTATCTACTTTTAAAGCTCCTTTCACAATTGGTCTGTGATATGTTTTTCGCCTGCAACAGGTTTTTGTTTGTTTGTTTGTTTGTTTGCAGTGGCGTACCGTTGGTCAAGACATTGGGGGGGGGGCACCTCGTGGCAGCAACATCAGAATTTCATAACGGTACAATTAAATGCGAGCGAGCGGAGGGAGCGAGCTTGAAAATTTTGACAATTATTTACAGTCCCCAAACTGCCGTTTGTAGCTATATATATATATATATATACAGTGTATATATATTTGCTTTGGAAATTAAGGGGGTTGCAAAGGGCGCAACTGCTGGCAATTGCTGCCATGGCAGTAACATCGGGAGAATGGCATAACGATTAAATGCAAGCGAGCTTGAAAATGTTGACATTTTACAGTGTCCAAACTGCCGTTTATATAGCTATATTTTTTCGCTTTGGAAATTAAGGGGAGGGGCGCACCGGGCGCACTGCTGGCAATTACTAACAACATCAGGAGAATGGCATAACGATTAAATGCGAGCGAGCGAAGCGAGCGAGATTGAAAATGTTGACATTTTACTGTCCCCAAACTGCCGTTTGTAGCTATATTTTTTTCGCTTTGGAAATTAAGGGGAGGGGGCGCACCGGGAGCAACTGCTGACAATTACTGACAACAACATCAGGAGAATGGCATAACGATTAAATGCGAGCGAGCGAAGCGAGCGAGCTTGAAAATGTTGACATTTTACAGTCCCAAAACTGCCGTTTGTAGCTATATTTTTTCGCTTTGGAAATTAAGGGGAGGGGGAGTACCCGGCGCAACTGCTGGCAATTACTGACAACATCAGGAGAATGGCATAACAATTAATGCGAGCGAGCGAAGCGAGCGAGCTTGAAAATTTTAACATTTTACAGTCGCCAAACTGCCGTTTGTAGCTATAATTTTTTCGCTTTGGAAATTAAGGGGAGGGGGCGCACCGGGAGCAACTGCTGGCATTTACTGACAACAACATTAGGAGAATGGCATAACGATTAAATGCGAGCGAGCGAAGCGAGCGAGCTTGAAAATTTGGACATTTTATAGTCCCCAAACTGCCGTTTCTAGATATATTTTTTCGCTTTGGAAATTAAGGGGAGGGTGCGCACCGAGAGTAACTGCTAGCAATTACTGACAACAACATCAGGAGAAGGGCATAACGATTAAATGCGAGCGAGCGAAGCGAGCGAGTTTGCAAATGTTGACATTTTACAGTCCCCAAACTGCCGTTTGTAGCTGTATTTTTTTCGCTTTGGAAATTAAGGGGAGGGGGCGCACCGGGAGCAACTGCTGACAATTACTGACAACAACATCAGGAGAATGGCATAACGATTAAATGCGAGCGAGCGAAGTGAGCGAGCTTGAAAATTTTGACATTTTACAGTCCAAAACTGCCGTTTGTAGCTATATTTTTTCGCTTTGAACACACTAAGAAAAAAAGGTTCAATAAGGGAGCTAGAAGGGTTCGAAGTCGCGAAAATGGGTGCAAACTACACGATTTGAGAAAATGGTGGAACTTTGCTTCTTATATGGTTCATTTTGGGTTCGATCTTGCCACGGTCATTGACGGTGCAATATTACGCCCCAAACTAGTCTCAAAACAAAGGCCATCCTATGGTGTTGCTCGGCACTAAAATGCAATATTACATATCCTTGTGCTGATATTATGAACATACATTTTTTGATATCAGGAAACTTAAGTTTCTTTCATATTCTATAATCATTCATCGAGAGTATATTTTCAAATTAAGTTGAGTCCATGATGAAAGGGGTCTACTAAAAAAAAAACGTAGAATACCTGATTGCTTGTCTGGTATTGACCAATCACATTGTTCACATAACCTAGGAGGTTTAACAGATGAAGTTCCAAATAGTCGTCAGATTTCTATTGCTGTACAAAACAATTCCACAGGTGCATTTGTGCCTTCGCTGATCGGGATTCGATGCCGCCGTCTCGCTGAGCAATCTGAAGATTCATTCTTCCTGTTTGTGGTTCATTCTTGCTAAGGTGCAATATTGAGCCCATAACAAGTCTCAAAGAAAGACCCATATGGTGTTGATCGACACTTGAATACAATATTGCATACCGTCGTGGTGCTACTATGTACATGTTTTTTTTAAAGACATCATAAAACTTGATGTTCTCCCATAATTTCATAATCATTCATCGGAGCATTTTTAAATGAAGTTGAGTCTTTGATGAAAGGGTCTGCGAACAAGCTAACGAAGAATACTTGACTGCTCGTCTGGTATTGACCAATCGAAATGGAATATGTCACAGCATTCTCTACATGCTTACTGTGCGATGATGGAATCAAACCCCACTACACGCTAAAGATTTTCGTTGCGACTCGATCTCGGGACAGAAAAAAAAGTCAATATCTTTTCAAGGCCCTCAAATCTGGAATTCCATCCACTCTGATGTGAAATGTAAGAAAACGGTACAAAGTTTTAAGGAAGCTTTCAAACGTATTTTACTTGAAAGGTTTTCTGGAAGTTACCAATATCATTTTACGAATTTATAAGAGACTAGCAAGATAGGGTGTGTTTGTGAAAATGACATCTTGTGTATTGCTAATATGCGCTGGTCCATGTTTTTGTCTGTGTATGCATGTGTGTGTATGTGTGAGTGTGTGTGTGTGTGTGTGCGTGTGTGTGCCAATGTTTTTCTCTGTATATACAATGTATTTACTTTTCCGGGATTAGTTTTAAATAAGGCCAATTGCCTTCTCACTCACCCCTTCACTTGATATCTTTTGCTGTTTGTTTGCTTTGTTTGTTTGTTGTCACATTGTCATTTTATTCATACCATTGTCACATTTTATGTATGCATATTTTATTAAGTGAAAGTAAAGGAAATGATAAACTAAAATCATTTAGAGAGCAAACTCGCGGATATATAAGGGTGCAAACTACACGATTTATTTGTAAGGGTTGATTTTTCCCCCTTTTTTTCATGGATTCATGCACGGTAAAGCCTAAGGGTAAAATGCATGCACATGGTAAGCACATGTTTCCGTGTGCTTGCAAACACCACATTTTAGAATGAATAAAGACTAGCTGTGATAGTGGAATTTCTCATGAATAAATAATAAAGCATTCAGACCCTGGCCATTGTTCAACACCATTGTCAGGGTGTTAACCACATACTCCCATACACACCCATTGACCCCTGTGCAAAGTGAAAATTTTGTACAGAGGGTTGGAAATAGAGCAAAATCTGTAACCTAACTGTGAAATTGATCATGGATTTCATGAAACTGATTTGTGTTTTAAACCACCTCCAACGAAATTGTACACTATACAACTGTCTCCCATATCAATGATAGTGTTATCTGATATATAGTTACTGAATTATTAAGAATCAAAAGTGGAAAAAAATTTTTAAACGCCTATTAATCCATAGAATACATTCGATGCAAAATAATGACATGGACGTTTCCTAAAGTGTCAATTCACGGACCCAGTAGTTTGGTCACCTGGTGTGGGCATGTTCATTCTTTTCTTGAACATGATTTATGAATTCAATGAATTGTTGAGTCGTGCAAACTTATGTGCACATAAGTTGACTCCCAGATGGCTCATTGTACAGCTCGTTCATGCGTGTTTGAGCTGAGCATCTAGCGCAAATTCCATTTCCATAGCAGATCAGCTCTTCTGAGGCTTTGCGTAGCGGCTTACTGCAACTCTGACTTCAAAATTAGTTTGTCCACTTCATAATATCAAGACCCCGCAGATTCCTACTACGTGGAAAATGGTGAGTTAAAACATCATCGTAAAGCATGATTTGAAATATCCACAATGTTCTCGACCAAGGCCTTACTCTCGATATTACCCTTCATCAAATTTCTTGTATCTGTTATGTTTTTGGTTATATAGCCATGTCTTATAATGTAGGCTTGCAGGCAGTAATATTAAAATGTTCCTTTTAGAGTTCTGTTAAAACTGGCTAGTTTTATGCGTGCTGTTTTCTGTTCTATTTTGTTTTGTTTCGTAACCATTCTGTGGAATTAGAGCAGCTTTAGCGATAAAATGTCTTGCTAAAGACGTCATGTCATTCCGATTTCAGATTTCAGATTCATTTATTGTTCATTTGTAGGAAATTCTTTTTGTTGGTACATGGGCGTGCACATAGGAATATCTACATACATGCATAAACTCACATATATTCATGTACATGTACACATTATAAATGATACAATTTTCACTACATACACAATTATACAAGCATAATTTATACTCACAATACAGTGAACACATACATAATCACAAATTTCAAGTAATTCTTTATATTTACCGATCAACAACAAAACAAAATAGTTCAGAAAACGTGGAATCGGATATTCCTATAGGAAGTGTATCCTTAACATAACCTTTACGCCACCTACCCCCCCCCCCCCCCACACACACACACATCCCTAAGGATAATACATCGCGTCGTGCCATACCCCATTTGATTAATAACGAATAAAAGGAACGGAAGTTGATGAATAATTGTTGATAAACTTATGGATAAATAGACCAGTGTACTAACTAAACTTATAATGGCAAACATTGCACGCTTATCTTTGTGCTGGGATAATTCTCTGTAGTCAGGTAGTGTTAGTGGTGGACTTAAGTTCACCCTGTATGCAGCAAGGCAGTGCATAAGAATTGAACTATACATTAAGCTGCCATGGAGAGAGTTATGTAGTCACATTTACATAAGTTAGCTCTTCTGCAAAATTATTACACACGCATGAACAGTGGCCTTGAACTCATGACATTTGATTTTCCTTTTCAGGTATTCAAGCAAGATACAATATGATGAAGTTGCGCGCATTCTCCTGATCACGTAAACTTATATGCAATTCTGAAGGACAGAGTGATTCCTCAACAGAATATGTAAGTTTCATTAATGGATTAATCCGTAATACATGTATATGTATTTTCAGGTTATTGATTCATCTAGATTTTCAGCATGTGATATCCGTGAAGTATATTATATTAAAGCGTATTATTACACATGAACGCAGTTTTATCAGTTACTATAACGTAGCCACCGTTTAGTGGGTTTGCGGAAAATTTGATAAGACTATAGTGCAATTTTTGATACCATCTATAATCGAGAGATATGTTACTCAAGTGAACCATTGCGATCATTCATTCTTGCCTTTTCCGTTCTACGTCTTCTCAGTTTTTTTGGACTTTTTCCTGAAAACTCCATGATGGATTGTAATTCATACAGGTAGCATGTCTACCCCGCAAGAATCTTCATTTTTTTTTTCTTTTTATTTACTTATTTATATTTATTTATTTACTATTTATTTTATTTATTTTATTTTTTTTTTTTTTTTTTGGGGGGGGGGGTAATCTTCTTTTCTGTAACCAGTATTATCAAAGTAAATCAAATCAATGTTATGAATAAGTAGAGGGGGCTATATTTTCACTTTTTTGTGTGTGTGGTAGCAGGATTAGAGGTGTCAACCATAATGGGCATCATTACACCCATTGCCATGGCCAGCACCCGGACCATCATCTGTGGCAAGCTCAGCAACGGCTGAATGGCTGAGGTCTATAAGTCTTACTCCTTTCCTAACTGTGTAAAATATCCATGCAGCAAACTGATGTTAAATTGGCATGTAATTTGATGTTGTCTTACTTTGTTATTTTATGTTATGAGGACTTTGAGTTGGTCAGGAAAAATGTGGGAATATTTGAATATGCCCTATGTCATAAATGTATGCAGGCCTACATAAAAGGTGTGTATTTTCATCTCAGTCCAAATTCGCCACATTTTTCTTTTCAACATGACTTTACTCAGGCTATTCCACATCTATTCTTTTTTTTCAGCTCTAACTTAGTGATGTCGGCATGCTGTCTCCTAATTCCCCGTCTGCCTGGAGAGGACATGCTGTATGTCTGTGACAAAGTAAGTGCTGCACTTTTATTTTTTTATGGGAGACGGGAATTCCATCTGCTTTGTGACTGGAAATATAAGAGGAATATTTCTTTGCAACATTATCATGTTTTACTTATATGACAAAGAGCTGAAATAAATCTATCCGACCGGATTTGTTTAGTAACCAACATCAAAGCTTAAAGGGATGGTATAGTATTGGTGGAGGTGAGGATTTGGGCTTTTAACTTTTTGTGATATACCAAGAACCTACGTATGAAATAATAGAGAGTATGCCATTCTAAGAGGAATTCTAAAGATTATTTGATGAAAATTGGTTTTGAAATGGATGAGCCATCCAAAAACAAAATAAAACGCAGCGATCGTGATAAAAAGTGAGTCCTATATTATATTATTATTGCTCTGTTTTGGATATCGCAGCTATTTCAAAACCATTTCTCATTATTTCGGCAAAATGACGTTAGAAACCTGAAGTAGATCTGTGCAATCAATTTAATTTTCCATTTTCTGGTCAATGGTCATAGTTGCAACCTGTTAGTTTATGTAAGCAACAAAACTGCGTAGTGTAAACGACCTATTTCCTTCGAAATTTTATTCAGTCATTACTTATTCATGCCAACATCTCTTTCAGAACCTGGCAGGACTAAATCCCACAATCTTCACTGTGAATGCTGCGCACTAGTGACATCACTATTTGGCTGGATGGTTGCGTCTGCCCGAATTCCTGTATACAATCGTGTCTTCCTTCGCTACAATGTTTCCGGCCTTCTGTGCTCTGTGGCTTTCAGTATCCCAGACAAGGCAGAAACACCCGATGCATACTTCAGCAGTACATTGCAAGCCTTGATCTGAACAGGCAACTATCACGAAGAAAAACCTACGGCATTTCATTAACAATATTGTTCAATAATTGTCTTGATATAGTTTACCAGCCTTAAGTTTTCATGGTGTATACTTTTACAAGGAATTGTCACCAGAGAAATGATGTTGTTCAGCTTGTCCCTCCGTTCGTACATCAGTCTGTTATCGATTATGGCAACGTTGTATCACGAAGGGAAATGAAACGAAAAGTACAAGTGGACAAGTTAATGCAGGGAGATTACTTTAGCAGTTGAACACATCGTCACAAATTGAGGAATATCGGAAAATCCGTTGAAGAGCTATATATACACATATATTTAGAGTTTCAGTGCCGCCATTACGAGATGAGAAAGCTACATCTTTGACGTCAACCATGGAAAATTATATAAAGAAATGTAAAGAAAATAGGCATAGTTTCACGTTTCTAGCATTACAAAAGGAGCACTTGATTTACTTCTTCCAGAAGGGGGTGGGGGTAATATTACCCTTAACATTATGGCAACGACAAATAAGTGGAGGCAATTTGTACTTTTCATTTAGAATCAGATTTTATGGAATTCCCTTGATATTTTCTTCATATACGTTTCCATACATGAAAGTGACACTGAAACTTTAAAAAATGCATAACTTCCACTGGATCATACGATTTTCCATGTTCACCTATGTGTTCTTATGATATTGCTCCAATCCACGGGTACATTTGGGTTTCATTCCCCTTTAGGTACTGTTTGAGGTATCCAAATGAAACTTTGCATATGTATGTACAATTGGACGAAGTTACTTCTACCACCTTGTGGGTGCCAGCGTTCAAGGTCAAATATTGTAGGTCATTGTCAAATTCTACAATGCCATTTCGTGCTCTTTCTTTGTATCTCACCTTGTAAGCACTGTCGACATAGTATTGTGGTGTTCTTTTAATAACTTTCCACACTTTTGAGCTATATGACCACCAAATTCACTCCTCAGATCATCCAAAGATGGCTGTCAAGTGTTGATATTGGTGAAGTCCGACTCCGTCAACAGTCAAAAAGTCAATGAGCTTACATTTGAAAATCAGTGTAATCACAAATTCGATATGTGGGCAAGACATCACTTCGCTTTTACCTTGCTAGATGGTGAATATTTGTGAAGCTTCCGTTTCTAATTCATACAGCATCAGCATACCTTATGTCTGAGAATAGTGGTAAAGAAGATTAGATACTTTGGCAACAGCGTGTAAAATTCGCAAAATTTTATTTTGTGCCTTATTTGCTAAACAAACGTCGTAGGAGGACTACAACCTGCCAGGCAGTATGGCGGAACAATTACTCTATTATTAGCGTCATAGAATAAATGACAATGATGTAGTTCTGAAGCATGCTATTCATTAGATACTTTTGCAATGACTCCATGTATACTTTTAATCGAACTAGGTATATAATCATCAATGTCTTGTACTTGAATAACGACAGAATGATTTCGGTGAGGAAAGTTTTCTGTCACGTCATTTAGGAATAAGGGAACGTGTCAATATTATGCTATTTGTTCCATAGTTATTTCTGAAGTGGTTAAATGTATTTTTCTTTAAAAAAAAATCATTTTATATATACCTACGTTGCATCCAGATGCCTATTCGTTGAAAAATATGGGCAATGTATTCAAAGGACAAAGATCATACACTAATGGGCCTAGGGTATACAACATTTCACTCGTTGTTGTTGTTTTGCTTTGTTTTGTGTTGTGTTGTTGTTGTTGTTGTTGTTGTTGTTTTTTTTTTTTTTTTGGGGGGGGGGGGGGGGGGACACGGTTCAAAGTGTCCTGAAACCTTGTATAATACATGCATTTAGTCATGTATGATGCCAAACTGTTCCCGCTCATACAAATGCAGCCGTTGCAAGGAAATAACATAAGATTATTCTTATACTCCATGATTTGGTAATGCTTAAGTGGTTCATAAGAGTCCAGTGAAACTGTGTACAGAACAAAAAGTGGATTTGACAATGGTATACAATATCCGCAATTTACTCTTTGACGGGGTCTATCATCCGATTAATATGTATAAGCACGGTAGTCCCCTATTCGGAAACTACAAGTTAGATAAGCTGCAATCATTTTGCACGCGACCATGGCATTATAGTACAAGGGCGTCACCAGGGGGGGTGCGTTGGGTGCGAACGCACCCCCCTTCAGATCCTTTAAAAAAAAAAAAAAAAATCAGTCTGCGAGCGACCTCAACGCCGGACGCTAAATAATTACTCTTTTCTATTTTTTTTTCATATTTTGCACCAGGGACACACACACACAGACACACACACAAAATCAATTCGCACCCCTGGTTCTGGCAGCACTGATTTTATACATATCTATTAGTATTCTACAGTGTTTACTATTTATCGACCGTACTGTACATCCCTACGATACCGAGCACTTATACACGTTTGCATGTACGTGTGCTACTTACAAGTACATAGTAGGGTCTATGTACATTACTTCTGACCAATCAATATTGCCAGCCCAAGAGCGAGCCTTAGCCTCATTTAAAAAAGATGAAAAAAAAATGGAGGGGCAAGCATATTACTTTGCCCACCCCCCCCCTCCATAATTCCAGAGACGAGAAGATTTTCTTATCTTTTTTTGGACCGAAACACAAAAAGTTACCCCCATAAAATATTGGAGGGGCAAGCGTATTTTAATTTTGCCCCCCCCCCATAATTAATAATTCCCGAAATGAGAAATTTTCTTGCTTGTGAAATAACCCCCATAAAAATATTGGAAGGCAAGCGCACCATTTGCCCCACCCCACATGATCATAATTCCCGCGATGAAAAGATTGTCTTGCTTTTTTGTTAGAATTCAAGAAATCTGTCCAATTATTTCACCCAAAAGCAGTGGCGTAACTACGGGGGGGGGGGGGGGGGTGCGCCCCCTCATAATCCGCTGGTAAAAAAAAAAGACTTACCGAAATAGTAATTCAAGTGTTAGTAAACTGCTTTTGAATGAAAGGGTGATCAAGAAATAAGATATTTTTCTATGATTTCTTTTAACTATAATTAGATAGGTATATAGTGTGAAACATTGTTCAAAAAGCCCGGACCCGACAAAAGATTTAGTCCAGGCTAGAAGGCACCCAACCTTGTTTTTTTATATATACAATGTTTTGTGATGGTTTCTTGTCAATTCGAGGGTGCTGATTCCAAATCCGATTGATGCCACTCGCGTAACCTTGAGCATTTTCGGCAAAATGCGAAAATCCAAAATGGCCGCCAGATATGCTAATTCGGCCGTGATAAACATAATAATGTGCATTATATGACAAATTATTCCACCAAACTTTGTACATTTCTGTTCCTAGAGTTACTCCATATGCATTTGCAAGGAAATTTCATTTCATATAGGTTCATTTAGTACTTAAAGCTCATTTTTTATTCAAAATGGCCGCCATTCCAATGCTTATATGTACTATAATGAATGGCAAAACACAATGCATATTGAATATAGAACAAATTTACTGTATTTCAAGTCCCGTACCTACGCTGTCATAAAGTGTTTCATGTGTAAAACAAGTATGTTGGGTGTCACTTGCAATATGGAGGGCCTACATGTATATTTGAGCATTTAATATTCATAAACCTTACTATGTTTATCACAATTTTTTGTCTATTTCATTTTGTCTCAACAAAGAATACAAGTTCACCAAACGTCTCGCAAGAAATCAATATACCATCATATTCTACACGCAGGTTGAATATAAAAATGTAATACTAACACAATATATTAAGAAGCCTAGATGCATGGTATTTATCAAATAATGTTGAAAATGGAGGGGAAGCTAGAAAGCAAAGCTTCTAATATACATTCCCCTAAAACCATATGAACAAAGTACAGAAATATCCTATGCAGGAAGTGCAGAGATACATAGTTGCAGACAAAAACATACCGGACATTAATGACACAACTAAAAACCCTTTACATTGTAGATTTTTTCCAGCAAGGAGTGGGGGGGGGGGGGGGCGACGAGTTTGAAATAGATTATAACCTCCATCACTTTGATATGATATAATTTAGAAGTACCGCCTTGTTATTATAGAGCAAACTTGATTTTCCTCTTGAATTATAACAACGACAAAAACTGGTATAGGCATTAACAAAACTGTCTAAACGCAATACCGTACAAACTATTCATTAAACATCAACCAAGGAGCAATGTGAGATACCTCTTTCAGTTCTCTCACAGTTCCCAGGTGTTGATAAAATACACTTTGACATCATGATCACATTCAGTCTTGTCTTAAAACTAAAACTGTCATCTTTATTGTCTTTAAAGAACCCTTTGATAATGTTTGGCAGCAGGTGACATCAGCCCCAAATTTGCAGAATTCTCAGGCTAAAAATACATATTAGTCCTGCAATTCCTTTAATTGCAACCACATCTGGTGATGTTCAGCACTTCCTCAGGGATCAGAGGGCGATTATTTGCCATAGAAACAGAATGAAGACATGAAGACTTGCTTGATCACCACTAGTTGAACCCCTATGGCTTTGTTGCCAGGCCAGAGACAGTGTTGTAGGTAACTTAGATGGTGTCAGAGATGACATCAGACCAGCATCTTCACCAACCGGTTTTGGGGTCAAAGCTTTCAAGTTACGGGAGGGAAATCTATAGGCTTGTGGGATTTCAGATTTCATTGATGGCAGATTGTTCAAGGGGGCATTTCATGAAGCGTTTTGTCAGATCTTTTCTTTTTGACTAACTGTTATAAGCTACTATAAAAATCCTTGCATCTGACTGGCTGAGAGCAAATTTGTCAGACAAATTTGTCAGACAAAACGCTTCATGAAATGCCCCTATTCTATCGCGTTTGGAAGGTCAGGGTATGCGTTGACAGCACCGGTGACACTTGCCATCCTTTCCTTCCAGAGTGAGGGAGAGTGATCGAGTTCCAGTGAAGGAGGGTAGACTTCCTTAGCCTATGCTTGGAAGGCTTGCCACAGAGGGCTACCTTGAACATAGCATTGGCAAGGTGGTTACTAACATGGAAGGCATGACTCGGATGATAATCTTATAAAGGTTGGGGCAAAGTCTGAACGTGAAGAACTCCTCTATCGTCTTGAGATGGGTCAGTACTCGGCTCATGCCATCCAAGGACTTTCTATGAGACGCAAAGGCAAGATTATCTGAAAACTTCCTACGTGAAGGGAATGTTATGTCACCATGTATATGGTAAAAAGAGCTCTAGTGGAGTTAGTTTAAAGCCACCACTAAGGAGGCCATCATTCAGAGTCCTACTACTGTTGGTCTGGTTACCTAGAGCAATCCTGAATCTGCAAGTGCTCAGAGACTCCAACCCCAAGTTCCTTCTGATCTGGAGATTCTCCCGCCTGAAACCCCTAGCAAACGGGGGACTCCAACTTGATGTGCGCGAAGCGCATATCACGAGCGCGAAGTTCCCTGCTGCCGCGGGGTCCAGGGTCCGCTTGAGCTCTGGAATCTCTAATAGGGCTCTTAATGTGCTCTTGTGCTATCTAAGGCTTATTTTTCAACATACGAACAAACAAAGTAAGAAATCATTTCAAGTGGGAGACATAGAGCCAGGGCAGGAGAAATTAAATCTTAGGCGGGAGAACGGGAGATTTTGCAAAACGGGGGCGGGAGATTTCCCGTCGAGAGCTGGAGAGTTGGGAGTCTCTGAGTGCTGAAGATTAAAGACAAGCAGTGTGAAGTTGTTATAACACTGCTTTCAGAATGAGGCAGCACTGTACAGATCTCAGAGTCTCTCTTGACATCATATACGCAAACACATTCACTGAGAAAAAAAAATGGTGGTAGAATTCATCTACCATATGATATATAGTTCATCTGGGTTAACATGAAAAACTTTGGGGCATTGTTTTCATTTCAGAGATTTGACAACAGGAAGTGAGGTGGTCCCTTTTTTCCCACTTTCCCCTGCATCATGTTCTTTCTCGGGTGAGGGGACTAAAAAGTTTGTATAATATCGCTTTTAGATAATGTAGAACATGACAGGTAATTGGAAATTTCATTGTGTCATCATCTAGGATTTAGCCTTTTAATTCAATAAATCAGCGTGAATATTATGATGTTGAACATCTCAAGGCAAGTAAGTATCAAATTGTTCATGTCTAATAACTCCTGATAAACGATCTTGATGTTGGCGTCAATTCAAGCTTTGGTGGGTTTTTCCAGATTTCTTGGGACAAATTGAGATTGAGGTAGCAAATCTGGATGTTCGCATCAAAGAATAAAACAGATTTTGTTAGTAACAATCCTCTAATTTATAATCAGCACACAAATTGATAAACAGTGTACCTGAGTGACAGAAAAAAAAAGAAATTTTGTTTTTTTCCATGTACACTCTGCCGTTCATATTGTGCAGGGGTATATGAGTGGCTTCCATTTTGAAGTTTTGTATTAAGAAGAATATAATAAGCCTAAAAACAATACATTTTCTGTTTGTTGGCTTGTTTGTTTGCTTGTTTTGCTAGTGGCACTCATCAGATTTGCATGGCACATGCAAAATTTGATAAAAGCGTAGATATGTGACTGAAAATTCGTCTTCTATTTCTATGCATCTTATTTTTCATTCATGTAGTACATGAGTATAGGAGTGGCGGCCATTTTGGATTGAAAATAAGCTTAAAATACCAAATGTACCTCTTCAAATGAAATTTTTTTTGCAAGTGCAAGTAGAATTACTCAAGGAACAAAAATTTTAAAAACTTTGATGGAATAATTGGTCATAAAATTGACATAACTGGGATTACCAGGTCCAAATTAGCATATTTGGCGGCCATTTTGGATTTTTGCATTTTGCCGAAAATGCTCAAGGTTACGTGAGTGGCATCAATCGGATTTGGAATCAGCACCCTCGAATTGACAAGAAACCATCAAAAAACATTGTATATATCAAAAAACAAGGTTAGGTGCACTTTCTATGGAGCCTAGCCTGGACTAATTGTGATTCAGCGTGATTCCTGGTTGGCATTCTGCATATAAGCAGGATGTGCGCAGTGTACTCAGTACATCCGAACGAAGAGTCGCTACAATGTTGCGCAATGTGATGTAGAATGTACAGCACCTTTGTACCTTACGCTTCGTTATATCAAAGCTAGATCATTGCTTTTGCAGTGTTGCTTTACATACTAGTCTATGTAAAAATGTCTTGCATTGCCAATAAAAAGACTTGACCTGGGCTAATTCCTAACTTTTCCATGTACATATAATACACACACAAACAAACACGCACAATTAGTTTAGGGGGTGCTCTAAAGTGCAGATTTTGGACATCCTTTCCCCGCTTGGTCACTTCGACGCCACCTCGCTGGTCGATCATACCTCCCCCAGTCATGAACATAAACCCACACCCTTGACTACCAGTGGCGGATCCAGGGGGAGGGGCACACCGGGCGCACCGGGCGTCCGCCCCCCCCCCCTTTAATTTCCAAAGCGAAAAAAAAAGATAATAATATAGCTTCACACGGCAGTTTTTGGACAGTAAAATGTCAACATTTTCAAGCTCGCTCGCTCCTCTCGCTCGCATTTAGTCGTAATGCCATTCTCCTGAAGTTGCTGCCAGTAATTGCCGGCAGTTGCGCCTGGTGCGCCCCCCCCCCTTAATTTCCAAAGCGAAAAATTATAGTGACAAACGACAATTTGGGGACTGTAAATGTCAAAATTTTCAAGCTCGCTCGCTCCGTTCGCTCGCATTTAATCTTTATGCCATTCTTCTGATGTTGCTAGATACCAGTAATTGCCTGCAGTTGCGCCCGGTGCGCCCCCTTAATTTCCAAAGCGAAAAAATATGGCTAAGAACGGCAGTTTTTGGACTGTAAAATGTAAAATTTTCAAGCTCGCTCTCTTCGCTCGCTCGCATTTAATCGTTATGCAATTCACCTGATGTTGCTGCCAGTAATTGCCAGCAGTTCCGCCCGGTGCCCTTCCCCCTTAATTTCCAAAGCGAAAAAATATGGCTAAGAAAAGAACGGCAGTTTTTGGACTGTAAAATGTAAAATTTTCAAGCTCGTTCGTTCTGCTCGCTCGAATGTAATCATTATGCTCTCCTGATATTGCTGCCAGTATTTGCCAGCAGTTGCGCCCGATGAGGCCCCTTAAATATAGAAATATACCTACAAACGGCAGTTTGTTTTTTACTGTAAAATGTCAAATTTTCAAGCTCGCTCGCTCGCATTTAATTGTTACCCAATTCTCCTGATTTTGCTGCCAGTAATTGCCGGCAGTTGCGCCCGGTGACCCCCCCCCCCCCCACCTCCTTTATTTCCAAAGCGAAAAAATATGCCTCCAAATGGCAGTTCTGGGACTGTACAATGTCAAAATTTCCAAGCTCGCTCTCTTCGCTCGCTCGCATTTAATTGTTATGCCATTCACCAGATGTTGCTGCCAGTAATTGCCAGCAGTTGCGCCTGGTGCGCCCCTTAATTTCCAAAGCAAAAAAAAATACGGCTACAAACGGCAGTTTTGGGACTGTAAAATGTCAAAATTTTTAAGCTCGCTCGCTCGCTCGCTCGCTCGGTCGCATTTAGTTGTTATGCAATTCTCCTGATGTTGCTGCCAGTAATTACCGGCAGTTGCGCCCGTTGCGCCCCCATCACCCCTCCTTTATTTCCAAAGCGAAAAAATATGGCTCCAAATGGCAGTTTTGGGACTGTAAAATGTAAAAATTTCCAAGCTCGCTCTCTTTGCTCGCTCGCATTTAATCATTATGTCATTCACCTGATATTGCTGCCAGTAATTGCCAGCAGTTGCGCTCGGTGCGACCCCCCTTAATTTACAAAGCAAAAAATTATGGCTACAAACGGCAGTTTTGGGACTGTAAAATGTCAAAATTTTTAAGCTCGCTCGCTCGCTCGCTCGCTCGGTCGCATTTAGTTGTTATGCAATTCTCCTGATGTTGCTGCCAGTAATTACCGGCAGTTGCGCCCGTTGCGCCCCCATCACCCCTCCTTTATTTCCAAAGCGAAAAAATATGGCTCCAAATGGCAGTTTTGGGACTGTAAAATGTAAAAATTTCCAAGCTCGCTCTCTTTGCTCGCTCGCATTTAATCATTATGTCATTCACCTGATATTAGTCCGGGAGCCAGCGGGGGTCAGCCTAGCTGAAAAGGTTACCAATTTTTATGTATACAGTAATTTAGTACATATGCCCCTAAGTATGGAAATGCACGTCTGGCTGGTCATCGGTGGTGGGTGTGGCCTTGAGGGCCAAAAAAAGGACCCCTCAAAATTAGGCTAGCCTAGCTGGAAAAGTAACCCCATGAAAACAACTGGAACTTGTTCGTTACACTAGCAGGATAAATGAATGACCATTGCCAGACGTTTTAAGTGGTGGGGGGTAGCCGCCAGACGCTCGTAAAGGCCCAACTCCAGCTAGGCTAGCCTAGCTGAAAAAGTAACCTCATGAAAACCACTGGAACTTGTTCGTTACACTTAAAAGATAAATGAATGACCATTGCCAGACGTTTTAAGTGGTGGGGGGTAGCCGCCAGACGCCCTTAAAGACCCAAATTTTTCCAGCTAGGCTAGCCTAGCTGAAAAAGTAACCTCATGAAACCAACTGGAACTTGTTCGTTACACTTACAGGATAAATGAATGACCATTGCCAGACGTTTTAAGTGGTGGGGGGTAGCCGCCAGACGCCCTTAAAGACCCAACTTTTTCCAGCTAGGCTAGCCTATAGCTGAAAATATAACCTAATGAAACCCACTGGAACTTGTTACACTTACAGGATAAATGCATGGCCGTTGCCAGACGTTTTAAGTGGTGGGGGTAGCCGCCAGATGCCTTCAAAGACCCAGTTTTATCAGCTAGACTAGCCTAGGCTGGAAAAGTAACCTCCTGAAACCCACTGGAACTTGTTCTATGTTTGTATCTCACCTGATAAACACTGTCGACATAGTATTCTGGTGTTCTTTCAATAACTTTCCACACTTTTGAGCTATATGACCACCAAATTCACTCCTCAGATCATCTAATGATTGCTGTCAAGTGTTAATATTGGTGAAGTCCGACTACGACAACAGTCAAAAAGTCAATGAACTAGGCCTATGCCATTTGAAAATCTCTGTAATCACAAAGTCGATACGTGGATGAGACATCACTTCGCTTTTGCCTTGTTAGATGGTGAATATTTGTAAGCTTCCGTTTCTAATTCATACAGCACCAGCATACATGTCTGAGAATAGCGGTAAAGAAGATTAGAGTCTTTGGCAACAAGTGCAAGATTAAATTCTGTGCCTTATTTGCTAAACAATTAATGTGGATGGAGGACAACGACCTGTTAGGCAATATGGCGGACCAATAGCTCTATATTATCAGTGTTATAGAATAAATGACAATGATGTAGTTCTGAAGCATACTTTTCATTAAATGCTTTTGCAATGACTCAATGTATACTTTTAATCGAACTAAGTATATATCCATGACTTGCTCATGAATTACGGCAGAACGATTCGGTGAGGAAAGTTTTCTGTCATGTCATTACGGAAGAAGTAAACGTGTCAATATTTTGCTATTTGTTTCATAATTATTTCTGAAGTGGTTAAATGTATTTTCCTAAAACATTTTTTTTTCTTTTATATAATACCTACGTTGCATCCAAATGCCTATTGAAAAAATGCGGGTCATGTATTCAAAGGTCAAAGATCATAGGTTAATGGAAGTAGGGCATACATTGTACAACATTTCACTAAGTTGTTGTTGTTGTTGTTTTTTTGTTTTTTGTTTTTTTTTGGGGGGGGGGATGATTCAAAGTGTCCTAAAACCTTGTATAATACATGTAGGCCCTATTTAGTTTTGTAGTCACGACTCTTGCTATGTATGATGCCAAACTCTTCCCGCTCATACAAATGCAGCCGTTTCAGGGAAATAATTATGATGATTGGTAATGCTGAAGTGGTTCATAACATTCCATTGATACTATGTATAGAACAGAAAGTGAATTTGACAATGGTATATGATATCCGCAATTTACTCTTTGACAGGTTCTATCATCCGATCAATACATTGTAGTGTATAAATTGAATATACAGTAGTCCCCTATTCAGTAACTACAGGTTAAGTTAGATAAGCTGCATTCATTTTGCACGCGACCATGGCGTTATAGCCAAAGATGATTGAATTCTGTAAATCTCTGTGTGCCTGCACAGGATTGGAAAACGAAACAACTTTCTGTGTATAGAACAACGAAACAGAAACTGGTGCATGCATTATTCTCAGTCACTTTGTTATGCATAATGATGGTTTGCTCATTGCAGTTCCGGAATCTCAGCTCGAGGGACTCGAATTGATCCCAAATCAGTCGGCATGCGTGTATCACCCAAAACAATATCTGAACACAATTGTAACTGCAGTCCTCCATAGTCTGTATTGGTTGCCGATAAGGGCTGGTATCAAGTTTGATTTTCATATTATTTACAGTAACTTGTATTTAAATGCCCGTATACGGTATGCGTATCTCAGTTAACTCTTTAAACCATAGTTGTAATCTACGTGCCAAGAATCTCATGTTTTCAATAAGCGTGAACTCCAAGACATGTCGTGATAAGGACTTTAAGACAATTGGCATCGTCATTATAAAACGAATTCCCATTTTACAAGACACGTTTCAGATTTTAGATAGAAATATGGATTCGTTTGAATGCGTACAAACAGCTTCTTAAATCCTCTTACATTTTGTTTTTAAGATATGGTGTATACTTTAGAAGTGTAAGAAGCATGCTCTTGTTTTAGAGGCTTTGAGTACTGGTAAGAAGCATATGTTATTCTTATATATTATGTGAATGAATAATTACGCATTCAAGAACGTTTTGAATAAAACGTATCCAGACAACTGCATATCATATTTTCACCTCTTCCTTCATGCAGATGTATACTCTTGCCGAGAAGGTTAACTGTTTGATAGATATAATGCTCACCTTATTGAAAAGGTAATTGGGTAAAATTTTTGGTTTCAGTATAATATTCAAACACAACTAAGTTAACTTTTACATCAACATTTTCACAACTCACAAATTCCACACGCACACAGTTTCATGATTCACAAGATCCAAGTTACACTAATCCTAGTTACTTTGCAGAGTGCAACAACAAAATAAGTTATATACTGAGCAAATAGGCTTACATCAGTTCGCACTATTCAAGGTTTAGAGTAGTTAAGGAACTAAATCGTACCCGATTATGTGATGCTCAGTTGCACCTTGAGATGATGGGCAATATTGTCCCTATAAAGGAGCAGGCATTGACACTGACTTGCTTCTTTAAAGGAGCAATTTTGCAGCAGTCATAGAGCAAATAAGCACCACATAGGTGCAACATCATACCAATAAGGCACAAGAATGCACCCTCAAGAGAGGGTACATTCTTGCATCCTTCGGGCGAAAAGTTGCACCTAAAGGTACGAGGTTGCGCCTTTTTCAAGGGGGCAAAGTTGCTCCCGAGGGTGTAACTTTCACCCTTTCTTGCGGGTACAAAGTAGCACCCACAGTTCCAAGATTGCACCCTCAAAACAAGGCACAATCTTTGAACTTTGGGTGTTTCCTTGCACCCTCACGAAAGGATGTAAAGTTGCACCAAGATGTAAAGGCTACACGGGGTGTAAAGGTGCGCCGAAAGGTAAAGGGTGCAAGATCGCACCCTCAAGAAAGGTGCAACTTAGCACCACTTAGTGTGGGTGGAAAGATGCACCCTCAAGAAGAGGTGCAATCTAGCACCACTTAGTGTGGGTGGAAAGATGTACCCAAGGGAACATTTTCGCACCCTCAATAAAGGGTTCAACTTTGCACCCTCTCTGCAGTATTATTTTATACACACGTGATTTCCTTGTTCCTGTGAGCTACGTTTAATATGAGCGTGACCCAGCATTAGACACGTGTCAAGCCTTTGCAGACACAGAATTTTTTCTTCATATTGTTTAAAGGTCATTTAAAACAAATCTAAATATATATTTATTTCTTTTAAGTTAAGAGGAGCAAATGTGGAGATCATGACCTGTGATACATGTTACGGGAAGTCTATATTTTTATGTGTACTCGTTTTGTTTCAACTATAAGGAATTACCTATGAGCTAATTGGATAAAGAAGCTGAGCATTGGCTTTTTTTTTTCATCAGTTAATGTCAGTGCTGGTGTATTATTCTTGAAAAGTTGGCATCTAAATGTCCTCCAAACCAAGTACTTACTGTATAAAATTATATTCCTGTGAGTTACGTTTCTTATGAGCATGACAGATCTGTAGACACGTGTCATAGTGGTTACAAACACGAAGTTTCCTTTGCTTTCCTCGTTATCAAGAAGCGATTTTGAACAATTTCAGATGTTCTGGTTTTTTCAATTTCGTTACGAGAAGGCAATAATGATTTCATGTAAAACATGTTAAGGAAAGTTGATAGTTTGGTTATTTTATCAATACTCATCTTCGTCTTCTCAACAAGAAGATGATACACATGAGCTCATTTGCTAAAGAAGTTGAAGGATGTTTAATTGCTGGTAGCCACGTAGGGGCTTTTGTCATAACATTTTGCATCTTAATCCCTCGAAACCAAGTACATGCAGTATTAGTTTATAGATAACATAATATTTTTGTTGTTGCTGTGAGCTTATTCATATGAATTTTAGACATGTTTCTCATATGTTTCTGTCATATGCTTTACTGAAGAACAGCAAATGTTGAGTTTATTGGCAAGAGAGGTTGATCATTAGTTTACATTTAAGTTTATTGAAGTGCCGGAGCATAAACTTGTCTTGAAATATTAGCATCCAAAACCCTCCAAACCCAAAACGTGCAATACTAGATACGACAGGAATTCCTTGTTGTTGTGAGTTATGTTTCTTAAAAACACTGATTTTTTTCTGCTTTTGCAATGTACTATGTTCAAAAACACTCTTAAACAATTTTCAGATTTCGTTTCTTTCTTAAGAGAAGAAAACGGTGAGGTCATGTGAAGCATGTTCCTATAAGTTTTATTTCGTTAATAATTTTTCTTTACCCATCTCCTCAACCGTAAGGTGATACGGTACCTAAAAAGTCATAGGCCAAAGGTGTTGAGCTTTACTTCCCCTTTTTAAAGTAAATTTAAGAGCTGGGGCATTATTTTTAAAAAGTTGGCATTTTAAGCTATGTACACCGAGGACGAGTCTTACTGAATGGATTTCTTGTTGCAGTAGAATTGTATTTTTTATGAGCTTCATGGAGTATTAGACAATTGTATAAAGTGTTTGCAAAAACTGTTAATGTATTCCCTTTTGCTAATGTCCAAAGAGTTCATTTGCCAAGTTTAATTGTCTTTTGTTTTAATCATCAGGGGTTTGTTTTATCATGGTCATAGAGGAAAGAAACTTAATTATAAAAAAAGCCTTCATATAAGAAGAGATACTGACAATTTCATCAAAAGTTGTGATTTTCAACATTTCCAAAATGCAATTGATTAATATTTCTCCCCAGGGCACAGAAAGAAAGTAGTTTTTGGTCTTTTTTTTTTCACGTCAGTATGTTATAATACCCGCGGGTTTACGCCCATCCCACCAATTTCCATCCGGATATAACTGTATCCGGCCCTGTTTTTGTTTTTTTGTTTTTTTGTTGTTGTTTTTTTACACTGCAAAGAAAATGAGAACACTGATGTTTGAGAAAAATCCCGACATGTTTGATTGGGGCAATTTTTTTTTATGTCTATTATTTTTTCCAAATAAGTTTTTTGGTTATCACTGAGGACAAATACAGATACCCTTTTTCTTCTACCAAAACCACAGCACTGTATATTCTCATATTTCTACAGTATTTCGTCTCAACACTTGCCCTATTGATATTTCAAAGCATGTTTCCCTGTGCGCTCAAGAAACTCCCCCATTAAAGGAGACCTCCGGGTGATTCTCAGATTTTTACATTTGTACAACTATGAATTAGTTATACTGAGGACAGAGTTTCAGAATTTGTGATAATTGGGATGAAGAATAAGAATATTTTCAAAAAATAGAACAAATTGCAATGAAAAAGGATGATGACATGGGAGAGTCACCATAAGAATGCATGAGGTGGGGGTCAAGGAAGCAGAACAAAAGAATAAGGCATGCATAGATTATAGACTGGTGAACTCGCAAGCAAGCGGTATTGTTATGGAATTACACTGCTATCATTTCTGAAATATGTGAACTTTATAGCTGGTAAAATTGGGTCTTTGAGAGCGTCTGGGGGCTACGCCTCACCACTTACAGCGTCTGGCAACGGTCATGCATGTATTCTGTAAGTGTAAGAACAAGTTCCAGTGGGTTTCATGGGGTTACTTTCCTAATTTTCAGCTAGACTAGCCTAGCTGGTAAGAGTTTGGTCTTTGGGGCGTCTGGCGGCTATTGTCTGGCAACAATCATTCAATTATCCTTTGAGTGTATCACAAGAACAAGTTCCAGTGGGTTTCACAAGGTTACTTGTTCAGCTAGGCAAGCCTAGCTGGAAAAAAGTTTGGTCTTTAAGGGCGTCTGGCGGCTACCCCCCACCACTTAAAACGTCTGGCAATGGTCATCCATTTATCCTGTAAGTGTAACGAACAAGTTCCAGTGGGTTACATTAGGTTACTTTTTCAGCTAGGCTAGCCTAGCTGGAAAAATTTGGGTCTTTAAGGGCGTCTGGCGGCTACCCCCCACCACTTAAAACGTCTGGCAATGGTCATTCATTTATCCTGTAAGTGTAACGAACAAGTTCCAGTGGGTTTCATGAGGTTACTTTTTCAGCTAGGCTAGCCTAGCTGGAAAAATTTGGGCCTTTAAGGGCGTCTGGCGGCTACCCCCCACCACTTAAAACGTCTGGCAATGGTCATTCATTTATCCTGTAAGTGTAACGAACAAGTTCCAGTGGTTTTCATGAGGTTACTTTTTCAGCTAGGCTAGCCTAGCTGGAGTTGGGCCTTTAAGAGCGTCTGGCGGCTACCCCCCACCACTTAAAACGTCTGGCAATGGTCATTCATTTATCCTGTAAGTGTAACGAACAAGTTCCAGTTGTTTTCATGGGGTTACTTTTCCAGCTAGGCTAGCCTAATTTTGGGGGGTCCTTTTTGTGGCCCTCCTGGCCACACCCACCACCAATGACCAGCCAGACGTGCATTTCCATACTCAGGGGCATATGTACTAAATTGCTATACACATAAAAATTGGTAACCTTTTCAGCTAGGCTGACCCCCGCTGGCTCCCGGACTATATTGCTGCCAGTAATTGCCAGCAGTTGCGCTCGGTGCGACCCCCCTTAATTTACAAAGCAAAAAATTATGGCTACAAACGGCAGTTTTTGGACTGTAAAATGTCAAAATTTTCAAGCTCGCTCGCTCGCTCGCTCGTATGTAGTCGTTATGCAATTCTCCTGATGTTGCTGCCAGTAATTACTGGCAGTTGCGCCCGTTGCGCCCCATCCCTCCTTTATTTCCAAAGCGAAAAAATATGGCTCCAAAATGGCAGTTTTGGGACTGTAAAATGTCAAAATTTCCAAGCTCGCTCTCTTTGCTCGCTCGCATTTGATTATCATGCCATTCACCTGATATTGCTGCCAGTAATTGCCAGCAGTTGCGCTCGGTGCGGCCCCCTTAATTTACAAAGCAAAAAAAAATATGGCTACAAACGGCAGTTTTTTGGACTGTAAAATGTCAAAATTTCCAAGCTCGCTCTCTTTGCTCGCTCGCATTTAATTATCATGCCATTCACCTGATATTGCTGCCAGTAATTGCCAGCAGTTGCGCTCGGTGCGCCCCCCTTAATTTACAAAGCAAAAAAATATGGCTACAAACGGCAGTTTTTTTGGACTGTAAAATGTCAAAATTTCCAAGCTCGCTCGCTCCGCTCGCTCGTATGTAGTCACACCGTCATTCCATAATCCATTTATAAGGGATGCAACCCTCTCCGGCACTTCCACCCCCCCCCCCCCGCCCCCCCCCCCCCCCCCCATGAAATCCTAGCTACCGGCGCGCCGTTGCCCTTTCCCCGCTTGGTTTCCCTCAAAAAACAGTAAAAGTCTAGGGATTGAGAGCTTCCTATATTCCAAATGTCTGTCCAAAAAAATCTCGTAAACATTTAGTGTCAAAACGCACCCCCCTTGAAAAAAGGCTGGTGACGCCCCTGTATAGCCAAAGGTGATCTGCAAATCCCTGTGTGCCTACAGAGGATTGGAAAACTAACAACTTTCTATGTATAGAACAACGAAACAGAAACTGGTGCATGGATTATTCCCAGTCACTTTGTTAGTCATTATGATGATTTGCTCATTGCAGTTCCGGAATCTCAGCTCGAGGGACTCGAATTGATCCCAAATCAGTCGGAATGCGTGTATCACCCAAAACAAAATCTGAATACATAAGCATGATAACTGCGATTCTGCCTAGTCTCCATTGGTAGCCCATAAGGGCTGGTATCAAGTTCGATTTTCATATTATAATTATACCTTGTATTTAGATGTTTTCATCGAAATGCCCGTATACCTGAATATGGTATGCGTATGTCAGTTAAGTATCTAAACCATTATAAATTGTAGTCGTAATCTACGTGCCAAGAATCTCATGATTTGAATAAGTGTGAACACCAAGACATGTCGTGATAAGGACTTTAAGACAATTGGCATCGTCATTATAAAACAAACTCCTAATTGTAAGACATGTTTTAAATTTTAGATAAATTCATGTCTATGCTGGAAACATATCTTTTTGATGATTCATGATGACGTCACTGTTACATGAATATTGTACGCATGGAAATATGTAGGCCTATTCGTTTAAATGTATACAAACAACTTGTTAAATCCTCTTACATTTTTTTTATAGATATGGTGCATACTTTAGAAATGTACGTAGCATGCTTTTGTTTTTTGAGGCTTTGTGTACTGGTAAAAAGCATATCTTATTCTTATAGATTATGTGAATAAGTACGTATTCAAGTACGTTTTGAATAAAACATATCCAGACAAATGTATATCATATTTTTACCTCTTCCTTCATGCAGATGTATGCTCTTGCCTAGAGGGTTTGCTTGATAGATAGTGATAGTGCTCACCTCATTGGAAAGGTAATTGGGTAAATATTTGGCTTTAGTATGTTATTCAAACACAACTATAAGTTAACTTCTACATTAACATTTCAAAACTCACAAATTCCACACACACATTTCATGATTCACAGGATCCAAATTACAACAATCATATTTACTTTGCAGAGTGCAACAACAGCATAAGTTTGATATACTGAGCAAACAGGCGAGCATTAGTTCGCACTATTCAAGGTTTAAAGTAGTTAAGTAACCAAATTGTACCCGGTTATGTGATGCTATGTATATTTACCTTATAGGTATAATGTTGCAAATATGTGGTGCTTATTTCATCCATAACTGCTGCAAAATTGCTTCTTTAAAGGAGCCAATCAGTGTCACTGCCTGTTCCTCTAGGGACGCAATATTGCCCAGTAATCTCAAGGTGCACTTGAGGTTATACTGGGCAACATTGCGCCTCTAAAGGCGTAGACAGTGACACTGACTGGCTCCTTTAAAGAAGCAATTTTGCTGCAGTCATGGATCAAATAAGCACCACATATGGTGCAACATTATACCTATATATATGGCACAAAATCGCACCCTCAAAAGAGGCTACAATCTTGGAACTTAGGGTGCTTCTTTGCACCCTCACGAAAGGTGTAAAGTTGCACCAAAAGTAGAGGCAAGAGAGGGTGGAAAGTTGCGCCGAAAATTAAAGGGAGAAAGATCGCACCCTCAAGAAAGGTGCAACTCGGCACCAATTAGTGTGGGTGGAAAGATGCACCCTCAAGAAAAGGGTGAAACTTAGCACCACTTAGTGTGGGTGGAAATATGCACCCAAGGGAAGAACTTCGCACCCTCAATAAAGTGTGCAATGTTGCACCCTCTATGGAGGGGCAAAGGTGCACCCACAGGGTGCAAAATTATACCATTGCACCATGGTGCTACTTTTGCACCAATTTCTTGAGGGTGCAAGATAACACCCATAGGGAGCCACCAGTGTGACATCATTTTGCACCCTTAAAAGGTGCAAGAATGAATCATTTTTCTTAGTGTGAAGGGGAGGGTGCGCACCGGGAGCAACTGCTGGCAGTTACTGACAACAACATCAGGAGAATGGCATAACGATTAAATGCGAGCGAGCGAAGCGAGCGAGCTTGAAAATTTTGACATTTTACAGTCCCCAAACTGCCGTTTGTAGCTGTCTCTTTTTTTCGCTTTGGAAATTAAGGGGAGGGGCGCACCGGGAGTAACTGCTGACAGTTACTGACAACAACATCAGGAGAATGGCATAACGATTTCAGTTCAGTTCAGTTCAGTTCAGTTTTTATTTCTGCATTTCAAAATCAATACAAATCAACAAATCAACAAAATACTTACATAGTCATTTACACAGCTAATATTCGTAACGTTTGGATCTTACATACATTTTCTTTTTTTTTCAAGAACGAATATCATATATGAAAGGAAGCAATAGGAAATGATAAAAATGAAATGCAGGGGACCATCATCATAAGCTAAGCTTGACGAGGATGATGGCCCCAGGTAAAGAGATACATATAGTCCATGGGCCAGGCCAGATATTGGTACCATCTGAGGTGGCAAAACCTTTTTGGTGTCATTTTGTTTGTCGGGCATAGATATGCTTATCAAGCTATGATAGCATTTCCAAATGAGTAGCTTAGTCATAGTAAATGAATTTTTAACCAATTTGGTCTCGTTGTTATATCCCTATACTTCTGAATCGAAACTAACCGCTATACAAAGAAGAGCACTGTCTTTTGTATGTTCCATAGAGCTGTAAAATGCAGCTCTATGGTATGTTCACAGGTGTTCTATTGTAAACGCGGTGCGCTTAGTCTTTATTCAAGGAAGCGAAGGGAATATCCAAAGGTTATGCTGTCCACAGCGCTTAGTCTTTATTCTAGACGGGAAGGGAATATCCAAAGCGTATGATACAGTGTATATCCTTTTATCTAAAAACAACAACAACAAAAGCAATTCCTCGTGAATTTTACCGTATCTTTCAATTATTTATCATTTTCCGGCGAAAACGCTACGGAGAAAACGCTGATACCACGCCAATGTCGCTTTATTTCCCTCCAACAATATGAGATAATGCAAAAACAATGTACCGGTACACTACGATACATTATAATGAATGATATTGTAAATGAACAGAGTGATTTTTGTTTAAAACTGATGTATTTGTTGATAGGGTAGTATAAAAACAGTATAGATAATCCCTTTTATGAGGAACTTTAGATATGATAACGGTACATTGGTCTAGATAAAGACTAAGCGCACCGCGTGACAGCTGTGGACATCATAACCCTTTGGATATTCCCTTCGCTGCCTTGAATAAAGACTAAGCGCACCGCGTTTACAACAGAACACCTGTGGACATACAGAAGGCAGTGCTCTTCTTTGTATAGCGGTTTAGTTTCGATTCAGAAGTATAGGGATATAAAAACGAGACCAAATTGGTTAAAAATTCATTTATCATGACTAAGCTACTCATTTGGAAATGCTATCATAGCTTGATAAGCATATCTATGCCCGACAAACAAACTGACACCAAAAAGGTTGTGCCACCTCAGATGGTACCAACAACCCATTTTTCGGGTCTTGGCCCATGGACTAATAAAGAAAATCTTGCCACTCACTGAGTGGGGGGTAATTGTGCAATGGGCTCAACGAAGAGATACATAAAGAAAATCTTGCCACTCACTGAGTGGGAAGTAATTGTGCGAAGGGCGTGCGGTGCAGTGCTGTGTGCATTGTGTTGGGATGAATCTTGGTTTGTACGTTGAGTGTTATTTTGTGTATCAGTGTGATGAGGTGAATGTTACTTCAATTATGGCCGTGAACTCATTGTTTAGGGTGTTTGTTGACCAGGTGGTATGAATATTTATGTGTCAGAAGTATACTGGATTATGAGGGTGTTTTTTAGTTCTCGTTTGAAAATGTTCACGACGTACGTTGTTTTAAATTAGGGGGTAAAGAATTCCAAATATCTGGTCCATTGTGCTTTAATGATTTTTGAGCTAAAATGATTCTGGGGTTTTCGAGATGGTAATCGGACGACTGACGTGTTGGATATGAATGAACGGTGAAATTTGGAGTGAAGAAGCCATCAAAATTTTTTGGAAGACAATTAAATGTATATTTATACATAAAAACAGCAGTTTGAAAGGTGTGAAGATCCTCAATTTTCAATGTTTTTAGTTGACGAAATAGGGGATTGGATGGGGATAAGTAACGGGAATTGGTAATCAAACGTACAGCACGTTTTTGGAGAGTAAAAATTTGATTAATTTTAGTTGAGCCACAGTTTCCCCAAGCGATATTGCAGTATGTGATATGTGGTAAGATCAATGCATTGTATAGAATAGTCAGGGAATTTTGAGAAATGAAGTTTTTCAGTCGATATAAAATTCCTACAGTTCTTGAGACAGACGTGTGGATATTATGAATGTGATCGTTCCAAGTTAAACTCGAGTCAATTGTGATTCCTAAGAATTTAGTAAATCTTACTTCAGTTAAAGATAATCCATCAATATTGATATTATAACTGCTGTTAATGTTCTGTGAAGCAGTAGGTTTGAAACGTATAAAATTTGTTTTAGAGACATTAAGGGATAATTTATTACATATAAACCATCGGGAGACTTTGTCTATTTCCGTGTTCAGAGTATTAAACAGTGTTTCAAGGTTCTCATGGGAGTAAAAATTAATGCGAGCGATTAAATGCGAGCGAGCGAAGCGAGCGAGCTTGAACATTTTGACATTACAGTCCCCAAACTGCCGTTTGTACACACTAAGAAAAAATGATTCATTCTTGCACCTTTTAAGGGTGCAAAGTGATGTCACACTGGTGGCTCCCTATGGGTGTTATCTTGCACCCTCAAGAAATTGGTGCAAAAGTAGCACCATGGTGCAATGGTATAGTATTTCACCCTGTGGGAGCACCTTTGCCCCTCCATAGAGGGTGCAACATTGCACACTTTATTGAGGGTGCGAAGTTCTTCCCTTGGGTGCATATTTCCACCCACACTAAGTGGTGCTAAGTTTCACCCTTTTCTTGAGGGTGCATCTTTCCACCCACACTAATTGGTGCCGAGTTGCACCTTTCTTGAGGGTGCGATCTTTCTCCCTTTAATTTTCGGCGCAACTTTGCACCCTCTCTTGCCTCTACTTTTGGTGCAACTTTACACCTTTCGTGAGGGTGCAAAGAAGCACCCTATAAGTTCCAAGATTGTAGCCTCTTTTGAGGGTGCGATTTTGTGCCATATATATAGGTATAATGTTGCACCTATGTGGTGCTTATTTGATCCATGACTGCAGCAAAATTGCTTCTTTAAAGGAGCCAGTCAGTGTCACTATCTACGCCTTTAGAGGCGCAATGTTGCCCAGTATAACCTCAAGTGTACCTTGAGATTACTGGGCAATATTGCGTCTCTAGAGGAACAGGCAGTGACACTGATTGGCTCCTTTAAAGAAACAATTTTGCAGCAGTTCTGGATGAAATAAGCACCACATATTTGCAACATTATACCTATAAGGTAAATATACTTAGCATCACATGACAAGGTACAATTTGGTTACTTAACTACTTTAAACCTTGAATAGTGCGAACTAATGCTCGCCTGTTTGCTCAGTATATCAAACTTATGCTGTTGTTGCACTCTGCAAAGTAAATAAGATTGGTGTAATTTGGATCCTGTGAATCATGAAATGTGTGTGTGGAATTTGTGAGTTTTGAAATGTTAATGTAGAAGTTAACTTATAGTTGTGTTTGAATGACATACTAAAACCAAATATTTACCCAATTACCTTTCCAATGAGGTGAACACTGTCACTATCTATCAAACAAACCCTCTAGGCAAGAGTATACATCTGCATGAAGGAAGAGGTAAAAATATGATATACATTTGTCTGGATACGTTTTATTCAAAACGTACTTGAATACGTACTTATTCACATAATCTATAAGAATAAGATATGCTTTTTACCAGTACACAAAGCCTCAAAAAACAAGAGCATGCTACGTATATTTCTAAAGTATGCACCATATCTATAAAAAACAAAATGTAAGAGGATTTAACAAGTTGTTTGTATGCATTTAAACGAATAGGCCTACATATTTCCATGCGTACAATATTCATGTAACAGTGACGTCATCATGAATCATCAAAAAGATATGTTTCCAGCATAGACATGAATTTATCTAAAATTTAAAACATGTCTTACAATTAGGAGTTTGTTTTATAATGACGATGCCAATTGTCTTAAAGTCCTTATCACGACATGTCTTGGTGTTCACACTTATTCAAATCATGAGATTCTTGGCACTTAGATTACGACTACAATTTATAATGGTTTAGATACTTAACTGACATACGCATACCATATTCAGGCATACGGGCATTTCGATGAAAACATCTAAATACAAGGTATAATTATAATATGAAAATCGAACTTGATACCAGCCCTTATGGGCTACCAATGGAGACTAGGCAGAATCGCAGTTATCATGGTTATCTATTCAGATTTTGTTTTGGGTGATACACGCATTCCGACTGATTTGGGATCAATTCGAGTCCCTCGAGCTTAGATTCCGGAACTGCAATGAGCAAATCATCACAATGACTAACAAAGTGACTGAGAATAATACATGCACCAGTTTCTGTTTCGTTGTTCTATACATAGAAAGTTGTTACGTTTTCCAATCCTCTGTAGGCACACAGGGATTTGCAGATCACCTTTGGCTATAACGCCATGGTCGCGTGCAAAATGATTGCAGCTTATCTAACTTGTAGTTTCCGAATAGGGGACTACCGTGCTTATACATATTAATCGGATGATAGACCCCGTCAAAGAGTAAATTGCGGATATCGTATACCATTGTCAAATCCACTTTTTGTTCTGTACACAGTTTCACTGGACTCTTATGAACCACTTTAGCATTACCAAATCATGGAGTATAAGAATAATCTTATGTTATTTCCTTGAAACGGCTGCATTTGTATGAGCGGGAACAGTTTGGCATCATACATGACTAAATGCATGTATTATACAAGGTTTCAGGACACTTTGAACCGTGTCCCCCCCCCCCCCCAAAAAAAAAAAAAAAAAAAAAACCAAACCAAAACAAAACAAAACACACAAAACAACAACAACAACAACAACAACAACAACACAAAACAAAACAAAGCAAAACAACAACAACGAGTGAAATGTTGTCATAACTATGGAACAAATAGCATAATATTGACACGTTCCCGTATTCCTAAATGACGTGACAGAAAACTTTCCACACCGAAATCATTCTGTCGTTATTCAAGTACAAGACATTGATGATTATATACCTAGTTCGATTAAAAGTATACATGGAGTCATTGCAAAAGTATCTAATGAATAGCATGCTTCAGAACTACATCATTGTCATTGACGCTAATAATAGAGTAATTGTTCCGCCATACTGCCTGGCAGGTTGTAGTCCTCCTACGACGTTTGTTCAGCAAATAAGGCACAAAATAAAATTTTGCGAATTTTACACGCTGTTGCCAAAGTATCTAATCTTCTTTACCACTATTCTCAGACATAAGGTATGCTGATGCTGTATGAATTAGAAACGGAAGCTTCACAAATATTCACCATCTAACAAGGTAAAAGCGAAGTGATGTCTTGCCCACATATCGAATTTGTGATTACACTGATTTTCAAATGTAAGCTCATTGACTTTTTGACTGTTGACGGAGTCGGACTTCACCAATATCAACACTTGACAGCCATCTTTAGATGATCTGAGGAGTGAATTTGGTGGTCATATAGCTCAAAAGTGTGGAAAGTTATTAAAAGAACACCACAATACTATGTCGACAGTGCTTACAAGGTGAGATACAAAGAAAGAGCACGAAATGACATTGTAGAATTTGACAATGACCTACAATATTTGACCTTGAACGCTGGCACCTACAAGGTGGTAGAAGTAACTTCGTCCAATCGTACATACATATGCAAAGTTTCATTTGGATACCTCAAACAGTACTTAAAGGGGAATGAAACCCAAATGTACCCGTGGATTGGAGCAATATCATAAGAACACATAAGTGAACATGGAAAATCGTATGATCCAGTGGAATTTATGCATTTTTTAAAGTTTCAGTGTCACTTTCATGTATGGAAACGTATATGAAGAAAATATCAAGGGAATTCCATAAAATCTGATTCTAAATGAAAAGTACAAATTGCCTCCACTTATTTGTCGTTGCCATAATGTTAAGGGTAATATTACCCCCACCTTCTTCTGGAAGAAGTAAATCAAGTGCTCCTTTTGTAATGCTAGAAACGTGAAACTATGCCTATTTTCTTTACATTTCTTTATACAATTTTCCATGGTTGACGTCAAAGATGTAGCTTTCTCATCTCGTAATGGCGGCACTGAAACTCTAAATATATGTGTATGTATAGCTCTTCAACGGATTTTCCGATATTCCTCAATTTGTGACGATGTGTTCAACTGCTAAAGTAATCTCCCTGCATTAACTTGTCCACTTGTACTTTTCGTTTCATTTCCCTTCGTGATACAACGTTGCCATAATCGATAACAGACTGATGTAAGAACGGAGGGACAAGCTGAACAACATCATTTCTCTGGTGACAATTCCTTGTAAAAGTATACACCATTAAAACTTTAGGCTGGTAAACTATATCAAGACAATTATTGAACAATATTGTTAATGAAATGCCGTAGGTTTTTCTTCGTGATAGTTGCCTGTTCAGATCAAGGCTTGCAATGTACTGCTGAAGTATGCATCGGGTGTTTCTGCCTTGTCTGGGATACTGAAAGCCACAGAGCATAGAAGGCCGGAAACATTGTAGCGAAGGAAGACACGATTGTATACAGGAATTCGGGCAGATTTCACAACCATCCAGCCAAATAGTGATGTCACTAGTGCGCAGCATTCACAGTGAAGATTGTGGGATTTAGTCCTGCCAGGTTCTGAAAGAAATTTTGGCATGAATAAATAATGACTGAATAAAATTTCGAAGGAAATAGGTCGTTTACACTACGCAGTTTTGTTGCTTACATAAACTAACAGGTTGCAACTATGACCATTGACCAGAAAATGGAAAATTAGATTGATTGCATAGATCTACTTCAGGTTTCTAACGTCTTTTGCTGAAATAATGAGAAATGGTTTTGAAATAGCAGCAATATCCAAAACAGAGCAATAATAATATAATATAGGACTCACTTTTTATCACGATCGCTGCATTTTATTTTGTTTTTGGTTGGCTCATCCATTTCAAAACCAATTTTCATCAAATAATCTTTAGAATTCCTCTTAGAATGGCATAGTCTCTACTATTTCATAAGTAGGTTCTTGGTATATCACAAAAAGTTAAAAGCCCAAATCCTCACCTCCACCAATACTATACCATCCCTTTAAGCTTTGATATTGGTTACAAAACAAATCCGTTCGGATAGATTCATTTCAGCTCTTTGTCATGTAAGTAAAACATGATAATGTTGCAAAGAAATATTCCTCTTATATTTCTTGTCACAAAGCAGATGAAATTCCCGTCTCCCATAAAAAAATAAAAGTGCAGCACTTACTTTGTCACAGACATACAGCATGTCCTCTCCAGGCAGACGGGGAATTAGGAGACAGCATGCCGACATCACTAAGTTAGAGCTGAAAAAAAAAAAAGAATAGATGTGGAATAGCCTGAGTAAAGTCATGTTGAAAAGAAAAATGTGGCGAATTTGGACTGAGATGAAAATACACACCTTTTATGTAGGCCTGCATACATTTATGACATAGGGCATATTCAAATATTCCCACATTTTTCCTGACCAACTCAAAGTCTTCATAACATAAAATAACAAAGTAAGACAACATCAAATTAAATGCCAATTTAACATCAGTTTGCTGTATATTTTACACAGTTAGGAAAGGAGTAAGACTTATAGACCTCAGCCATTCAGCCGTTGCTGAGCTTGCCACAGATGATGGTCCGGGTGCTGGCCATGGCAATGGGTGTAATGATGCCCATTATGGTTGACACCTCTAATCCTGCTACCACACACACAAAAAAGTGAAAATATAGCCCCTCTACTTATTCATAACATTGATTTGATTTACTTTGATAATACTGGTTACAGAAAAGAAGATTACCCCCCCCCCCAAAAAAAAAAAAAAAATAAATAAATAAAATAAATAGTAAATAAATAAATATATAAGTAAATAAAAAGAAAAAAAATGAAGATTCTTGCGGGGTAGACATGCTACCTGTATGAATTACAATCCATCATGGAGTTTTCAGGAAAAAGTCCAAAAAAACTGAGAAGACGTAGAACGGAAAAGGCAAGAATGAATGATCGCAATGGTTCACTTGAGTAACATATCTCTCGATTATAGATGGTATCAAAAATTGCACTATAGTCTTATCAAATTTTCCGCAAACCCACTAAACGGTGGCTACGTTATAGTAACTGATAAAACTGCGTTCATGTGTAATAATACGCTTTAATATAATATACTTCACGGATATCACATGCTGAAAATCTAGATGAATCAATAACCTGAAAATACATATACATGTATTACGGATTAATCCATTAATGAAACTTACATATTCTGTTGAGGAATCACTCTGTCCTTCAGAATTGCATATAAGTTTACGTGATCAGGAGAATGCGCGCAACTTCATCATATTGTATCTTGCTTGAATACCTGAAAAGGAAAATCAAATGTCATGAGTTCAAGGCCACTGTTCATGCGTGTGTAATAATTTTGCAGAAGAGCTAACTTATGTAAATGTGACTACATAACTCTCTCCATGGCAGCTTAATGTATAGTTCAATTCTTATGCACTGCCTTGCTGCATACAGGGTGAACTTAAGTCCACCACTAACACTACCTGACTAGACAGAGAATTATCCCAGCACAAAGATAAGCGTGCAATGTTTGCCATTATAAGTTTAGTTAGTACACTGGTCTATTTATCCATAAGTTTATCAACAATTATTCATCAACTTCCGTTCCTTTTATTCGTTATTAATCAAATGGGGTATGGCACGACGCGATGTATTATCCTTAGGGATGTGTGTGTGTGGGGGGGGGGTAGGTGGCGTAAAGGTTATGTTAAGGATACACTTCCTATAGGAATATCCGATTCCACGTTTTCTGAACTATTTTGTTTTGTTGTTGATCGGTAAATATAAAGAATTACTTGAAATTTGTGATTATGTATGTGTTCACTGTATTGTGAGTATAAATTATGCTTGTATAATTGTGTATGTAGTGAAAATTGTATCATTTATAATGTGTACATGTACATGAATATATGTGAGTTTATGCATGTATGTAGATATTCCTATGTGCACGCCCATGTACCAACAAAAAGAATTTCCTACAAATGAACAATAAATGAATCTGAAATCTGAAATCGGAATGACATGACGTCTTTAGCAAGACATTTTATCGCTAAAGCTGCTCTAATTCCACAGAATGGTTACGAAACAAAACAAAATAGAACAGAAAACAGCACGCATAAAACTAGCCAGTTTTAACAGAACTCTAAAAGGAACATTTTAATATTACTGCCTGCAAGCCTACATTATAAGACATGGCTATATAACCAAAAACATAACAGATACAAGAAATTTGATGAAGGGTAATATCGAGAGTAAGGCCTTGGTCGAGAACATTGTGGATATTTCAAATCATGCTTTACGATGATGTTTTAACTCACCATTTTCCACGTAGTAGGAATCTGCGGGGTCTTGATATTATGAAGTGGACAAACTAATTTTGAAGTCAGAGTTGCAGTAAGCCGCTACGCAAAGCCTCAGAAGAGCTGATCTGCTATGGAAATGGAATTTGCGCTAGATGCTCAGCTCAAACACGCATGAACGAGCTGTACAATGAGCCATCTGGGAGTCAACTTATGTGCACATAAGTTTGCACGACTCAACAATTCATTGAATTCATAAATCATGTTCAAGAAAAGAATGAACATGCCCACACCAGGTGACCAAACTACTGGGTCCGTGAATTGACACTTTAGGAAACGTCCATGTCATTATTTTGCATCGAATGTATTCTATGGATTAATAGGCGTTTAAAAATTTTTTTCCACTTTTGATTCTTAATAATTCAGTAACTATATATCAGATAACACTATCATTGATATGGGAGACAGTTGTATAGTGTACAATTTCGTTGGAGGTGGTTTAAAACACAAATCAGTTTCATGAAATCCATGATCAATTTCACAGTTAGGTTACAGATTTTGCTCTATTTCCAACCCTCTGTACAAAATTTTCACTTTGCACAGGGGTCAATGGGTGTGTATGGGAGTATGTGGTTAACACCCTGACAATGGTGTTGAACAATGGCCAGGGTCTGAATGCTTTATTATTTATTCATGAGAAATTCCACTATCACAGCTAGTCTTTATTCATTCTAAGGCTTACCGTGCATGAATCCATGAAAAAAAGGGGGAAAAATCAACCCTTACAAATAAATCGTGTAGTTTGCACCCTTATATATCCGCGAGTTTGCTCTCTAAATGATTTTAGTTTATCATTTCCTTTACTTTCACTTAATAAAATATGCATACATAAAATGTGACAATGGTATGAATAAAATGACAATGTGACAACCAAACAAACAAACAAACAGCAAAAGATATCAAGTGAAGGGGTGAGTGAGAAGGCAATTGGCCTTATTTAAAACTAATCCCGGAAAAGTAAATACATTGTATATACAGAGAAAAACATTGGCACACACACGCACACACACACACACACACTCACACATACACACACATGCATACACAGACAAAAACATGGACCAGCGCATATTAGCAATACACAAGATGTCATTTTCACAAACACACCCTATCTTGCTAGTCTCTTATAAATTCGTAAATGATATTGGTAACTTCCAGAAAACCTTTCAAGTAAAATACGTTTGAAAGCTTCCTTAAAACTTTGTACCGTTTTCTTACATTTCACATCAGAGTGGATGGAATTCCAGATTTGAGGGCCTTGAAAAGATATTGACTTTTTTTTCTGTCCCGAGATCGAGTCGCAACGAAAATCTTTAGCGTGTAGTGGGGTTTGATTCCATCATCGCACAGTAAGCATGTAGGGAATGCTGTGACATATTCCATTTCGATTGGTCAATACCAGACGAGCAGTCAAGTATTCTTCGTTAGCTTGTTCGCAGACCCTTTCATCAAAGACTCAACTTCATTTAAAAATGCTCCGATGAATGATTATGAAATTATGGGAGAACATCAAGTTTTATGATGTCTTTAAAAAAAACATGTACATAGTAGCACCACGACGGTATGCAATATTGTATTCAAGTGTCGATCAACACCATATGGGTCTTTCTTTGAGACTTGTTATGGGCTCAATATTGCACCTTAGCAAGAATGAACCACAAACAGGAAGATATGTCTTTGTAATGGTAATTACGTTTCGACATCCCAACCAATAAGAGATAGGTTAGGTGAATGTTAAAGACACGGGGATACACGAATAGAAATTGCTCCAAAAAAAAAAATGAAATAAAACGAACATTATTCTAATAGGCATGCCTCGGCAGTAATCTGATGTTTCTATTGATAAAGAATTCTATTTGAAGATTCATATCAGTTTGCTTTGTCAGAATCATGAGGTAAAGTGATAAAATAAACCGGCTATCCAGGGTACAGTTTAAACACTTTCACATGAAACAGCTCTGATTAACACTTTTGCACAATAATATTTCTGTTCAGAATTGACTTTTGTTTTATATGTTTTTATCTTAAAGTATAGGATTTCATTTGAAGCAAAATATAGCCAAAATTATGTAAACGTCCAAAATGAATCTTCAGATTGCTCAGCGAGACGGTGGCATCGAATCCCGATCAGCGAAGGCACAAATGCACCTGTGGAATTGTTTTGTACAGCAACAGAGATCTGACGACTATTTGAATAATTACATCCAGTTGGAACTTCATCTGTTAAACCTCCTAGGTTATGTGTACAATGTGATTGGTCAATACCAGACAAGCAATCAGGTATTCTACGTTTGTTTTTTTAGTAGACCCCTTTCATCATGGACTCAACTTAATTTGAAAATATACTCTCGATGAATGATTATAGAATATGAAAGAAACTTAAGTTTCCTGATATCAAAAAATATATGTTCATAAAATCAGCACAAGGATATGTAATATTGCATTTTAGTGCCGAGCAACACCATAGGATGGCCTTTGTTTTGAGACTAGTTTGGGGCGTAATATTGCACCGTCAATGACCGTGGCAAGATCGAACCCTAAATGAACCATATAAGAAGCAAAGTTCCACCATTTTCTCAAATCGTGTAGTTTGCACCCATTTTCGCGACTTCGAACCCTTCTAGCTCCCTTATTGAACCTTTTTTTCTTAGTGTGTAGCTATATTTTTTTCGCTTTGGAAATTAAGGGGAGGGGGCGCACCGGGAGCAACTGCTGGCAATTACTGACAACAACATCAGGAGAATGGCATAACGATTAAATGCGAGCGAGCGAAGCGAGCGAGCTTGAACATTTTGACATTTTACAGTACCAAAACTGCTGTTTGTAGCTATATTTTTTCGCTTTGGAAATTAAGGGGAGGGTGCGCACCGGGAGCAACTGCTAGCAATTACTGACAACAACATCAGGAGAATGGCATAGCGACTAAATGCGGGCGAGCGAAGCGAGCGAGCTTGAAAATGTTGACATTTTACAGTCCCAAAACTGCCGTTTGTAACTATATTTTTTCCACTTTGGAAATTCAGGGGGGGGGGGGTGCACCGGGCGCAACTGCTGGCAAAATACTGACAACATAAGGAGAATGGCATAACGATTAAATGCGAGCGAGCGAAGCGAGCTTGCTTGACCATTTTGACATTTTACAGTCCCCAAACTGCCGTTTGTAGCTATATTTTTTTCGCTTTGGAAATTAAGGGGAGGGGCGCAACGGGAGCAACTGCGTACTGACAACAACATCAGGAGGATGGCTTAGCGACTAAATGCGAGCGAGCGAAGCGAGCGAGCTTGAAAATGTTGACATTTTACAGTCCAAAAACTGCCGTTTGTAGCTATATTTTTTCACTTTGGAAATTCAGGGGGGGGGGGGCGCACCGGGCGCAACTGCTGGCAATTACTGGCAGTATCAGAATGGCATATAACGGTTAAATCCGAGCGAGCGAAGTGAGCGAGCTTGAAAATGTTGACATTTTGCTGTCCCCAAACTGCCGTTTGTAACTATATTTTTTCGATTTGGAAATTAAGGGGAGGGGGCGCACCGGGAGCAACTGCTAACAATTACTGACAACATCAGGAGAATGGCATAACGATTAAATCCGAGCGAGCGAAGCGAGCGAGCTTGAAAATGTTGACATTTTACTGTCCCCAAACTGCCGTTTGTAGCTATATTTTTTTCGCTTTGGAAATTAAGGGGAGGGGGCGCACCGGGAGCAACTGCTGACAATTACTGACAACATCAGGAGAATGGCATAACGATTAAATGCGAGCGAGCGAAGCGAGTGAGATTGAACATTTTGACATTTTACAGTCCCCAAACTGCCGTTTGTAGCTATATTTTTTTCGCTTTGGAAATTAAGGGGAGGGGGCGCACCGGGAGCAAATGCTGGCAATAACTGTCAACAACATCAGGAGAATGGCATAACAATTAAATGCGGGCGAGCGAAGCGAGCGAGTTTGAAAATGTTGACATTTTACAGTCCCCAAACTGCCGTTTGTAACTATATTTTTTCACTTTGGAAATTCAGGGGGGGGGGGGCGCACCGGGCGCAACTACTGGCAATTACTGACAACATCAGGAGAATGGCATAACGATTAAATGCGAGCGAGTGAAGCGAGCGAGCTTGAACATTTTGACATTTTACAGTCTCCAAACTGCCGTTTGTAGCTATATTTTTTTCGCTTTGGAAATTAAGGGGAGGGGGCGCACCGGGAGCAACTGCTGGCAATTACTGACAACAACATTAGGAGAATGGCATAACGATTAAATGCGAGCGAGCGAAGCGAGCGAGCTTGAAAATGTTGACATTTTACAGTCCAAAAACTGCCGTTTGTAACTATATTTTTTCGCTTTGGAAATTAAGGGGAGGGGGCGCACCGGGCGCAACTACTGGCAATTACTGACAACATCAGGAGAATGGCATAACGATTAAATCCGAGCGAGCAAAGCGAGCGAGCTTGAAAATGTTGACATTTTACTGTCCCCAAACTGCCGTTTGTAGCTATATTTTTTTCGCTTTGGAAATTAAGGGGAGGGGGCGCACCGGGAGCAACTGCTGACAATTACTGACAACATCAGGAGAATGGCATAACGATTAAATGCGAGCGAGCGAAGCGAGTGAGATTGAACATTTTGACATTTTACAGTCCCCAAACTGCCGTTTGTAGCTATATTTTTTTCGCTTTGGAAATTAAGGGGAGGGGGCGCACCGGGAGCAAATGCTGGCAATAACTGTCAACAACATCAGGAGAATGGCATAACAATTAAATGCGGGCGAGCGAAGCGAGCGAGTTTGAAAATGTTGACATTTTACAGTCCCCAAACTGCCGTTTGTAACTATATTTTTTCACTTTGGAAATTCAGGGGGGGGGGGGGCGCACCGGGCGCAACTACTGGCAATTACTGACAACATCAGGAGAATGGCATAACGATTAAATGCGAGCGAGTGAAGCGAGCGAGCTTGAACATTTTGACATTTTACAGTCTCCAAACTGCCGTTTGTAGCTATATTTTTTTCGCTTTGGAAATTAAGGGGAGGGGGCGCACCGGGAGCAACTGCTGGCAATTACTGACAACAACATTAGGAGAATGGCATTGTATAACGATTAAATGCGAGCGAGCGAAGCGAGCGAGCTTGAAAATGTTGACATTTTACAGTCCAAAAACTGCCGTTTGTAACTATATTTTTTCGCTTTGGAAATTAAGGGGAGGGGGCGCACCGGGCGCAACTACTGGCAATTACTGACAACATCAGGAGAATGGCATAACGATTAAATCCGAGCGAGCAAAGCGAGCGAGCTTGAAAATGTTGACATTTTACAGTGCCCAAACTGCTGTTTGTAGCTATATTTTTTCGCTTTGGAAATTAAGGGGAGGGGGTGCACCGGGCGCAACTGCTGGCAATTACTGACAACATTAGGAGAATGGCATAACGATTAAATGCGAGCGAGCGAAGCGAGCGAGCTTGAACATTTTGACATTTTACAGTCCCCAAACTGCCGTTTGTAGCTATATTTTTTTCGCTTTGGAAATTAAGGGGAGGGGGCGCACCGGGAGCAACTGCTGACAATTACTGACAACATCAGGAGAATGGCATAACGATTAAATGCGAGCGAGCGAAGCGAGTGAGATTGAACATTTTGACATTTTACAGTCCCCAAACTGCCGTTTGTAGCTATATTTTTTTCGCTTTGGAAATTAAGGGGAGGGGGCGCACCGGGAGCAAATGCTGGCAATAACTGTCAACAACATCAGGAGAATGGCATAACAATTAAATGCGGGCGAGCGAAGCGAGCGAGTTTGAAAATGTTGACATTTTACAGTCCCCAAACTGCCGTTTGTAACTATATTTTTTCACTTTGGAAATTCAGGGGGGGGGGCGCACCGGGCGCAACTACTGGCAATTACTGACAACATCAGGAGAATGGCATAACGATTAAATGCGAGCGAGCGAAGCGAGCGAGCTAGAACATTTTGACATTTTACAGTCTCCAAACTGCCGTTTGTAGCTATATTTTTTTCGCTTTGGAAATTAAGGGGAGGGGGCGCACCGGGAGCAACTGCTGGCAATTACTGACAACAACATTAGGAGAATGGCATAACGATTAAATGCGAGCGAGCGAAGCGAGCGAGTTTGAAAATGTTGACATTTTACAGTCCAAAAACTGCCGTTTGTAACTGTATTTTTTCGCTTTGGAAATTAAGGGGAGGGGGCGCACCGGGCGCAACTACTGGCAATTACTGACAACATCAGGAGAATGGCATAACGATTAAATCCGAGCGAGCAAAGCGAGCGAGCTTGAAAATGTTGACATTTTACAGTGCCCAAACTGCTGTTTGTAGCTATATTTTTTTCGCTTTGGAAATTAAGGGGAGGGGGCGCACCGGGCGCAACTGCTGGCAATTACTGACAACATTAGGAGAATGGCATAACGATTAAATGCGAGCGAGCGAAGCGAGCGAGCTTGAACATTTTGACATTCTACAGTCCCCAAACTGCCGTTTGTAGCTATATTTTTTTCGCTTTGGAAATTAAGGGGAGGGGGCGCACCGGGAGCAACTGCTGACAATTACTGACAACAAAATCAGGAGAATGGCATAACGATTAAATGCGAGCGAGCGAAGCGAGCGAGCTTTAGAATTTTGACATTGTTTCACTTTGAACATTCAGAGGGGGGGGGGGGGCATCGGGCGCAACTGCTGGCAATTACTGGCAGTATCAGAAAGGCATATAACGGTTAAATGCGAGCGAACGAAGCGAGCGAGCTTGAACATGTTGATTTTTTATTTACTCATTTATTTATTCATTTATCTATTTATTGAAACATATTTATACAGGATAAAAACGATCAGCTAAAAGCTGTTTTACATCGAAGTCCTGTGTAAAAACAATGCATTTTCTTGCATAGGGGATACTATAAAAGAAAGACCATCAAAAAGCGAAAAAAAAAATCATTTTCAACAGATTTAGAACAGAAAGGACTGCCGGACTGGGATACAAATGCACAATTCGTTAAAAAAAATGAAAAATGCTGAGTTTTGGAGTATGTCCTGCCCACTATTCACACCAAACAGAATCAATACACACAAGACTGAAACACGCAGTTTTCAGCAACCCCATTTGTACAGCACCAGGCACTCGGTCAAGCCTACATTTCACACACGGCACACTCAGTTACACACGCGCACACACACACGCACACACACAATTACACACGCACACCATGATCACAGACACACCACACACAAAACTCACTCGAGCACACACTCGCACCACATGCAGTGATACAACACAAGATGACATATCACAGGCAAATACTCACACAAACAATGCACACATACATAATACACATTCTAGTTCTAGTCTTTTTACAGTCCAAAAACTGTCGTTTGTAGCTATTATACATGTATACTTTTTTCGCTTTGTAGTCCATGGGCCAAGACCCGAAAAATGGGTTATTGGTACCATCTGAGGTGGCAAAACCTTTTTGGTGTCATTTTGTTTGTCGGACATAGATATGCTTATGAAGCTATGATACCATTTCCAAATGAGTAGTTTAGTCATAATAAATGAATTTTTAACCAATTTGGTCTCGTTTTTATATCCCTATACTTCTGAATCGAAACTAACCGCTATACAGAGAAGAGCCCAGTCTTCTGTATGTCCACAGGTGTTCTGTTGTAAACGCGGTGCGCTTAGTCTTTATTCAAGGCAGCAAAGGGAATATCCAAAGGGTTATGATGTCCACAGCTGTCAACCGGTGCGCTTAGTCTTTATCCAGAACAATGTACCGTTATCATATCTAAAGTTCCCAATAAAAGGGATTATCTATACTGTTTTTATACTACCCTCTCAACAAATACATCAGTTTTAAACAGAAATCACTCTGTTCATTTACAATATTATTTATTATAATGTATTGTAGTCATGGGCGTCACCAGGGGGGGGGGGGTGCGTTGGGTGCGAACGCACCCCCCTTCAGATCCTTTAAAAAAAAAAATCAGTCTGCGAGCGACCTCAACGCCGGACGCTAAATAATTATTCTTTTCTATTTTTTTTTTTATATTTTGCACCAGGGACACACACACACACAAGAAAAAATAAATCGTCGGCAAAAACAATTCGCACCCCTGGTTCTGGCAGCACTGATTTTATACATATCTATTAGTATTCTACAGTGTTAACTATTTATCGACCGTACTGTACATCCGTATGATACGGAGCACTTATACACGTTTGCATGTACGTGTGCTACTTACAAGTGGTAGGGTCTATGTACGTTACTTCTGACCAATCCATATTGCCAGCCCAAGAGCGAGCCTTAGCCCCCCCCCCCCCCCCCCCCGATCCGCAGGTAAAAAAAAAGATTTACCGAAATAGTAGTTCAAGTGTTAGTAAACTGCTTTTGAATGAAAGGCTGATCCAGAAATAAGATATTTTTCTATGATTTCTTTTAACCATAATTAAATAGGTATATAGTGTGAAACATTGTTCAAAAAGCCCGGACCCGACAAAAGATTGTGATTCCTGGTTGGCATTCTGCATATTATAAGCAGGATGTGCGCAGTGTACTCACTCAGTACATCCGAACGAAGAGTCGCTACAATGTTACGCAATGTGATGTAGAATGTACACCTTTGTACCTTACGCTTCGTTATATCAAAGCTAGATCATTGATTTTGCAGTGTTGCTTTACATACTAGTCTATATAAAAATGTCTTGCATTGCCAATAAAATAATTCCTAACTTTTCCATGTATATAATACACACACACAAACAAACACGTACAATTAGTTTAGGGGATGCTCTTAAGTGCAGATTTTGGACATCCTTTCCCCGCTTGGTCACTTCGACGCCATCTCGCTGGTCATACCTCCCCCAGTCATGAACATAAACCCACACCCTTGACTACCAGTGGCGGATCCAGGGGGAGGGGTGCACCGGGCGTCCCCCCCCCCCCCCTTTAATTTCCAAAGCGAAAAAAAAAAATAAAATAGCTGCAAACGGCAGTTTTTGGACAGTAAAATGTCAAAATTTCAAGCTCGCTCGCTCCTCTCGCTCGCATTTAGTCGTAATGCCATTCTCCTGAAGTTGCTGCCAGTAATTGCCGGCAGTTGCGCTGGTGCGCCCCCCCCCCCCCCCCCGCCCCTTAATTTCCAAAGCGAAAAAATATGGCTAAGAACGGCAGTTTTTGGACTGTAAAATGCAACATTTTCAAGCTTGCTCTCTTCGCTCGCTCGCATTTAATTGTTATGCAATTCACCTGATGTTGCTGCCAGTAATTGCCAGCAGTTCCGCCCGGTGCCCCTCCCCCATAATTTCCAAAGCGAAAAATATGGCTAAGAACGGCAGTTTTTGGACTGTAAAATGTAAAATTTTCAAGCTCGCTCGTTTCGCTCGCTCGAATGTAATCATTATGCTCTCCTGATATTGCTGCCAGTATTTGCCAGCAGTTGCGCCCGATGCGCCCCCTTAAATTCTAAAGCGAAGAAATATAGCTACAAACGGCAGTTTGCTTGTTTTTTACTGTAAAATGTCAAAATTTTCAAGCTCGCTCGCTCGCTCGCATTTAATTGTTACACAATTCTCCTGATGTTGCTGCCAGTAATTGCCAGCAGTTGCACCCGGTGCCGCCCCCCCCCCCTTAATTTCCAAAGCCAAAAAATATGGCTACAAATGGCAGTTTTGGGACTGTAAAATGTCAAAATTTTCAAGCTCGCTCGCTCGCATTTAATTGTTATGCAATTCTCCTGATGTTGCTACCAGTGCCGGCAGTTGCGCCCGGTGCGCCCCCATCCCTCCTTTATTTCCAAAGCGAAAAAAAATATGGCTCCAAATAGCAATTTTTGGACTGTAAAATGTCAAAATGTCAAAAACGGCAGTTTTTGGACTGTAAAATGTCAAAATTTTCCAGCTCGCTCGCTCCCCTCGCTCGCATGCAGTCGTTATGCCATTCTCCTGATGTCGCTGCCAGTAATTTGTCGTTTCACACCGTCATTCCATAATCCATTTATAGGGGGTACAACCCCCTCCGGCACTTCCACACCCTCCCCCCACCCTTGCTCGCTCCCTCGCATACTACCCCCCCCCCCCCAAAGATGAAATCCTAGCTACGCCGGTGCCCTTTCCCCGCTTGGTTTCCCTCAAAAAACAGTAAAAGTCTAGGGATTGAGAGCTTCCTATATTCCAAATGTCTGTCAAAAAAAATCTCGTAAACATTTAGTGTCAAAACGCACCCCCCTTGAAAAAAAGCTGGTGACGCCCCTGTGTAGTGTACCGGTACATTGTTTTTGCATTTTCTTCCGTTGTTGGATGGAAATAAAGCGACATTGGCGTGGTATTAGCGTTTTCACCGTAGCGTTTTCACCGGAAAATTATAAATAATTGAAAAATACCGTAAAATTCACGAGGAATTGCTTTTTGTTGTCGTTGTTTTTAGATAAAGGGATATATACTGCGTTATAAGCTTTGGATATTCCCTTCGCCGTCTTGAATAAAGACTAAGCGCTGTGGACATCATAACCTTTGGATATTCCCTTCGCTGCCTCGAATAAAGACTCAGCGCACCGCGTTTACAACAGAACACCTGTGAACATACAGAAGACAGTGTTCTTCTTTGTATAGCGGTTGGTCTCGATTCAGAAGTAAAGGGATATAACAACAAGACCTAATTGGTTAAAAAATAATTTATTATGACTAAGCTACTCATTTGGAAATGCTATCACAGCTTGATAAGCATATCTATGCCCAACGGACAAAATGACACCAAAAAGGTTTTGCCACCTCAGGTGGTATCAATATCTGGCCTGGCCCATGGACTATTAGAGGGAGGGGGCGCCCGGTGCGCCCCCTGGATCCGCCACTGGTAGTCAAGGGCGTCGGTTTATGTTCATGGGGGAGGTATGACCAGTGATGGGGCGTGGAAGTGACCAAGCGGGAGAAGGATGTCCAAAATCCGCACTTTATATAGAGCATCCCCTAATTGTTTGTGTTTGTGAGTGTGTGTGTTTCATATATGGAAAAGTTAGAAAATAGCCCAGGTCAAGTCTTATTATTGGCAATGCAAGGCATTTTAATATAGACTAGTATGTAAAGCAACACTGCAAAATCAATGATCATAGCTTTGATAGCACTTTATGTGTACAACCTAGTCAACCTACATCACATTGCGCAACATTGCAGCGACTCGTTTTGCCGTTCCGATGTTCTGAGTACACTGCGGACATCCTGCTTATATTCAAAATGCCAAACAGGAATCAAGCTGAATCCCAATCTTTTGTTGTTTCCGGGCTTTTTGAACAAGGTTTCACTATTATATACCTCTTTAATAATTATGGTTAAAAGAAATTTTAGAAAAATATCTTTTTCTTGATCACCCTTTCATGTCGATTTCAAAAGCAGTTTACTATAATCCTTGAATTACCATTTTGGTAGGGTTTTCTTTTTTTTTTTCTTTTTCTTTTTTCTTTTTTTTTACCAGCGGATCGGGGGGGGGGGGGGGGCACGTGCCCCCCCCATGCCCCCCATGCCCCCCCCCCCATAGTTACGCCACTGTTTGTTTGTTTGTTTGTCTGTTTGTTTGGGGGATGTTGCAAGACCCATTGCTCCATGTCTTGTGAGCACTCGAAGAGCAGTCGAAAGTGGTTTCATCTGGGGGGTGTTTCATCAATTTAGTCAGCGCTGACAAGTTGTCAGCGCTGACAATTTCAGCAAAATCCTTGGTTTTGATTGGCTGGGATGCTCTGGTCACTGACTGTTACCATGGTGATTGTCAGAGACTGACAACTTGTCAGCGCTGACAACTTTTATGAAACGGTACCCAGGACTTTGAACATGCTCAAAATCCAGATGCAACCAGGTGCGATCGATTCACTTGCATTGAGAAATAAATTCAATTCAAATCAGATTAAATTAGTTCCACATCATGTATGAATTGATCTCATAGAGTAAAATCAGAATAAAAAGATAGACACTTTTTAGTGTGATATAACAAAAAGTACAAAAGCTATAGATCACATAGAGATAATGTGTTTTCACTAAACACAAAGCAATGACGTCCTCTCCCGACAACTCTCCCATTGGCTTATACACGGAACTATATCAGAATCCCTTTTTCGTCAATGGTTTACCAACTACAACCTCCCCCGTCCTCCTTTAAGGCCTCTTTGCAAGATTACTAGTAAATTATTGTAATTTGGTGTAATTCCTTCATGCCCAAAACAACAACTTTAGTGAAGATTTGTGTTCAGTCAATGGGAGACTTGTTTGAATAAAGATATTTGTTTCTTGATTGTGAATGAAGTAGTTGGGACTTAAAGGACTGATTCGTGAAATCACGAGAACTTTAAAACTCAATCAGCTCTCTGATTTACCACGTTCTACCAGATTTTCTTTATCAATTAAGGCTAACCTGAACATGTTTTGAAGTGCCCTTTTACGAAATTCTGGGTCTATAGTCTTTACTAGCAGATTCCGAAACATTTTGCTTGTATTTATCCGGTACCATCTGTTCACAGTCATGTCAAGATTTGTGCGCAGATGACTCCGCAAAAGGCAAAACTAATGAATTATATAAATGACTGCTAAAGTAATGTTTCATACTTTTACAGGGATGTTGGCACTGAATCCTGTTGTCTACGGTCTCCTGTCCGCCCTCGGCTGGCGTTCAACACTTAGAATCTTGGGAGCTCTTGTTCTTGGACTTGGCACAATTATGAGCGCATTCTTAACTCCCGTAAGGAAGAAGCAGAAAAAAGGTGAGCAAGAAAGCTTCAAATTTTATCCAATCATCCATCATCTCAACCCAGTGATTTAAAGGGAATGAGGACAAGCGTGGTTTGTTGTTTCATTACAAAACTTCTTGACAGAGACAGTGTGTAACGGTACAATTTATACAGTCCTTTGTTACAGTGTGCATGCATGGTAGTCATCACGTTTGTAGCAATTCAGATATATCTTTTGGTCCCACAGTGTCTGCCGAATTCACATTGTCAAAAAACACTTGACCTGTAGAGATTAGTTCTCTGGGTCATGGGAGCGGTATGACATCGGATCCTTCCTCTCTTATTCATGTCCAACGATTTTACGCGAATTACGTCATGTATACACAAATTCGTTCATGACTTGCCAATTGTTATGTGGCATTAATGATGTGCGCCTATTTAATGAGAATTCCACCCTGAAAATCATTTTGTGTGAAAAGAAGCAGAATATGATTAGAGAAACAGAACAAAGTTAAAGCAAATTCCAATCAAAACTGAGAAAGTTTTGACTTTTCGAAGTTCTGATCAAACATGAATTGTATAGATTCCGTACTGTCACACGTGAGTATCCTATACCCTCATTAGGTTTGTACTCTATGATAAGAAGTTATCATTTTCCCATCAGGTGAATCTTATGTGTACCCTTAATACAACCACTGTGAATGCATTTAAAATACTTTTATCATATGTATGAATATAGTGTGTATATTATATTTTTATATATTGTATGTATATATATTCCGCAATCAATAACCAATAACAAGAAAAAAAAAAAGATTTTAGGGATTTGTTTGTTTGTTTGTTTGTTTGTTTTTATCAGAGATTACATGGAAGGTGAGCTCACATGCTAAAACGTGGACTTGCCGATTCATGCATGATTGATAGTAACTTGAAAATCGCTTTCATCAGAATTTGCTCCAACTGTCACCGTCCCGTTCTCCTGATTCTTTTCTCTACGCAAAGACTAATTTTCAGGGTGGACATCTCAATTCTACTATTTCGTTGTCCAGTCCGGTTTTATACATACAAACAATGAACAAATAAAGCTTAGAGCAATCAGGTTTGAACTGGTCAGTGACGATTTTCCATTGGCCATTACATAATGAACATCATTAACATTGATATTTCTTTCTAAGGAAACATTGCTGCATTTCACATCATATGCCAGCTATACAAAACTATAAACAGGACGCTTTGGTGCATTAAGACTTCGTATTTGATAGGTTTTTTTAAATAATTATGTTTCAATAACCTATGATTTATGATTTTTCACTTCTGTTATACATAAGTAATGTGCAGTGTCTTTGCTTGGACCTTCTGTAATCCTAAAAAACGTTACTATATCCATCATGTTGCTTTTTAGACCACGTGTCAGATGAGGCTATACATGATAACTCCATCAGTCCTCTCAAGCAAACAGAGAACGAAGGAAACAACACGACACCCAACACACTGCAGCCATCCCGCCAGACAGGACGCTATGAAGTCTACAAGTTTCCTGAATGGTGGATTCTCCTTCTAGCCACCATTAGTAGCCAAATGTCTCTCTCGATTTTCTTCTTCTATTGGGTGAGTGACTGGTTGAGATGGTGACACGACATATTATTTGCTCCTGCAACAGTTGTTCTGGTCTTTTTCTATCCAAGGACTTTTAGGATTAGACTTAGGGTTAGGGTTACATGGTTAGAGATGTGATAGGGTCTTAGGTTCAGCTTGATGTGAGGATATATATTACCTAGTCTACGTATTCGTCATGTAAACACGTAATGTGATATTAAGCAAGTCCCGTGACGCCGATCACAGGTCCATGATCAGAATAGACAGGAACCATGTTGATGTAGATTTTGATTCATCCAGGTAGTATGCTAAAAGCGTGTAAATTAAATCTGTTCGACTGGACTTACTTGTGAAAATCACGGAGAAAACAGTTTCGTGACTCGTCCGAGTCACTTCTTCAGCTCTGTCTGGCTGGCGAGCATTCACCCGTGGAGGGTGAATGGGCGATGTTACTGCCTTTATTTTTCGGATCAGAACAAATTTGCCAGCTGTTAGAACTGTGTCTTTCCACAACGTATGTTGTGTACAATGGCGCCTTCTTCAAACAGAAGCATGGCTGTGAAATGGGCTCACCCATATCTCCAGTCCTATCCAACCTGAACATGGAACACTTTGAAACATCAGCTCTAGACTCATTTAATGGAACAGGGCCCTCCCACTGGTACAGGTACTTTGACGATACATGGGTCAAGATACAGTCTACCGAACTGGACAGTTTCTTTCAGCACATTAACAACTGTGATCCGTTCATTAAGTTCACCGTGGAGAACATCAGGGACAACAGTCTCCCTTTCTTGGATTGCTTGATCACGGTCAACAAGGACGGCACCTTGTGTTCTTCAGTTTATCGTAAACCCACACACACAGACCAGTACTTGTTGTTCGACTCCCACCACCCACTTATTAACAAACTTGGAGTTATAAGAACTCTGTTTCACAGAGCATCCTACCTCCCTTCCTCTGAAGAGACAAAGGAAAAGGAACATCAACACCTACGAACCGTCCTGAAAAACTGCGGTTACAAACACTGGAGCATTGAGAAAGCCCTTCACCCTCGCAAACGGGACGTCAGAGACAGGGCTTCCAGTAGCACAACCCAGCAACGAGGCAGAGGGGTTTCAGTCCCATACTGCCAAGGACTGTCGGAGAAAATCCAACGGATTTTCAGCTTCTACCGAATTCCTGTATATTTCAAGCCGACCAACACTCTTCGACAGAGACTAGTTCATCCTAAAGACAAGATCCCAAAACACAAACGGAACAATGTAATTTACAGGATAGAGTGTCAGGGAAAAGACTGCAAAGAAAACTACATCGGTGAAACCAAACAACCTCTCCACAAACGTCTCTACCAACATCGTAGATCCAGCTCAGCTGGGAACGAGTCGGCCGTGTTCACCCACCTGAAGAACACGGGGCACCATTTTGAAGACAAAGAGGTCGACATCATTGACAAGGAAACCAGATGGTTTGAAAGAGGAGTCCGTGAAGCTGTGTATGTGAATGCGGAAAATCCTTCACTCAACAGGGGAGAGGGACTCCGACACAACCTTTCACCAACATACAAGTCGGTGATCCGAAAAATTCCTCGACGTACAGACAATAAAGGCAGTAACATCGCCCATTCACCCTCCACGGGTGAATGCTCGCCAGCCAGACAGAGCTGAAGAAGTGACTCGGACGAGTCACGAAACTGTTTTCTCCGTGATTTTCACAAGTAAGTCCAGTCGAACAGATTTGATTTACACGCTTTTAGGAACCATGTTAAGTAATATCAAAGTTGAATGCTAAATTTTCTCTTCCCACCTCCCTGCTATATGAACATAATGTTATTACATAGGTGCATTCAGATAATGGCGCACAAAGGCCAAGATCTTTTGTTCTTGAGCATGTAGAAAAGTTGACGCAAGCAGTCAGCAGGACACGTATAACAAGACCACATGGACAAAAGGTGAAAACTGTTCTCAAACTTTCTTCTGTGTCTTTGTATATTCAACTTCTCGACTCTCCACTCCTCCGTTCTGTTTTTGTATTTTGTTATGTTCTTTCTTCGTCATCCTGTTCAGGCAAAGCTCGTGTTGTCTCTTGGATTCAAAGAATCAACCGCAGCGGTTGCTATGACGATCATGGCAGCCTCGGAATTAGCGGGAAAACTGACTACTGCAGCGATCGCCGACCACCTGCCATTCCCGAAGCTCTATCTCCATTATCTACCCATTGTCGTGGGTGTATGCATCATGCTCAGTGTCAAACATATCACCACTTTACCTCTGATTTTCGTTATCTCGTCCAGTAAGTTCATCAAGACTCTGTTGTTGTTCGTTTTTTCGAAGATTCATTAATCCGAAAATTGTACAGGGTTTATCATTCCGATGGTTCGTAATTTCAAAAATGAAAAAAAAAAATAGTTCCGTTTTTCCAAAGGTTCGTTAATCCCAAAATGAAATGAATTATCATCTCAAATCAGAGTCCTTGCTATTGTTCGTTTTTTGTGCTTTTAAAATTTGTATTCAATTTGTATTTGATTGAATGCAGGAATTGATAAAATCATACGAACAAATAAACAAATAGGACTCGTTAATAAGGGTTTTCTTTTCCTTTTCGGATTAACGATTTTTCGAAATAAGGAACAGTATTTCAAATTTCGACGGTTTATTAATCCGAAAATGAAATAAGGTTCATTATTCCGAATATTTGTAAATCCAAGAATGAAATAAGGTCTTTTATTCCGAAGATTCGTTTATCCCGAACATGAAATGAAGGTTTGTTCATCCGAAAACATAATAAGGTTCGTAATTCCAAAAATCAGATAAACCTCTTTAAATGACAAATCTGGTGTTGTAATTAAAAAAGAAAATGGGAAGGATATTAATACAATGATAACTGAGTGAAAAAAACCCACACCTACACACAAACAGACAAAAGCACACAAACGGACAAAAACACACAAACAGACAAAAACACACACCGTAAAAAAAGAAGAAATCACCAAACAAATCATGTGAATTTGATCCAATCCCAACAGACGTATTTTACAAGACCAGTGCGTAAAAGAGCAGTTGTTCATCCAACTTTGAAAAAGCAGGCTTATGATATCAGGAGTGTCTCAAAATTACCGCCCAATTTCAAATTCAACCTTTTTGAGTAAACTGTCAGGTAAAGTCGATTATCAATAATGTCATGTCCACACCGGCAGATGAGATACTTATTCATGCTTTGATTTCTTCTCGGTGGAGTTTTCGGATTCTTTCTTGTGTAATCTTCCAAAAAAAAAAATTGTCACAAAACTTAAAATTCTGCCACATCACCAATTATCCGTTCTTTAGATTGGCTACCTATAGAAAAAACATTTATTTTCAAGATTCTGTTATTAGTACATCATTCAGTTCATCCCCCCCCCCCATACCTACGTGACTCTAGGCCTATTCCCAAATACAATCCGACACAAAGTCTATACATCCATCATCAGGTGCATTATTATTCCAAACACCCAGAGTAAAACATGGATGGGATAATCGTGCTTTCTCCGTTATGGGACCAAAATTGTAGAATCAGTTACCTATGCAGTTAAGGCTACTGTCATCTACAGAAACATTCAAATCGAAGCTAAAATGTGTTTATTCCTCTCACACTGTGGACTATAGTTGCAATCTATAATGTTCTGAACAATTGTAGGCCTATTTTTTATGTGGTATGTGTTTGTTTGTTGTTTGCCATTTTCTTCTCTGTTTTCATGTTTGAACGTATATCTATCTTTTCATTTTTGAAGCGCCATGAGCACCAAAAGGTGGACCTGTACAAGTAGCCCCTATTATTATTATTATTATTACTATTATTATTATTATTATTATTATCATTATTATTATTATTATTATTATTATCATTATTATTATTGTTGTTGTTATTGCTGATCATCCCCTTGAAAGAATCCTGCGTATGTCCCTTGCCATGACAGATCAGACCTTTCCAACCTTCACGGTTCTTTTTGGCCGCTCCTCATTATGCTACGTAACTTCATATATACGGTCAAAGCCAATTACTGTATAAACGTATAGACCTAAATAGACCTGCGTAGACCTAATAACAGTCAAATATTCTGAACATAAAATATACCGTACAACCAGATCAAAATATGCTCATTAGACATCATTAACCCAGGAATAACCCACACACTTTTCCGCACTGATTCATACATCATTTCAGTCATTTTACCTGAAAATCAAAGGTAGTAATCTGAAACAACACAATAACAATCCTGTGAATCAAAGGTAGTCGTGTAGCACTGTGAAAGCACTGGTGTTCAACGCCATCAGGTATTTGTAACATGGATAATTTTGATATGGCGATGCTTGTTGCACACACTATAATCTGTAGTGATAGTGACATTAGATATAGGTAGCAGTATAGGTGCACCGATTCTCGTAAATGCATCAGAAATAACATGTTTTTGCCTCATTTTCGTTGTTCCTATTCAACGATCATCAGAATTGACCTGTTATTATTATCTTATTTTGTCATTTTGGCCGCAGTTACTGGTTTCTTCGTAGCCTCGCTGCTCAACACCCTGCCTTATGTCATAACGAGTGAAGTTTTCCCAAATCGTGGCTCGGTGCCTATGACGTCCATGGTAGCAGCTGTTGGTCTCGGTTTGACGTTGGGAGCAGTATATGGCAAGTTGTCAGCATTTGTTGTTGTTGTCTTGTTTTGAAGTCTGTCTTCTTGTATGTTAGAGTATATTTGTTAATTTGTTAAATCATTGATGTACATGCAATACCCTCTTGTAACGCTCCTCTCTAATATACATGCACAAAAACAAATTTTTACTACTGTTTATCCTGGGAAAATAAATAATTTCGATTGATAGTGAACCAAACCTTTGAATGCCGCGTGGTGGCGATTTCAGTAGGGCCATACATTGTTCAAGTACCAATAAGTGGTACATTTTTCTCAGAGTTAATTTCAACCGTTGGGTTCAAACTTTCGCCTAAGATGACCAACTCATAAATGCACAAGTAAAAGTAACATTGGTTTTATTTCTCGTCCATCAACCCTTTTTCAGGTTACAGTTTGGACTTCACTGGTTCATTTAGTGGCGCACTGAATGGATGCATTGCAGCCTACGCTTTTTCTGCTGTCCTTCTCTTGTCTGTGGTTCTGTACCAAAAATACTTGGCTGAAGATCGCTACGTCATGTGGAATACTGTTAAACATCGACATGGAGTGAAACAAGCGTGTACTGACAATGATTTGGCAGAACTCTAGCGACACGATATGCTTTACAGTTGATTCTGCTGGCGATAACGTACGTGTAGGATAGACTTCGGGAACTGTGGCAATGAGATTTGATAACCAAAAATACACTTTACTTCCTAATTTCTCTATCCATCTACTATTGTATCATTATTCGCGCGTGGTGTCAACAGGCACACTGATGCTAACATTCTCATTCATAACACAGTATACACGTATCATCGTCACGGTGACTGCCCAAAATACATCTACTAATATTTTCTAATCTGTACATAATACATGTATATTCAATGAGAGCTCGAGATTGTGCCCACTCCCAGAATAAGATGCACTTCTGTATAGTCTCATTGTCATGAAGGGGTTATACTGTTTGTAAGTCCATGTAATGTAGACTGAATGAGCTCAGTCCGAAGGAACCCCTTTTTATCAACTATATGCCTACATGATTCTACATCCAATAAACAGCGTCAGACATTGGCGTATTGCCGTGTGTTATATGCTTTCGCAATTATGCTTTCCGTCTTCCCCGGGCCTTTTTATACAACGACAATGCATTCACCGCTTACGACTAAAGTCATCATTGATGGAACTACACCAGCATATTGAAGTAATAATGTGACACACTATTTCCTGTTGAGAAAGTGTTCATAATGTTCATGTGATCAATTGGCTTCAAGATCGAGCGTAATTCTATAGAGCTATCAGAATAACACAGGAGCTTATTAATTGCCAAACCTGATCAAATGAAAGAAAATGCCATGATTGCATGCAAACTTTCAAAAAGACAATCACTCATTATACCCCAACAACTTTTCCCAGTTCGGAGCAATATATACGGCTTGGGAACATCAAGCGTTCAAAATGACAATTGCCCATGTTTCTTCAAAAAATATATCAATTTTTGTAGCCCAATAAGATAAGAGTATGACTGTCACAATTTATTACCATACACGCTTCTTGTCTTGCTCCTCCGGGTATTTTTTTTTCAGTCGTATAGTTAACACTCGTTTTCATTGTTTCGTTCTTTCACTCTTTTTCTTGTGGGCAGTTTCAGGATGTAATGGTGACACTTAGTGTCAATTAATGTGATTCATGTGATTACCTATAATTGAATACGAAATTTTGATAATATGGTTTGCGTCTGTACTCTTGAAATACGAATGACAGATTATAGCCCATAAGACATGATCTCTTAAAATGATCGATGAAGGACGTACAGTTCGAAGGTATTTCACATCGCTTTGACTGGATTACTAGTATTAAACTTATTCTGTTCATTTGAATTTCAACTAGGGGCAAGCTGGTATATGCATGAATCAAGATTTGATAAAAGGTTATTCCCTCATGCCCCTGTTCCCATCCAGATACGGTGTGAGCACAAATTGAAAACGATATCAAGGAACCTGTGGTATTCTTTGCTAGAAATTTAAAGGGTTAACAATGACTTTCTGTATATGCACTCAAAAACTATGACAAGACCTACCTTCGACACAGCGATAGTGTGCATGTTTCCTGTAGAATAGCATAATGCTGGGTATTATTAGTACCACGGTTGCAAATGGATTTGTGAATACTCCCACGATACCCATCATTGCCTTACAATAACTTTACAATACGTCATCTCGTACGTGTCGCGTCTTGAACTTTTTCATATCTTGGGAGTATTTTATCTCACGTGAGATCGGTTCATGCGTTCCAAAGCCTTGGCGGCCCTGAGGATGGTGGTGTCTTCAAAGTGCCTTCCTTCCTACCAGCATAAGTCCCATGGGTAAGCCGTCCATGAATCTGGCGTTGACGCTGATGGCAGGACCCGTCAGGTTGAAAGGCGTCGTGTTAATGTTGACCTCAGATGTTCTTTTATGATATTTTGTGATTGGTGACAAACGCGTGGACAAAAACTTTCTGTGTGGTCTTAAATCTCGATTGCATATATATCACCTGTGAAAATCTTGTATGTGTATAAATGACACAAAATTAAATATACCAAAGGCAACTTATACTGCATATACTTCATACATCTCACTGACACTCACATCTGAGTTATCAGGGTGACCCCACTTGGAATTATGTTTGAGATGGTTCAAGTCATGGTTCAAATAAATTTGAACAGTTTTAAGTGAAGGTTTGTCTCGCGATGATAATGGTAAATGATGTCAAAACTCCTGTTGAAATCACCAAACTATTACCTTGACGATTCACGTGGTTCAAGAAAGATTTAAGCACATTGTACAGTGGTCGAACCGCAGATTCCATTCAACAGCTAAATATGATTTGACTGCTGAGGCCTACCTGCGAGACTGTCTGCCTGGGTGAGGAGTTCTGTGGCGGTGAAGGGAATGGTCGGGAGTGCTAAAATGTCCACTTCTTTCAATGCTTGATCGTATAGCCACTACGGAGTAGCTTGGCAAGATTTCACCCTCTCCCCTCTAGCATACTCATAGCCATGGTAGTTGATGGTATAGTTCTTATTCATTTGCTTTATAAGAGAAACAATTGAAATTCAAATGATACGTGTATATCTGGGAATAAATCAAGGCCCTAATCAAAGGCAAATATAATTTCTCATGTCAAATGACAGATTTCATAGAAAATGTTACGAGTAAAAGTCTATGTTCGTGCATTTCGCCACAAAGCCGTGACGCCGCGAGTAACGGCAACTCTGTTCCAGGACTCGCCTTCGGGTGCTGGGCCGTAGCCGCAGGGTCAGGTCCAAAGTCTTGACAAACTGGCATGAAGTATGCTGTGGATTTTACCTTCATTATTATGTGGATTTTACCTTCATTATATTTGATATGACAACAGGACTCCATGCGAACATCTTGCCACTTTCAGTCAAAAAGCTCATGGAATAGAACACAGTGTGGCCACTTCCGGCACCTGTGAAGAAATGTCATCCTGTACATTATAGCCAGTGGACTATAACCATACTCGAATACTTGTTCGCCATGGTGGAACATGCTTTCATCATGAGCTTTATTACTGCAGGACTTGGACGACATCAGGCTGTCGACCCAGTGGTAGCTGCGTACGGAGTGTGCGCCGTAACAGAACTGGTACAACCATGACAGCGCATGATAATTGTGATTAATGCTAGCCTACTTAAAATCATAGTCATAAGATTAAAACATTTTACCGCAAAAATCATCACATGTTTCTGAAGGGAATATCATAAATGAATTGCCTGAGTTTTGTAGGAGTTTTAATCTAATTTTTTGAAATCATTTTTTTTTCTTTTTTTTTCTTTTTTTTGGGGGGGGGGGGGGAAGGGGGGTCTGGTCCGTCCGACAGCTGTTGATCGGGTGTTTGGAGAGACATAGTGAAGTACACTAATTTGATTTAGCCCTATACCTGCATGATAGACTGACGAAAATGACGTCGACCGTTTTTTTAGTAAACGGTAATATATATGAACTTGACTCAGTGACAAAAGACGGCTTCCAGATTAGGAAGATGACAATAAACACAGCATAAGATAGGCATATACGCGTGTATGTAAATAACACAGTAGCTACAAAATTACATAAATAACGAATCAACATATAATGTTCACGTATAAGTGAACTGTGTAAGACCACTGTGTTTAGGCTACTGTCACAACTCAGAGCGGCGACCGACCGATTTCTATTGCCTGCTCGTTACTGCTGAAATGTTGTTATCGTGTGTGCTAAGCGATTTTTTTGGAGATGTCGATCGGGCTTTAAACCCCAGCCATGCCCGAACGATGCCCTGTCGATTTCCCGTCCGTCACATGTCGATTTTGGTTAAAAACAAACAAACAAACAACTTTGCAAAATAGGGGATTTTTTCCGCTCAGAGTCCGAGCAGTCACCGAGTGATGCGCCATCGGCAACTGGACGATCTCCCACCGGCCACCGGCCTCTCTTTACGATATCGCTCGGCGACCGGCCGGTGATCAATGGGACCTCTGCCGGTGTCCCAGATAGGCGCACCGGCGCGCCGCCGCCGGTCTCTGCCGAAAATTTTTCATGAGCTAGCTGGGTATATTCTTATTATGAGACTGGGCCATCAACAACGCTACAGGGCAACGGGGTCAACGATCCTCCTAATTCTACCTCAACGACCACGATAGCGAGCTTCACAAGCACAGTAATTTTGTGAAGACATGAATACATGAGAGCCTGTATGCACATTAGCAGGTAACTTTCCTCTACCTTATTCTTCTCATAATGGAGTTTAATTCGCCGTAATGTTTTATTTGTAAAGTGAATAACTGATAGAAGCTTCAGCAGCTAAATGTTTCTTCTTTCAAGGAGAGAAGTTGGTGGGGTTACTTTGCCTCTATCCCTCTCCCTGCCTTTTCCAGATAGCCCTAGCTCGTCCCCATCTAGTCTCTTGATGTTTTCTGTGCTTTTGTCATTCTAATCTCTTATTATTATCATTATTATTATTCTCTCAATCGCTCGACGGCGACCACTCGATCAGGTCGGTGCCCGGGCGGTTATCGCTCGGACACCGAGCGTATTTTGGGCTGCGAGTGAAATCTGGGCGGTCGCCATTGAAATTTTAACTCAGCGGCGATTACCTACCCCAGGGTTCTGTTGGAGGCCGCTGCTTTCCCATTTACATGCAACCAATCAGTAAAGCATTTCACAAACATTGTATTGGTTATCATTGTTATGCAGACGATATACAAAATTTTACTTTATCTGTCTTTTAAACATGCGTCTTCATTGTCATCCACCATTGCAAACTTGAAGCATGTTTGCAAGACCTGAAAATCTGGCTTACCATCTAATGGCCTTAAACTGAATGATGATAAATCAGTTTTTGTTATTGGGTTCAAAGTTGATATCAATCGATCATTTCATGTCCACATCGGTAGCACTTGTATTACTCCATCAAAAACAGCCCGTAATCTAGGTGTATTTGATCAGGAAACATCATTTCGAAGTCATATGACTCAAGTATAGCAAAATGTTAGATATCAATTGCATAATTTAAGTTTCAATCCGATTTTTTTTTTTTTTTTTTTTTTGGGGGGGGGGGGGGGTTGTCTAAATCCGCACCTGAGATGCTAGTTCATGATTTTATTTCTTCTCGGTTGGATTTCTGGAATTGGTTGTTTTGTAATCTTCCAAAGAAAGATGTCCGACATCCGACAAAACTTAAACGGTTGCAAAATTCCGCCGCCCGGTTGTTAACTTTTACTATATGTTTGATTCCATATCACCAATTCGCCGTTCTTCACTTTAGCTTCCCCTGTAGACAAATTATTGTAAGATTTTGTTATTATACTACATGACTCTGTTCATTCTCCCCCCCCCCCCCCCCGTATACCTATACGCAACTGTATTCCCAAATACAATCCGCCACGAAGTCTACGTTCATTATCGGATGCCTTGTTACTCCATAAACATAGTAAAACATGGATGGGGATCGTGTTTTCTCCATACATTATGGGACCACTCCTGAACTGTGGAATCAGTTACCTTTTCAGTTACGGCAACTATAATCTACAGAAATATTCAAATCCAAACTTCAAACGTATAACCTCTCACACTGAGGATTATCGCTGCAATTTATAATGTCCGGAACAACTGTGTTCTTTATCTGGTATGTGTTTGTTTGTTGTTGCTATATTTCTCATTCCAAAACGACTAAAGGAGTTTGAAGGGTCACTGCACTGCTTAGCCATTATGTAACTCTATTGTCTCCAACAAAAACAATTACGCCAGCAAAATCTGTTCCCCTGACACACCTATTTACTTTAACTGTTGATATGTTATTCTGCTGGGTTGCAGGACGACATTCTGGGCAAAAATTTGCTAATTTATTCTTGTCGTGGAGACATCGCCCTCTTCCTCCCGCTTTCCTGCAGGCGTGCCTCGCTGCGTCTACAGCTTGTCCCTACCCCCGCAATCGAATGACTCACCTTCAAAATCCATGAACATAGACACATTTTCTGCTTATACATTACGCATTTCGTAATCCATACAAGCATTTATTTTCTGGGAAGTTGTCTCTTTCTCAATAGACCTGGCATTATACATTGTAGTCCCTGCCCGACCAATACAAAGACATGTGCTCTGTACCGCGCCACCAGCTAGACCGTATCACTAACCAATCAATGCGCACTGCATCGCTAAGACTTTCAATCTTCGTCTTCTACAATCTTCCCAAAATTACTGTTTACAATATACAACTGAACTAATTTACATACACCTCCGGCTCTTGGTCTGTTAAAAAACACGAGACCAGCTACGTCACTGTTACCAGGTAGAACTACTTCACGTACTGTAAAAATATTGCGGTGATGCGTCCCTCTTCATGCGGACACCACCGACGCTACCACAGACAAACAAACAATCTGAAGAATCTCACATAACGATTACTCTCATTAACAAATACAATGCAGACGTGATTCCAATTAGCAATGATCAAAACGAAGAATCTAGGACATATTACATCATACTAAAAAAATGCTCCTGCTTCTAAAGACTCGCAAACCACATGTGGTCTATTAAAACTGAAGCTGATTTAACAAATTCCTCAGACGATTTTGTGGAAAACAAAACAAGGCCAACTTCAAATAGCTCGAAAGAAGGAAGAAGCCATTCTAGACAAAACTCAGCTTTCCACATAACATGGGCGTCACCAGGGGGGTGCGTTGGGTGCGAACGCACCCCCCTTCAGATACTTTAAAAATAAAAAGAATATCAGTCTGCGAGCGACCTCAACGCCGGACGCTAAATAATTATTCTTTTCTATTTTTTTTTTTTTATATATTTTGCTCCAGGGACACACACACACACACAAGAAAAAATAAATCGTCGGCAAAAACAATTCGCACCCCTGGTTCTGGCAGCACTGATTTTATACATGTCTATTAGTATTCTACAGTGTTAACTATTTATCGACCGTACTGTACATTCCGTCGATACGGAGCACTTATACACGTTTGCATGTACGTGTGCTACTTACAAGTAGTAGGGTCTATGTACGTTACTTCTGACAATCCATATGCCAGCCCAAGAGCGAGCCTTAGCCTCATTAAAAAAATGGAGGGGCAAGCATATTTTAGTTTTGCCCCCCCCCTAATTAAAAATTCCCGAAATGAGAAGATTTCTTGCTTTTGAAAGAAACAAAAATGTTGCCCCCATAAAAATATTGGAAGGCAAGCGCACCATTTGCCCCACCCCACATAATCATAATTTCCGCGATGAAATGATTTTCTTTCTTTTTTGTTAGAATTCAAGAAATCTGTCCGATTATTTCACCCAAAAGCAGTGGCGTAACTACGGAGGGGGGGGGGGGGTGCCCCCCCCCCCAATCCGCTGGTAAAAAAAAAAAAAAAGATTTACCGAAATAGTAGTTCAAGTGTTAGTAAACTGCTTTTGAATGAAAGGCTGATCCAGAAATAAGATATTTTTCTATGATTTCTTTTAACCATAATTAAATAGGTATATAGTGTGAAACATTGTTCAAAAAGCCCGGACCCGACAAAAGATTGTGATTCCTGGTTGGCATTCTGCATATTATAAGCAGGATGTGCGCAGTGTACTCACTCAGTACATCCGAACGAAGAGTCGCTACAATGTTGCGCAATGTGATGTAGAATGTACACCTTTGTACCTTACGCTTCGTTATATCAAAGCTAGATCATTGATTTTGCAGTGTTGCTTTACATACTAGTCTATATAAAAATGTCTTGCATTGCCAATAAAATAATTCCTAACTTTTCCATGTATATAATACACACACACACAAACAAACACGTACAATAGTTTAGGGGATGCTCTTAAGTGCAGATTTTGGACATCCTTTCCCCGCTTGGTCACTTCGACGCCATCTCGCTGGTCATACCTCCCCCAGTCATGAACATAAACCCACACCCTTGACTACCAGTGGCGGATCCAGGGGGAGGGGTGCACCGGGCGTCCCCCCCCCCCCCTTTAATTTCCAAAGCGAAAAAAAATAAAATAGCTGCAAACGGCAGTTTTTTGGACAGTAAAATGTCAAAATTTTCAAGCTCGCTCGCTCCTCTCGCTCGCATTTAGTCGTAATTGCCATTCTCCTGAAGTTGCTGCCAGTAATTGCCGGCAGTTGCGCCTGGTGCGCCCCCCCCCCCCCCCCCCGCCCCTTAATTTCCAAAGAGAAAAAATATGGCTAAGAACGGCAGTTTTTGGACTGTAAAATGTAAAATTGTCAAGCTCGCTCGTTTCGCTCGCTCGAATGTAATCATTATGCTCTCCTGATATTGCTGCAGTATTTGCCAGCAGTTGCGCCCGATGCGCCCCCTTAAATTCTAAAGCGAAGAAATATAGCTACAAACGGCAGTTTGCTTGTTTTTTACTGTAAAATGTCAAAATTTTCAAGCTCGCTCGCTCGCTCGCATTTAATTGTTACACAATTCTCCTGATGTTGCTGCCAGTAATTGCCGGCAGTTGCGCCCGGTGCGCCCGCCCCCCTCCTTTATTTCCAAAGCGAAAAAATATGGCTCCAAATGGCAGTTTTTGGACTGTAAAATGTCAAAATTTTCAAGCTCGCTCTCTTCGCTCGCTGTTATGCCATTCACCTGATGTTGCTGCCAGTAATTGCCAGCAGTTGCACCCGGTGCCGCCCCCCCTTAATTTCCAAAGCAAAAAAATATGGCTACAAATGGCAGTTTTGGGACTGTAAATGTCAAAATTTTCAAGCTCGCTCGCTCGCATTTAATTGTTATGCAATTCTCCTGATGTTGCTACCAGTGCCGGTAGTTGCGCCCGGTGCGCCCCCACCCCTCCTTTATTTCCAAAGCGAAAAAAATATGGCTCCAAATGGCAGTTTTTGGACTGTAAAATGTCAAAATGTCAAAAACGGCAGTTTTTGGACTGTAAAATGTCAAAATTTTCCAGCTCGCTCGCTCCCCTCGCTCGCATGCAGTCGTTATGCCATTCTCCTGATGTCGCTGCCAGTAATTTGTCGTTTCACACCGTCATTCCATAATCCATTTATAGGGGGTACAACCCCCTCCGGCACTTCCACACCCTCCCCCCACCTTGCTCGCTCCCTCGCATACTACCCCCCCCCCCCCCCCCAAAGATGAAATCCTAGCTACGCCGGTGCCCTTTCCCCGCTTGGTTTCCCTCAAAAAACATTAAAGTCTAGGGATTGAGAGCTTCCTATATTCCAAATGTCTGTCCAAAAAAAATCTCTTTAACATTTAGTGTCAAAACGCACCCCCCTTGAAAAAGAGCTGGTGACGCCCCTGCATAATGTTGATTATTGAATGAGTATCGTTCTACTGAACGTGCTAAAATCTGTGAGCATGCAGACTCCTCGGCTGTTGCAGAATTTAATTCAGTGAGGAAAATGTTTTAGTAAGATAACAGCTATAGACTCAATAGTAGTGCTACCACTTCGGTAAATTCGTGTCAGCTCGATCACAATACGTGTACCATGTAAGACACGCAAGGTCAATATTTATTCTGTATAAGGTCATAACTTCATAAACCTATAAGTTCAGTGCTGCTACCTACGTACCGACAATCTGATGATAACTTCTGCCATTCTCTGCACAATGGATATGGTTTAAAGTGCATTTAATGCTTCACTGAATGACAGTGACGTCCTTCATCAACTGTTTAGTTTTATCCTTGTGATCTCAAACCAATTAGGACACTCGTGTGCTGATTGCTAGCAGACTATTACCATATTATGGATTCAGACCACGGTATTAAGGCGCTGCATATGACAGGTGCTCGGAGTAGCGACAGGCCTTATTCAACAAAGGACAGCATGGGATGTATATCAAAGCTCAGACGGCACTGGGGCTGGGTTGTCACCTTCGCATCATTCCTGATCTATTTCATCACGATTGGCGTGATATACTGCTTCGGTATTATCACAGTGGCAGTTCAAAACGACTTGAATACCAGTGCTGCAGCAACAGGTATATATAGTATCTATAGTATTTATATATAGTATCAATAGTGTTTGGTCTATTTAAGGTCAATCACAGTTTACACTTTATCAGAGCGCGGGTACACGAGAGAAGAAAAATTGACACTTTTGTCTTCATCTTTTTTAAATGATTTCTTTTGTGTAGCAAATAATGATACACAGCTTGCAGCTTTTCAGATGAATAGAATTATAATACTTGTAAGAGGGAATTACAGGTAATAGGGTAAAATATTGTAAACATGTCAGATACATGTGCTGAACTCCTATACTCTCTTATACAAAACGCTAACAGATGCCTCCAAGAGTCAGACTAATCATCAAACTTAAACAATGAAAGACTGGAAAGGAAATGGGGAATATGACAAATGCCATAAGTAGAATGTGAAGAAGAGATGAAGGACCCGTGAAAAATGTGTGATGATGAGGAATATTGAAAATGAAGAGAAATTGTGGGGGGGGGGGGGGGAGGAAGACAAAGATTACGAAAGATAAAAGAATATAAACAGGAGTACAAGCAGAAGTACGGATGTATAGAAGAAGAGAAATGTGCTGGATGAATTTTGTTCGACAGCATTAAATATGTTTTGATGCTCAGAGAGACACTGGATGAGTACAGAGTACACAATTCAATGCTTGCAGTACATTTCAACGTCGGTATAGCGAAGTATCATTAATAAAAACATCATTTTACGGCTGCTTCTATTGCATAACATGCCTTCCATTAGAAGGACGGAAACACACTATTAGTGAACATGATTACACAATAATGAGGTCGAGAAATGTGAAAATTATCCTGATATATTTCAAAAACACGGAGAAGTTTTTCTTTTCAATTGCTTCAGAACACTTGCGACGGCGGATTCAAGATTTTGATAAGAGGTAAAGATGTTTTCAGGTATAGGTGTATAGTAAGATGGCTGCAGAATTCGCATATGAATAAGGGTGAGTAGTCACTGAATCTATTTGAATGAGAGATAGGGAAGATCAAATTAATCATGTTGATTAGGCGCCCTACATTGGCTTTAGTTTAGATTTAGCTATTGCTAACTTATCTTTCGAGACATTAATCGAAATGCACAACAAAACAAAACAAACACGAACACATACCTACACATAAAATGATAAGTAACAGCTTCAGATAATAAGTAACTTTATGCAACTTTGTGATGCGGTACCAAGCATTTTATTATAATCTGTCGAAATGCCCTGAGTAGGTTGAATAATTTGACCATGGTAAATGGTCCAGGTGTCGTCTAAAGAAACAGGACCCGTGCTTCAACATACAATATGTCTTACAAAAACAAACAAACAGTAAACAAACTGTTATTCCAATAGGCGTTATGATGGATGATGGATGACAAGCACTTGATATCCAATCAATGACCATCGAAATGACATTGAATTGCTTGTCAACAAGGAAAGACGGCATAATATAGGTTATTCAACACTTCTCTGTGCAATTGAACATACATATGGTAAAATATCCAACTAGCAAAAATACAATAGAATAAGCTCATATGGATATAAAATAAATGTTTTCCCCTTCTTCAGTTAAATACTGCATTCACGTAACTGCACTTAATGTTACACAGGAATCATACTTAATCCTTGATTTCATTCCCTGTGTGCCTGTCTATAGGATGGATCCCGGCCATTGCGTGTGGATTAAGTCAGATTTCTGTCGCAATGGCGGATACGCTTGTGAGGAGGCTAAGCTATCGCCTAGTGAGCATCATCGGTGTCGTTCTTTGCTTCATTGCCTGTCTTGTCACCATGGTCACTTCATTCATGCCATCTGTATTCCCGATGTACTTCACCTTTGGTCTCGCCTACGGTATCGGTGCGGGAATTTGTACGTTCTCGGGAATGCTCCTTGTTGTCGAATATTTCCCATCGAAACATCGCTCAAGAGCAACCTCACTGGCCGTGGCTGGAACGACGACAGGTACAATTAACGATAATCTCGCAATAAACACTGATACATGCTCCTCAACTTCTGTCATAAAGAAGATGAATAGGGTTGAGATCTTATGTTGGCGATGTGCTGAAGGCCGAAATATCATATTTTAGACATGTATACAAAATTTACAGTGAATGGTCATGAGTGCTGCGATACAAGATTTCGCTCGATGTGAAAGATGATATGCTTTATTTATATTGGTGAAACTGTTCCACATAGGCTATTGCTTTATTGCACGAATAGAGATATTTTACACAACACCTTGGATATCAAAGGACGCGGTCCGATAGTAAGCCATTGCCTGAGCAAACAACAACCCACTCTCAGTGCAAGGATCATTCTTCCAGACATAGATCGGCTATGGACAAGTGATGGAGCAATGTTCATTATTGCTGAAGTCATTGTGCGCTATCAAAAAACCTGTTAAACAGCATTTTCAATAACTGAGACAAAATAAAGCAGAAACTTAAAAACTGATAAGTTAGAGGGGATCATGAATGTGCTATTATGCCTTGTAACTGCCAGTTAACACATTAAAACCCATGACAAACACGTAGAAGGGTAATGTGTATAAACAACGCGTTGACAGTTACACGCAAGGGCGATGTCATATAACATGGAGCAAACTACAGCCTACAGGTAGCTCCATGGCCATAGAATTGTCCACAAGGTGATATCATGTTTGTTTCTTTGTTTGTTTGTTAGTGTGTGTGTGTGTGTGTGTTGAACAACAATTCAGAGTGCAGACGACAAAATATGAAGTGCACGTTTGTTGTTGTTGTTGCTGTTGTTTTGTGTTTGTTTGTTTGTTTGTTTGTTTGTTTGTTTGTTTGTTTGTTTGTTTTTAGTCAACGCAAACGAGTTACATGTCATTTTGTTACTGGCAATGATATCATTGCACGTATAATCGGTAATCATCACTGTAATGCATGTATGTATTCGAAAACGTTTTGCATCAGTGACATCAGAAAATGTCAGAACGAAACAGAGAGTACTTCACCCATGCATCTACTATAGTAATTGCCTTGAACTCTGATCATTTCCTTCAATGTCGTTGTGTCCATTTGATATGCTCTTCTCTTCTTGTACTGATGTATTGAATGGTTATGTAATATAATAAATTATAAGTATAATATAAGTAATATAATAATATAAGTATGATGTTCATAATGGTTGTGAGGATTGAAAGAATGTCGGCCAGTTTAATTGCCGGAAATATACGACATTCCTTTCCGACATGAATCCCTAAGTAAAACGAAACATGGCTTCACATAAAAAATTATTGAAGTAACTTATCGATTGTGACTTGCAGGGGGAAGAGCGTCCTAGTTAAACTATGTACCGCATGTCCCCCCCCCCCAAAAAAAAAATAATAATAATAATAAAAAATATATATATATATATTAAAAAAAGAGAAGAAAATACAACGGGGAGCTCCACAATGATAACTTTACAAATAGTAAATCAATCCAAATATAATATCAGGATATGAGACTATAACTTATTTCCAACATCTTACAGAAAATCCCATCCAATTTGCTTCAGTGGTCAAAGAGAAATGAGGATTTTTGTAGAGCATGTCAGGAATCCCTTTCCTCCAAGTTCTGTCCGTTGTGTTCACGCGTTGATATGCAGTTCCGAGTGCATCCGAGTGCTTAATTTGGAAGAATCAGATCCATGACATGTTTTACAGGAATCCACATTTCTCTGTGACCACTTAACCAAATTGAATGGGGTTTTCTGCAAAATATAGTTAAGATGTTATATTTCAAGACTCAGAAATAGCGTTCAGATAGATTAATCATATTGGAAGTTTTCAATGCGAAAACCTGATTGTATTTTTTTTTTTTTGGGGGGGGGGGGGGGGCATACTGTACATCCGAACCGCCGGGTGAAGATAGAGGCAATCAGAGATTAGTCCGTATATTTATAGGTCGTGTCGGTCACCTTGAACGTGGAATGTTGTACACGTACTTTGATAAAGATCTGGGCCCTGTTGCATAAAACCCTTACCGCTGGACTTACCGCTCCTTTCTAGCGGTAAGTCTTCAAATTAGCAGTAAATTTTATAATCCTTGATGCTTATTGGCTGTGACGCCTTTATTTTGACGGTAGTTACCATTGAAATTCAACGGTAAGTTTTATGCAACGGGCCACAGGGCATATTGAGTAAACAATAACAAAAGAGTGGTACACCTAGACCCCGTTTACAGTGCGAGGCTCGGCCGCGGCTCGGCCGCGGCCGTGCCCAGCCCCGCTTCAGTGTAAACGCGCAAAAGGCCAAATGCGAGGCCAAAATTGGCCTCGCATTTGGCCTCGCTCTGGAGGTGGTCTCGGCCGCGGCCGAGCCGCGGCCGAGCCCGGCCTTTTCTTGGTGTAAACGCAAACTGGGCCAAATGCGCGGCCAATTGCGCGGCCAATTTTAGTCTGGCTTCCAAACCCTCTGCCTGTATCTTTCGCTATTCAGGATATTAACCCCCTCAACGAAGAAAACTAGTATAGTTTAAGGTGGTTTTGTCCTGTAAAGGATTCTTTCCTTCGGCAAAGGCCTTTGCCCGAACGGCGACTTCGTCGCCACGGAATTCATTTGGCAAAGGGTCTGAAAACCAGACAATACCAAATTGCATTTGTTCACAAGCAGAGCGCCACTACGACAAAATATTGAAAGGTTTGACTCAAAAGCGCGGCCGAGCCCAGCAGTGTAAACGGACAAAATTACGGGGCTCGGCCCTGCACTGTAAACGGGGTCCTAGACCCCGTTTACAGTGCGAGGCTAGGCCGCGGCCGAGCCCAGCCCCGCTTCAGTGTAAACGCGCAAAAGGCCAAATGCGAGGCCAAAATTGGCCTCGCATTTGGCCTCGCTCTGGAGGTGGTCTCGGCCGCGGCCGAGCCCGGCCTTTTCTCAGTGTAAACGCAAACTGGGACAAATGCGCGGCCAGTTTTAGTCTGGCTTCCAAACCCTCTGCCTGTATCTTTCGCTATTCGGGATATTAACCCCCTCAACGTCGAAAACTAATATAGTTTAAGGTGGTTTTGTCCTGCAAAGGATTTTTTCCTTCGGCAAAGGCCTTTGCCCGAACGGCGATTTTGTCGCCACGGAATTCAGTTGGCAAAGGGTCTGAAAACCAGACAATACCAAATTCCGTTTGTTTACAAGCAGAGCGCCACTACGACAAAATATTGAAAGGTTTGAATTAAAAGCGCCGCCGAGCCCAGCAGTGTAAACGGACAAAATTGCGAGGCCTTCATTTCAGTGTAAACGCGCAAAAGGCCAAATGCGAGGCCAAAATTGGCCTCGCATTTGGCCTCGCTCTGGAGGTGGTCTCGGCCGCGGCCGAGCCTCGCACTATAAACGGGGTCTAGGTCGTGTCAGTCACCTTGAACGTGGAATGATGTACTTTGATAAAGATCTGGGTATATTGAGTAAACAACAAAAGAGTGGTACACTTGGTCATGGCCTCATGGGGACCCCAGGGGCGTTGTAGGTTTTTCTCACTGCAGCATGGTTTGGTTACGTTCATATCCATCCGGTAGACGTTCGTGATTACAATAATTATTGAAAGAGCAAGATCAAAGAAGTACGTGTGCACACGTAATGGGCAGACACGCACTTTGCGCTCACATATAATAGCACACTTAAGGCTAAGCGCCAAGGCAACATGTCGAAAGCAATGCCGAGTATCGATTGATATGTAGAAGATATTGCCAACACAGCAAGACTTGGTGTTTTGGTGTATTTTTTTCTCTATGTCTCCCTGCTGTAAATTTGAATTATTTATTTTCTTGTCAAATTAGATGGAAACTAAAAACGGTTAGCGTTCGGGCTTTTACTTGGTGTTTTTAAGATAAAACCGAAATTGAACTGAATTGAATTGAACAAAAAAGTAATCTGTGCCTTAATTATTGAGTACACACGTGATACAGTTTGCACTACATAGTGTTCATTATGCACTTGTCAATGTAATGACGCACCCCACTACCCCCGGACATGGGTGCGTCATGGTCATTTTTTGACTGACCACACGGGGTTTTTGACGCACCCCCACAGTCACTTTTTGACGGACCACACGGGGTTTTTGACGAACACCACAGTCACTTTTTTGACGGACAACACGGGGTTTTTGACGAACACCTAGGTCACTTTTTTGACGGACATCCTCGGTACATTTGACGCACCCCCGTAAATACTGAAAGGATTTTTGCATACGCTTTATTCAAGCAATTTCGTTTTCTTTCGGTTCGTAAACACAATTTGTCAAAGTTTCGGCAAGTTTCCCTTACCCTGGCCCTGTAAGCACCGTATACCGTCATTCACCGTACATCACTCTGCTGCTACGATATTCCGAATGTTAATGTGCATGCATGCAATCCATAGTCACCTGGCCATACATATGACTGTCTGCAGATGCGCTGTATGTGCGCGGCCATTTCTAGTCCGGTTGAATGCAACACATGGACGATGTACGTTCGATGAGGAATAACGAGCACGCTGCTCACTTGCGACTTGCACAGCGTTAGCGAGCGAGTCGCGCACCACTAACACTCGACTTGCCTGCTACTGAGCTGCAGGTACGCGCAGTACGCACCACGCAACGGTATACCAAAGATCGTAATACGGAATTCCGTATACGATCTTTGATTTTACTAGTACTGTGAGGTTGAAATCGTTATATCGCTAAACAGTCCGTCTGACTTGAGATTGAGTATGCGTGATTTCATGAGTTTGTTGGAAAGAAAATGTGAGGAGAAAGGGAGGCTTTTAAATCATTTGCTTGCCAGATTCGGGCAAGCATTTTTCCCTCTTAGTCTTAGGCCTACTCCAAAACGCTTCCCGACTTTGATTTTCACTTGCCGCGGGACAGCGCTCACTGTAAATTCACTCGCGGTACGTACGTGTAGCCGGTACTGGTAGCGTGCAAAAATGCGTGCAGTTTTCCATAGCCAAGTGCATACCATGACGCACCCCTCGGTTCAGAATAATGCGTGTTATTTTCCATAGCCAAGTGACGTACCATGACGCACCCCTCGGTCAAAAATTTGACGACAATGATGGGATTTTGACGCACCTCTCGGTCAAAAATTTGACGGACATAGCTGGTAAAATGACGCACACCTGGGTCACAAATTTGACGGACCAAACGAGGAAATGACGCACCCATGTCCGGGGGTAGTGGGGTGAGTCATTACATTGACAAGTGCATTATTGCTATCTGACATCATAAATTATGCCGAAGTCTCTGTCTAGTTCTCATGCTATTACTCCGCTACACTTGTGATAAACCAGTTCGTGACAGAGCAGTGAAATTTCTATTAAAATCTGACAAAAATATAGAAGAGATAAAGTTTGACATTTCATAATGTCTCATGAAACAGTGATATTGGTTATGTTCATGGGCTATGCTAGTTACTAATGTATAATTAGCCATACTATGCAAACCACTGGTTTGCATAGTATAACAAGGTTGTAATTGTAATTGTATATTCACGGTTGTAATTCTAGCGTGTGCAAAGTAAAGGTCAAATGAAAAATGCTTGTGTATCTGCCAATGACCTTGAAACGAAGAGAATCCTTAGGCAAATGAGGATCAGAAATATTAGTTATGTGTTTTACACTTGTTAGAACGTACAAGTGAAAGTAATTTATCGACAACGTTTGACAAAAACATTCCATTTATATTGATTATAGAGATGACATGCTGATTCAAAGAATGCTCCAACACAAGACCTTTCCATGCTATTTGAAAATCTGTGGTAAAGAGGTCAGAATGAGGAATGCACTAAACTGTGAACTCCCTTACTCACAAAGCATTTTGCAAAATCCACGAGGCCATAAAAATGGCTGGGCCAACCCATGCATATGGGAAGGATGGTAGGCGTTCGGTGTATGGGTAAGGAACTCCAGGTGAATGTTATCCACTATATACTAAAGGTGTGTAAAGTAAAACAAAACCAGACAGCCTTACGGTGAGACTTTGACTCAACAGTGGGCCTATAATCACATACACTTACATGCACTGTATTTTGCCACAACTATTCACACGTACCGTATCGGCCTGCTTTGCTTACGTAAATGAAGGAGTAGCTGTCCATAATACCGTACAAGTGAAATAAACTGATTTTTAAATTAGAATACATTGTAGGCCTATATACAAAACATCTATATAGCAATCAAATATGACAATAAATCTACTCCCCATTCCACAACCGACCTGTGCCTTTCTCTTCCCCGCGTATCACACCCCAATCCCACCTCAGTCCAACAATTTGTGAACGTTATGAAGTGCAATTCCTCGTTATAATTGAATTGACTATAATAAACAGAGTAAATTTGGACAAGAGTGCTAGACGTTTCACTGTAAGGGGCTGGGCAAACACCAAAGGCGAAATGTAATTACCCTCCATCGTCCGGGGGGGGGGGGGGGGGGGGGAGGAAGCGCCTGGAAGATGCATGTTTGAATCACTAATTCAAAATATAATTATAGACTGACAATGGCTGTACGATTTTTTTTTTTTTTTTTTTTTTGGGGGGGGGGAATGTTCTATTCGGGAACGCACAAGCGAAGGAGCGCGGCGACGTAAAGGGGGGGGGGGCGACCCCTCCCCCAGGGGGAGATTTTGAATGATCTTGTGACTCGTTGGAGGGAACATTGGTTGTACCTTTTGCAAGCAAATGTGTTGGCAGATTTAATCTTTTCAAATGCTAAGAAAATAGAACAATCATTATATTAAGCTTTAAAATTCATGGGGGGGGGGGGGGGGTGAACAATCCCTACAGGGAAAAAATCAATTGGGGACACATCCGCCTCGTATGCTCACAACTCTCACATCGGGTTTGTACATGAAGATATTTCAATATTTCAGAATAACGGTTTTGGTCACATATTATCTGCACTCTATCCCGTAGAGCCATCGTTTCAATGTTATTACAAGACTACTGTGATTTTAATTAATTAAAGGACACATCTAATTATCGCTCCGTCATAACAAATAAAAAAATACATTTCAATGTGAGACGTGTCGAGTGATGACATTATTTGAGTTACTTGCACGTGAACAGAAATTTAGTCATCGATCCCTGAAATTCTGGGAACATTAAAATTCACTGTAGCTTTCTCCTTACCCGTTTGCCTGAGGTCCGATTTTTTTTTTCGACACTTTTAGCATGCTATATCCCCGTCTGATTTTATTTTATCAATATCAAGGAAAACGTGAACATGGTGATTTTATTTTATCAATATTAAGGAAAACGTGAACATGGTGAGAAAATTAGCAAAAACTGTTGGGACGTGGTAATTACTGGCAGATTTCCCCATTCAATACCATTTCGGAAGACATTTGACTTGCATTCATTCATGACCTTAGTTCTCTGTATATTTGTGTAAAGATTTGTAAGCATATCACATCGCAAAGACAAAAAAAAAAGAAAAGAAAAGAATAGTCACAAATTACTATTGTTTCTCTCTCCATAGGGATGTTGGTACTAAATCCTGTTATCTACGGTCTCCTGTCCGCCCTCGGCTGGCGTTCAACACTTAGAATCTTGGGAGCTCTTGTTCTTGGACTTGGCATAACTATGAGTGCAACATTTTCAACTCCTGTAAGCAAGGTGCACAGAAAAGGTGAGCAACAAAGCTTCTATTTCCATCCAATCTTCCAATCATCTCTGCCAAGTAATTTTTAGGGTATGGGGAAATGCTTGATTCGTCGTTAAACTATACAGAACTCATTGACAAAGATAATTATTATGCGTAAAGGTATAATCCTACACCGTGATTCTCCACAGTCCATGACCGTGTGACAGTCATTTTGTATGACGTACCATCAACATACACATCTGGAGTCACGTCATTAGTTCGACAACCACGAGTCATACCCCTTCCTATTTCGGCAATAGTCTGTTCGATTTGCACGGAACTTGGTATATTAATAGAATAATATACGTAGATTTTTTTTTCTTATTCTTGTTTGTTATTTTAATTGTTTCAACATAATCACGCTCCATGCAAATCTTTATAAATCTTTTTATACAGTCGTAAATTTCGATATATCATAAGGGATTGAATATTGGTTGTAACTGACAAATAAAACTTAAAAGAATTAGTAAAAAGTAACAACATTGCCAAGCTTTGCCTTATTTACTTTGTATACTCATAGATATACAAATTACTTGCATAGTGTGCAAAAAAGCTGATTGCTTAGGAAGAAATAGCTGGAAGAGATGTGGCATTCCACATAATTATACCATAAGGGATTGTAGGACACTGAAACCGCGTTCACAACATAAACAGTATATCGTAATATTGTAGTTATAAGAAATGGTGCTAGGTGTTTGAAGGCCGTTTTTTTTTTTTTTTTTTTTTTTTTTTTTGCTACAGGATAGACTAATACACATATGAATGAGGAGTAATACACGTAGATAGTTTTACTTGACCTGTGGTCAGGAATCTTATCTGACACAACAACTATGGATCAGACCATGGACCAGGGTCCATGGTCAGATTTACACAACGAGGCTATCAAATGTGGGTTTAACATCAGAGAAAAGGAAATTTGAGAGCCATAATATTACGTCGATGCGAGGCAGCGTGAAAAAAAAGAGAAAAAATCGAGGCCCTCCCCCCGCCTAATTAGCCTGTACAACCATTCCATAGATTTCCTCATCAGTCACTCATTGGAAGCTTGTTTCTTCCGGCCACCCACCGAAGTATATCGGGTCGCAGTCTGATGAATTTGAATCCGACATGGTTGGACGACTATCAGGTCAGTGTCAGACATGTCGCGCGTGATCCCCACTGGACGATCTTGCCTCCTCGGATCACCGCCCGACATGTCTGACGAAAGTCGACCAACACGAGTCGGATTCATCGGCCTAATATCCGATTCGCTTCGGTTGGAAGCGATAAACTTTGCTTCCGACGAGTGACCGATGACAGAAAATCTCTGTGGAATTGGAATATTAGCCACTGCTACGTTTCATCAAGGCTCGAGTACCTCTAGTTTCATATAGACAATTATACTGTATACACACTACGATGACCAGGATTTTGTGAGGCATTTTACATTTCGTATTTGATGTGAAGTGTACTCTTTTAGTAATACAGATAATATGTTTGCCTATATACTCCTTCATGATCGACTATTTTTAACGGTAAGAATCATTGTATGACTAGTTTGTTTCGTGGCTCCTCTGACACCCTAAAAAAGAGACCTTCTTTTTAGTCCACGTGTCAGATGAGGCTATACATGAGAACTCCATCAGTCCTCTCAAGCAAACAGAGAACGAAGGAAACAACACGACACCCAACACACTGCAGCCATCCCGCCAGACAGGCCGCTATGAAGTCTACAAGTTTCCTGAATGGTGGATTCTCCTTCTGGCCACCATTAGTAGCCAAATGTCTCTCTCGATTTTCTTCTTCTATTGGGTGAGTGCATGGTTGAGATATTTCACTAGGAAGCCAATACACTGTACAGCCATCCGTGCTTCACACCCCCTGGAATCTCCTTATTCTGCATGCTTTTGGTTACTAGAGATTCACTGCTAATCTAAAAAATAAATGAATACAGAAGTAATAGATATGTAAACAAATACATGAATAGATAAATAAGAAAATAAATAAATAAATAAATATAGCATGCATGCATGTATAATAAAAAAAAGTAAATAAGATTCCAAGCTTGAAATACACTGTCGTTTACTGTAAACCTATTGTAAGAGCAATTATCAAAAGAACTTTGCTCAGTCGAAACTCATACTTTTTGTTTATTTTGATATTGTCATGTGAGTAAAATGTTACGTCTCAAAAAATAACAAAGAAATCTTGAAAAATTCTATTTTCTAGCACAAGGAAACCCAATGACACCCAAATGAGAGAATCTTTAAAACAATGTATTCTTCTACATGTATACGAAACTAGAAATACGTGAGTGAATACAAAATACATCAGTACGCATATTCTGAAGTTAATATCTAGGGATGTCCCGGACTGAACTAGAGGTCGGTTTTCACATTTTCATCTCCTTTTTGAAAACGTCAATTTTCTACAAACTATTAGCATGTATAGTATTGCCAGTGTGATAGACTTTGCAAATCTCCGCCATGCCTTCCGGGAGGTCCCCAAAAGCACTCGAAGTTTTCTGTGTTCTTCTTGGGTAATACAGTGTATTCTTCAAAAATATGTGGTAGGTAAACTTGCTATACTCATCAGGTGAGCGCAAGACCATGGATCTCCAGTTCTTTTTTAAGGCATACAATAATCATGTGTATATAGAAATACATGTGTATGGGAAATAGTTCCTCCAAAGAATTGCTTCATTAATTCTATATAACTAATTAACGATTTCTGTAACGGTAAGTCAAATAAAAGGTTCATTCGCTTTAACAAAATACTAAATTTACTTGCATAATATCCCGTACATCCTTTAAAAAGCCTGGCACTTTCCGAAAGCTATATACATGCAATTTAAAGTGCATCGATCCCTGTTATTAGTATGTCATTAAGAATTGACGAGTCTAAAAGCTATGTACACGCTGCATGTGCATTCAGATAATGGTACAGACAGACTAAGATCTTTTCGTCCTGGTCCTGGTCCATCTCAGGGAGAACGACGAGAACGCATGTGATTCATGGAAGCCATGCCGTAGAGAACGACGCGAATGGGCCCCAGAAGATAACGCGCCTCGGCGTGCGTCGCGTCGTTACTCCCTGTGCGTTACTCCCGGGCATGGATACCTTGAATCGCGTGCGTTCGTGTCGTTCTTTCTGGCACAAGACGTTTCGTCCTTGAGCCTGCATAATACAGGTAGTGTCAACGCGTGCATTAAGCAGGGCACATGACAAGACCGTTCTCAAACTTTCTTCTCTGCCTTTTAGGATTGATCTCTCGACTCTCCACTCCTCCATCCTGGTCCTCCGTGCTATTTCTGTGTTTTGTTATGTTCTTTCTCGGTCATCCTGTTCAGGCAAAGCTCGTGTTGTCTCTTGGATTCAAAGAATCAACAGCAGCGGTTGCTATGCCGATCATGGCAGCCTCGGAATTAGCGGGAAAACTGACTACTGCAGTGATCGCCGACTACCTGCCATTCCCGAAGCTCTTCCTCTATTATGTACCCATTGTAGTGGGTATATGCATCATGCTCAGCGTCAAACACATCACCACTTTACCTCTGATGTTTGTAATCTCATCCTGTAAGATCATCGAGACACTGTCGTTGAATCATTGGCGTGTTGGTGTCAGAATGTAAATGTTTCTAACTGTTATGGAAGGAGATCAATTTGAAAAGTTGTCGAACTTTGTGGACAGAGTTGTAAAGTGTAAAGCGATGCTCAAAACTTCAAATCAACGAAGAAACTCGCATGCTTGCAAATTCTTGAAAAAAATCAAGCTATCATTATCTACTATTTTCTACGAACTACAAGTACAAAGGGCTGTATAAAGAATAATATATATGCTTGTAAATCCCAGAAGGGAAAGCTTTACTGGAAGACAAATTTGGATTATACAGTATGATGCCCCTCTTCCAAGCTGGCAATGATAAAAATATTACACATAAATCTTTTTTATACTTATTTTCCCCGGTCTTATTAGCTCTTCTGAGTCAAAAGCTCAAGTGACTTTTTGCAATCATTCATCGTTCAGCGTCCGTTGTGCGTCGACTTTTCACATTTTTAGCTTTTCAATGAAAACAGATTTCCACCAAATCAGAATTGGCAGGTAGCATTAATTATAGGATCACAATTTATTCAAATGGACACCATGCCCCCATCAGGGACTTGGGGGCCAATTGGGGCCAAATGTATACACTTTCATTGGTTTTCTTTTCTTTTTCTTTTTTTTTCTAAATGACATGGTGGATTGTCGTTAAACTTGGCAGGAAGAAGCCCTCGGATGATGGGATCTTACTTCTTCAAATTTGCACATGTCCGCCCCCTCCCCCATTCTCTACAAATATTTCCTCAAGAGCTTAAGTAGTGCTATGAGCAGGTATACTGATGATTGTAACTTCAGGTTTGTTCATGGTAGATCCGAGGGTGCCCCCGGGGCCCTGAAGAGGTGCAAATATTGGCCCAATTTTCACATTTCAACTTCCTCCAGAAACTCGATGATAGATTTTCACGAAATTTGTTTGGCAGGTAGCATCCCTATAGGGGCATAGAATCGCACTTTGTTCAACTGGGCATATTTCCTCACCCCTCACCCCCCCCCCCCTTCGGCGGCCCAAGGGAGTCCCACAGCTCCAAAATTAGGGAATGTTTAACAAAAAAAAATCTTGTTGGGGTTCAGTTTTCACCATTTCTTTTTTCTTTTAAAGATAATACAGTGTACATAATAATACAGTGTAGTACATAGCATTTTTTTTTTGCCCCATAAATTATGTACTAATGTACAATGTAAGTATGTTTATGCCATATCCAGGGTTGGCCCCCTTCTGGCAGGGACCAAATAAGGGTCAGTTTTTACATTTTTATCAACTTTTTGAAAATGCATGGTCAGATTTTCCATAAATATGGCAGGTATTATTGTCATGGTGATAGAATAGGCAAGTCGATACCACGCCCTTATTGAGGTCCCTAAATTTGCTATGCTCTTCTAGGGTGACAGTATGCAAGAATATGTGCAAGGTGAACTTACGATACTCGGGTGAGTATCGCAGAGAAATCGCAGTAGGCCTATCTCTTTATACTGATTTTATTCGAAATATAGATAGAACAGCAGAACATCAGAATCAGCGTTCTGCGAACGATAAATACGGAGAATTACGGAGAACAGGATTAACAAAATGATGCAGTTCAGCTGTGCCATCCATGGTACAGCAGTATTATGAGTAAATAATAACCATGCACATGGATACCAACATGTACACATGCGCAACAGTACTCACATGTCTAAGTGTATACAGGCTTGCACACACACACACACACACACAGATATATATGTGTGTTCATACAACTAACAAAAATTACATCACATCCGAGTGGGATATGGGATGCATGCAAGTTCAGTGTATTTTCAAATTCCTGGAATCATACAAAATCTTGCGCATAAAACATGACCATGTTCATCAGCATACCATTGTTATTTTTCCATCCTGATTTTCAGGCAAAAGTCTGGACAAACAAATTGATAATCCAAAGGTAATGTAGTTGTAGTGTGGTAGCGCAGGTATTGATAATGATACAGTATAACTTGTTTGTAACATCGATCGTTTTGTTTTCGTGATGCTGATGGTAGGGCCTACACAGTATTAATTTTGTAGTAGTAACACCGTAATGACATTAGCTGTACGCACCAGGGGTGACAGTTCGTTATTCTCAAGGTTCAAAAGTCCGAAGTTCGTTAGAGAAACTAGATATATCGCTACGGCTACTGATATGCCTCCGCCATAATGCTGGTTCTCCTAATAGGTCTGTAGTACAATGTCTTGACAATGTGTGATGACAGTTTCACACAACTGGCAAAATATTAAAATGACAGGTTTGACACAAATGTGCTGAATGTTCACTTTCCTAGAACTAGGTTCAATTGGATGAATGATTAAAATGTCAGAGTGCAGGTATTTGGGGAACTGATGATTTTTACTTGACTTTTGACCCTTTTATAAGTTTATGCATTGAGTAATTTTCAAGGTATTGAGAAAAAGTATAATTTCAGTATCACACGGGAAAATAGCATTATCTAAACCTGGCCTTTGATCTTTGACCTCACAGTTCCAAAGAGACTCACTGTTAGGTTGAACATGCATAAATATGTAAGTTTCATGATGATACCTTGAGTTACTTTCGAGATATGGAGGAAAAAGTGCAATTTAGCACTTTCACTTGACCTTTTACCTTTTGACCTTTGACCTTTTGGCAAGAAACTTCCCCAAAAATATATATTGGGTAATACATGCCATACATCAAGTTAAAAAAAAAAAAAACCCTTCAGGCATATTGCATTTTAAGGAAAGTAGTGATATTTTGAGAAGTTGACCTTGACCTTTGACCCACCTGACCTTTGACCCATGACCCCCAACTTCCCTAGATAATCACTGCCCATCGGTACAAGCATATATACTAAGTTCCATGAAGATACCTTGAACCATTTGCGAGATATGGAGAAAAACATGAAATTTCAATTTTTTTTCACAAAATAACCTGTGACCTTTGACCTTTGACCCTGTGACCCTAAAATCCACACAAAGTATTATCCCCCAAGGATATGCCCTCATACCAAGTTTGATGTAAAACCATCACACGGTTCTTGAGATATCGACAAAAACAAAATGGGACGGACGGACGTACGGACGGAAGTACGGACGGACGGACGGACGGACGGACGACCCGAAAACATAATGCCTCCGGCCACTTCGTTGCGGAGGCATAAAAAGAGGGGAGTGGGTCGTTTTTCCTAACAATTGTTCATCAGAAAATGAGAAAATGTTCGTTAGTACAGTATAGCCACTCTATTACTTTTTTCCGTTACCGGACTAACTGGCCTTACTTTATTTTCGGACTATCTAACCTTGGGAATTTCCTACAAATCTTATATATTTCACTTTCGGACTACTGAACCTTTGAAATAACGAGTCCTGTTTCCTATTCCGAAGGATCGAATACAGTAATCGAACTTTTGGAATAACGCCTGTTCGGCTTAAAGAACCCTGTTTCATTTTCGGGCAAACGAACATCTAGGTTTACGGATTTGCGTTTCAGAATAACGAACCTTGGCAATAGCGAACATCAACCCGCAGCAGGAGGTACCGCGGTTCGGGACCGCGGTTTTTACAAAATTAATGCATCAGAATTATTTACTTTAAGAATTGTTTCCTTTTCAACATGTTACTTTATTGACAGGTTTCACTCCTATTTTTCTATTCCATCGACAGTAACTGGCTTGTTCGTCAATTCACTCCTCAACACCCTGCCTTATGTTATAACAAGTGAAGTTTTCCCAGATCGGGACTCAGTGCCTATGACGTCCATGATAGTGACTGTTGGCACTGGTTGGACGTTGGGGGCAGTATTCGGCAAGTTTTCTATCACTTTTTTCAGGTCTTTTAGTACAAAGTGTAGGGACCTGCTCGCCAAATTATTGATGTAATACCCCGTTGTGATACTCCTACTACATACTCAGACAAAATGTTTACTGCTATTTACCTCGCTAAAATATAATCATAGCACGTTGATTGACTGCACCTAATCTTTGAGGCCTGCGGGGTGACAATTACAGTCATGAACATTAACGTGGGAGATTGCTGATTTCAATTCGTTTTATTGTCCGGTTCAAAAATTGCCATGACATCTATCAGGGATTAAATGAGATAGCCTATGATGTTCAATTCACAAAATTAATGTACTGGTAAAAGTAACACTGGTTTCATTTCTTACCCATCAACCCTTTTTCAGGTTACAGTTTGGACTTCACTGGTTCATTTAGTGGCGCACTGAATGGATGCATGGCAGCCTACACATTCTCTGCTGTCCTCCTCTTGTCTGTGGTTCTATACCAAAAATACTTGGCTGAAGATCGCTACGTCATGTGGAATACTGTTAAACATCGACATGGAGTGAAACAAGCGTGTACTGACAATGATTTGGCAGAACTCTAGAAGCACAATGTCATGCTTCAGCTGATCCTACTGTTGATAACGTACGAGCTATATGTACGTAATCTTCGGGAACTTTTGTAAAGCTGTCAGGATTTAAAAAAAAACACAACCCAAAAAACTTGTCAATCCTGATCAAGAAAGAAAATGACACGAGTGCGCATGGAGATATAACCCCATGTAGGGGGTTTTCTCGACATTTTTCGTGATAATTCTTAAAACGAGAAGAATTGCAATAATTAAGAGAAAAACAACCATGTTTTTGGAACATTTAATTATTCATTCTTATAGATCACATACATGTTGTAATTGGCAACATGAGTGCGAATTTTTGCCATGATTGCGCGATGGACGGCCGAAATTGGGGGGGGGGGGGAGCAAAATAAGTCCCCCTCTCCCCACTATACTATTTCAAAATATTCCGCACTATATAGCGGAACAAGAAAATTACCTGTTTTAACCGAATTAAGATTAGTGACTATTAAAATGACAAACAAAACGTAATACCCATACCAGCATGCCAATGCTCGTACTTTAAGCAAGCATGATGAAGTTCTAATGATCTGGGTATTTGGTTTTATTTTGTTTCTGTTTTGTGTTTTTTCAGTTTGGAGCAAAGATATGTGTGGCAGTGGGTCATTTGCCCCTTACTCTGGTCTCCAAAATATACATTTTGTATCCAAATAACATCTGAGCATTACAGTCACAACTTACCACATTACTTGCCGCTTGTCTTGCCCCTCAAGATTTTTCCCCATCTTTAAATCCATCGTAGACAGGTATCCGTCTACTCTCATTTTCAGTGTTTTGTTCTCTTCCTCTCTCTCTCTCTCTCTCTCTCTCTCCCTCTCTCTCTTCATAATACGAGTGTAGTGGAGACGTGCATTGTCAGTTACTGTGATTCATGAGCAAATAAAGAATTCTCTAACCAATCTTTTCTATTATTATTAGGAATTATTGATTCGTGTTTGTGAGTGCTGACATATCAATAAAAGGATATAACCCACAAGGCATCCTAATTTCTTACAAAGATCAAGGATAGAAGTACAGTTCGAAGGTGTCCCACAAGGCTTTGACTGGATTACTAGTTTCTCTTCATTTGAATTTTAACAAAGGGCAAGTTGGTATATGCATAAATAAAGATTTTAGAAAAGGTCATTGCTTATCCCCCAGTTACAAAACAGGTACAGCATGAGACTATGAACACAATTTCAGAACAATACATTAAGGGACCCAAGGCATTCCTTGCCAGCGAGAAGGTTAGCAATGACCTTCTGGTATGCGCTGGTGAACTATGAGACACAGCTACATAGCTACATGTTCTTTGCATGCTTCCTAGAGAACAGCATAATAAATGATGGGTATTTGATTACCTCATTTCAGATGTCTATATAAATTGCCGTGCGTTGGAATACAGTAAGAATCCACCACGGATATGACCCTTAGATGAATATAATGCATATTCCCGAGTACTCCACATCACAAGCAGTCCATTACTCCTATACATGTATATACGACTGTAAAATATGTCGTCATGAAGCATGAACATGTCTTGGACTTGACGGCGTTTCATATATTTGGCGTACTTATGTCTACGGGATCGGTCACGGCTTCTACAGCCTGAGCGGCCCTGAGGACGGTGGTGTCTTCAAAGTGCCTTCCTACCAGCATGAGTCCAACAGGTAAGCCGTCCAGGAATCCGGCGTTGACGCTGATGGCGGGATGACCCGTCAGGTTGAAAGGCATCGTGTTGATATTGACCTCAGATGCTCTCTTATGATATTCTGTGATTGATGAAAAATACATGAACAAAACTTATTGTAACATAAGTTAGTGCATTCTTGCAACTTGATTGGTCAATTGACACGTAATCATTTCTCACTAACTGTGTGAATTTTTCCTTTCCAGTTATGCCATTCCCATAATAGTGCATCGCGTTATTACCAGACGTATGATTTTTCCATGCATTCGGTAAACTAGACAGCACTTATGAATTATTGACCCATTTTATAAAACAGATAACTCACAGTTGCTGTTTTTTTTTCCCGTGAGACGCAAGGAATCGTGTACACGTAGTAGGCTTACCTCTGAATTATATGAACCTACTCGGCTCAAAGAATTTAGACGTACTTTGTGTACCAGGACAATACTGAGACCAACCCTTTGAAACCTGCGAGTTATATGACTGTATACTGTAAATTCCATATTGTTACTTCTAAAGTCTTGTAGACGCGAGTAAAATGACACAAACGACAGTAAATCTTACACTTGGTATACATGCATTATATATACTTGACTCTGTGGTGCAGGGTAATCCCATTGAATTTTTCTCTAATGATTCAAATTAGGGTGCAAAAATGATTAAAAATGAAGTTTGTCACACAACAAGTGGTACAGAAATTCAAAACCTGGTTGAAATCACAAAATAAGGCCTGTTAATTGCCTAGACGATTCACACTAGTTTAGGCAAGATTGGAGCAAGATTCTAGAAGCTCGAGATTAAATTCAACAGATGTTGAACACTGAGGGCGTTTGGCCAAAATATGATTTGACTGCTGAGGCCTACCTGCGAGACTGTCTGCCTGGGTGAGGAGTTTGGTGGCGGTGAAGGGAATGGTCGGGAGTGCTAAAATGTCCACTTCTTTCAATGCTTGATCATAGCCACTCCGGAGAAGCTTGGCAAGATTGCGCCCTCTAGCATACACAAGACCACGGTAGTTCCTCTTCATGTACTCGGCTTTCATGAGAAGCAACTAAAATTCAAATGATATAATTATGAACATTGCGGTCCAGATCTTACTCAAGGCGAATATCATTTCTGATATTCAGCAGATTTCATGCGAAATATGGAAGTCATATTTTGCCAGAGAGCTCCTTTAAAGGTAGGGAATCCCATTTGCACGCCTTAAATGAAGAGTTGTATAAATACAGTGGCATGTTGAAGAGAATATCATTTTAGAAACTTCCATAAAGTATTGAAAGTGGAAGGTAACATTTAGTACATTTTTTTGACGGTTAGATTTTGAATTGAATTGTTTTCGGGGCTCACCGTAAATTCCAGTACATTACTAGGCTACCTTTGCAGACCCATGTACTGCATGTGTGTCCATCATGTATATTTTGTGAAGAAAGTTTATCAACACTTACAAACATTTCTATATACAATTGTACATTCTTACCACACACTCTATATATGTTATTACATCAGCTCTTGTACTTTTAGATTTGTGTTTATAGATCACAAATACAGAAGAATGCAACAAAAAGGCTTAAGTGTGGCTGACACACAGAACTACTGAGTAGTTGAGTTTTGTGCATTATTCAAATTTTAGATAACTGTTGACTTCCAAATTTCTAAGCAGTGGCCTAAGCAAGTCCCCTGAGGTTCATATGTAATGTTTTGCTGCATTTTGGGAGGTCTGTAAAAGGTATCCCCTACCTTTAAGTAACAGTAGCTCCCTAGCTGGTCTCGTGTATGGGTATTGGGCCCTTGCTGCATGGCCGGGTCAAAAAGCTTTGATAAATAAACTTGAATATTAATATACACACACACTTTTATGTAAGCAAGTATCATTCACGTATCATGTCACAATTATAGCTGCCGATGTATTTACATATCGAAAAACAAAGCATGTATCTGAGAACGAGATCTGAAGACTTTTTCTTTTGTGTACACGTAAGTCCCTACACGCCTCTCCGCGTTGAGCGTCGACACCATTAATATCCCTACGAATACGCAAAAATATGAATTATAAAGTATCAAAATTAATAAGAAAAATGCAATACGTTTTACCGAACTTTACACTTTGCGCCAGAGCATACGTACATGAAATCCTGCAGTGTTCTGGTGATATACAATCAAACTCGCATTGAGAAAGTCGCATTAAAAAGACAAACAATCGATTTACTTAAATTTCGACTTACACAATAACGGTAGAATTAACACATGCGTTTAACTATTTTGACAGATTTTTTCCTTCCACTTAGCCAATTTGTGCGAGGTTGACTATATAGAGTGTACTTTCTATGGCTACAGAATCACTCAGGGTTGCAAACGTAGTGGGAATGTAACCTCCAACTAATCTTTGGCACTTGAGCTATGCAAATACCTCTCAGAGAGAAAGTAACGTTACTGGGGATATGCCGCCCTGCGTAGCCAAATAAAAAAAATAACGGTTCATTGTATATCAACTGTATAGAATAACTTCAAATCTGAAAAGAGGGTACGAATTGCGCTGTAGCTATACCTTCATTTGATTAGATATGTTATTGGGACTCGATGCGAACATCTTGCCACTTTCAGTCACAAAGCTCGTGGGGTAGAACCCGGTGTGGCCACTTCCGGCACCTGGAAAGAAACGGCATCCTGTTCATTAGCGGCAACTTGTTCGTACTTATTATCACTGGCCTTATTGCTGCAGGACTTGGATGACATTACATAACGCAACATAAGGGTCTTATTCGAGACTGATTTTTATACTACTGTAGTACTGTATCACAAACGGAGAGCTGTTCTATAGACCAGAAACAAAACAATACTGTTTTCAAAACATTTGTGCATCTGCAACAACACCACCCGCTTATCAAGACCAGGACATTTGATTCACTCGTTGTCTACATGTAATAACATCCGTTACCATTTTTACCCTCTTATTGTGTTTGTGCGGGGGGGGGAGGGGGGGGGGGCTCTTTTGTAGCTTTAAAATGGCCCGAACAGTCCGACCCCGTCTGTACAAGCGATTTGGCCTGATATGGGAGAAACAATGTTTATGATTGCATTTTGTAAGCTGCCAACACAGTGGTAGCTACGTAGGTCGTGCACACCACAACAGAATCGTATTTTATGCTAGCCAAAATGAAATCGTAATTATGCAACTGAAGCATTTTACTGTAAATTCATCGCATGTTTTTGTAGGAAATAGCATAGATAAATTGCGTGGGTTTGTTGGAGTTTTCATTGTAGTGTTTAAAATCACTTTTTTTTTTCGGGGGGGGGGGGGGGTGGTCTTCACTTCTTAGAGGCGTCAGGATAAGAGAGGGCAGTATTATATAGATGATGACTGGCGGGTGAGGGAACATATCGAATGTTCCGGCCCGAAGGGTTTGAAATGCTATTGAGGGAGGTTATAAGTCCCGAGACGAAGTCGAGGGACTTATGGCCTCCCAAAATAGTATTTCAGACCCTGAGGGTGGAACGTTTGGTACATGTTCCCGACAACAAAAGTCATCATCAGTTATATTATATGCAACGGCGTAAATCCGTACTGAGGAGTGGGGGATGATCGGCGATAGTCACCATTACCACGATTACAAGCCCATAACTGGACCGGCGCAGCCTTGGGAGGGATGGGGTGGAGAAGCTTGGTGCCCCTGTAGAGCCCACTCATGTCAAAATCGCCCACTAATGTCAAAACAACCACTAATGTCATAACACGTCGACGACAAATGACAAAACAAACCACTAATGTCATAACGCGTCGACGACAAATGTCAAACAACCACTAATGTCATAACACGTCGACGACAAATGTCAAAACAACCACTTATGTCATAACACGTCGACGACAAATGTCAAAATCGGATCAACCACTAATGTCATAACACGTCGACGACAAATGTCAAAATTTTCCATTTTTACTGCAAATGTCATAACACGTCGACGACAAATGTTAAAATCGGATTAACCACTAATGTCCTAATACGTCGACGACAAATGTCAAAATTTCCACATTTTCTGCAAAATGTCATGACGCGTCACAAGGGGGGGGGGGGGGGGGATCGAGGAATTCCATAAAGGGGAGGTGCCTTTTCAAAATCAAAGGCTGGCGCGACCCTCGGCCCCCCCCCCCCCCCCCCCCCCATTTTCTTATTTTTATTTCTGTTGTGTTCACAAAATAAAGAGAGGGGGGCACTAAAGGGGGGTGCGCCCCCTCTAAATCCGCGATTGCGTCAACCACAAATATCAATATTGGATTAACCACAAATGTCATAACACGTCGACCACAAAATGTCATAACGCGACACAGGGGCGCATCCATGAATTCCGTAAAAAAAGGGGGGCCTTTACAAATTCAAAGGCTGGCGCGACCCCCATTTCTTATTTTTGTTTCTGTTAGTGAGGGTACACGAGAGGGGGAAGCGCCCCCTCTCGATCCATCATTGCGTCAACCACATTATGGAAAAACTCATTGCTTGCATTACAGGGGCGGACTCAGGAATTTTGCAAAGGGGAGGCATCTTTACAAAGTCAAAGGCTGGCGCGACCTTCTTTGACGAAATAAGGAGAGGGGCACTAAAGGGGGATGCGCCCCCTCTCAATCCACGATTGCGTCAACCACAAGTCAAAATCGGGGATTAACCACAAATGCAATAACACGTCGACCACAAATGTCATAACGCGTCACAGGGGGGGGGGGGGGAATCCAGGAATTCCGTAAAGGGGGGGGGGGGCGCCTTTACAAAATCAAAGGCTGGCGACACTCCCCCCCCCCCCATTTCTTATTTTGTTTCTGTTGTTTTAACCTAATAATTAGAGTGAGAGTGCACCACAGGGGGATGCTCCTCCTCTCGACCCATCATTGCGTCAACCACAAATATCAAAACTCATTGCTTGCATTACGGGGGCGGATCCAGGAATTTCGTAAAGGGGAGGCGGCTTTACAAAATTAAAGGCTACCGCACCCCCCCCCCCCATATTCTTCTTTTTATCTATGTTGTTTTAATAAGCACAAATGACCAAACTCATTGCTTGCATTACAGGGGCGGATCCAGGAATTTCGTAAAGGGGAGGCGGCATTGCAAAGTAAAAGTCTTGCGCGACCCTCCCCCTCCCCTATTTTCTTCTTTTCATTTCTGTTGTGTTGACGAAATAAATAGATTGTGCACTAATGGGGGATGCACCCCCTCTCAATCCGCGATTGCGTCAACCGCAAATGTCAAAATCGGGGATTAACCACAAATGTCATAATGCGTCGACCACAGATGTCAAAATTTTCAAACTAACTGCAAATGTCCTAACGCGTCACAGGGGTGGATCCAGGAATTCCGTAAAGGGGAGGGGCGCCTTAAAAAAAAAAAAATCAAAGGCTGGCGTGACCCCTCCCCCCATTTTCTTATCTTTATTTCTGTTGTTTTAACATACTATAGTGAGGGGGAACCAAAGGGGGAGGCACCCCCTCTCGATCCATGATTGCGTCAACCACAAATATCCAAACTCATTGCTTACATTACGGGGGCGGATCCAGGAATTCCGTAAAGGGGAGGCGGCTTTACAAAATAAAAGGCTGGCGCGACCTTCGCCCCCACCCCATTTTCTTATTTTTATTTTTGTTGTGTTGAAAAAAAAAATAAAGAGAAGGGGCACTAAAGGGGGATGCGCCCCCTCTAAATCCGCGATTGCGTCAACCACAAATATCAATATTGGATTAACCACAAATGTCATAACGCGTCACAGGGGCGGATCCAGGAGTTTCGTAAAGGGGAGCCACCTTTACAAAGTTAGAACTGCCTCACCCCGTTTTTTCTTTTTTATTTCTTTTGTTTAAAAAAAATGAAAGAAGGCAGCAGAGAGGAATGCGCCCCTCTTGATCCGCGATTGCACTATAGGGGCGGGTCTAGGAATTTCACAAAGGGGAGACGCCTTTAAAAAAAAATCAAATGCCTGCGCAAGCCACCTCTCCTTTTTTTTTTCTTTTTTTTATTTAACTTCTCTCGTGTTAACAAAAATAGAGACGATGAGGGGGTATACCGCCCCCCCCCCCTCTCCACCCGCGACTGCGTCAACCACAAGTTTTTGGCAAATCTCATTGTTTGCATTGCATGGGGCGGAACCAGGAATTCCGTAAAGGGGAGGCCCCTTTACAAAAGATTGCCGCACCCCCATTCTTTTTTTTTTACGTTTGAACAAAAGAAATAAAAAGAAAAATAAGGGGACGGGGATTGCGCAAGCCTTTCATTTTGAAAAGACGTCTCCCCTTTGCGCTTTAAGGAATTCTTGGACCCGCCCCCGTAATGCAAGCAATGAGTTTTGACATTAGGTGTGGTTGACGCGATCGCGGATCGAGGGGGGGGGGGGGGGGGGCGCATCCCCCTCTGGTACCCCCCCCCCCTCTATTTTTTGTTTTTGTTTTTGTTTTTGTTGTTGTTAAAACAACAGAAATGAAAAAAAAAATAGGGGTGCGGCATAACGCGTTACAGGGGCGGATCAAGGAGTTTCGTAAAGGGGAGGCGTCTATACAAAACTAGAACTGCCGCACCCCCACCCTCCATTTTTTTTCCCATTTTTTCTATTGTTTTAACTAAAGAAGAAGAAAGAGAGGGAGCACCAGAGGGGGATGCTCCCCCTTCTCGGTCCGCGATTGCGTCAACCACAAAATGTCAAAACTCATTGCTTGCATGATAGGGACGGATACAGGAATTCCGTAAAGGGGAGGCGCCCTTACAAAATCAAAGCTGCTGCATCGTTTGCATTACAGGGATCCAGGAATTCCGTAAAAGGTAGGCACCTTTACAAAATTAAAGGCTTCCACCATCCCCCATTTTATCTATTTTTGTTGTTTTAACAAAAAAAAGGGGGCACCAGAGATGTATCAGTCCCCTCCCAATCCATGATTGCGTCAACCACAAATGTCCAAACTCATAGCTTGCATTAAGGGCGGATCCAGGAATTCAGCAAACGGGAGGAGCCTTTACAAAATATTTATAATTATTATTATTGTTTAAAAAAAGAGAGGTGGCACCAGAGGGGGATGCGCCTCCTTCTCGATCCGCGATTGCGTTAACCATAATATCAAAACTAATTGCTTGCCGTACAGGGACGGATCCAGGAATTCCGTAAAGGGGAAGCGCCTTTACAAAATTTAAATCTGCCGCACCCCCCTATTTTTTCTTTTAATTTTTCTATTGTTAAAAAAAAATTGAAGGAGTCACCATAGAGGTATGAGCCCCCTCTCTATCCGCGATTGGGTTAAACACAAATGTAAACACCCATTGCTTGCATTAGAGGGGCCGTCCAAATTCCGTAAAGGAGAGAAGCGTTTATAAAATCAAAAAGTTGCGCAAACTGTCTCGCCTTTTTTTCATTTAATTTCTTTTGTGTTAACAAAAATAGAGACGGGGAAGGGGTACCGTGTCCCCCTTTAGATCCGCGACTACGTCAACAACAATTTAATGGCAAAACCCATTGTTTGCATTACAGGGGGCGGAACCAGGAATTCCGTAAAGTGGAGGCTCCTTTACAAAATTAAAGACTGCCGCTTTAACTGTCGTTTAAACAAAAGAAATACAAAGATATTAATAAGGGGGAGGGGGATTGCGCCAACCTTTCATTTTGAGAAGGCGTTCCCCTCTTTACGCTTTACGGAATTCCTGGGCCCCGTTTCATAAAAAGTTGATATGATAACAACTCTTGCTGGAATGTCAATTGTCATGGTAACGACATGAATGCAGCTTCCTGATTGGCTGTTGTTATAGGAAGTTGTCATTCCAGCAAGAGTTAACATCCTAACATCTTTTATGAAACGGGGCCCTGGACCCGCTCCTGTAATACAAGCAATGAGCAAGCATTTCTGTTGTTGTTAAAACAACAGAAATGAAAAATAGGAGGTGCGGCAGGTTTTAAATTTGTAAAGGCTCCTCCCCTTTACAGAATTCCTGGATCCGCCCCTCTAATGCAAGCAATGAGTTTTGACATTTTGTGGTTGACGCAATCGCGGATCGAGACGGGCGCATGCCCCTCTGATGCCCCCTCTATTTTTTTTTTTCTTCAAAACAACATAAATGATAAAAAGATGGGGTGATGCGTCAGGCTTTAATTATGCAAAGGTGCACCCCTCCCCTTTACGGAATTCCTGGACCCGCCCCTGTAATGGAAGCAATGAGTTTGGTCATTATTTTGTGGTTGACGCAATCATGGATCGAGAGGGGGCGCATCCCCAATGGTGCCCCCTCTTTATATTTTGTTAAAACAAGAGAAAGTGAAAAGGAGAAAATGGGGTGGTGTCGCGTGAGCCTTTGATTTTGTAAAGGCGCCTCCCCTTCACGGAATTCCTGGATACGCCCCTGTAATGTAAGCAATGGGTTTAGTCATTTGTGGTTGACGCAATCATGGATCGAGAGGGGGCGCATCCCCCATGGTACCCGAAAAGAAGAAAATGGGGTGGTGTCGCGTGAGCCATTGATTTGGTAAAGGCGCCTCCCCTTCACGGAATTCATGGATACGCCCCTGTAATGTAAGCAATGGGTTTGGTCATTTGTGGTTGACGCAATCATGGATCGAGAGGGGGCGCATCCCCCATGGTGTCCGAAAAGAAGAAAATGGAGTGGTGTCGCGCGAGCCTTTGATTTTGTAAAGGCGCCTCCCCTTAACGGAATTCCTGGATACGCCCCTGTAATGCAAGCAATGGGTTAGGTCATTTGTGGTCGACGCAATCATGGATCGAAAGGGGGCGCATCCCCAATGGTGCCCCCTCTCTATTTTTTGTTAAAACAAGAGAAAATGAAAAGAAGAAAATGGGGCGGTGTCGCGCGAGCCTTGATTTTGTAAAGGCGCCTCCCCTTCACGGAATTCCTGGATACGCCCCTGTAATGCAAGCAATGAGTTTTTCCATTTGTGGTTGACGCAATGATGGATCGAGCGGGGGCGCTTCCCCCTCTGGTGCACCCACACTATATTAGGTTAAAACAAAAGAAACAAAAATAAGAAAAGGGGGGTCGCGCCAGACTTTGATTTTATATAGCCCCCCCCCCCCGCCCTTTTATGGAATTAATGGATCCGCCCCTGTGACGCGTTATGACATTATTTGTGTTCGAAGTGTTATGACATTTGTGGTTAATCCAATATTGACATTTGCGGTTGACGCAATCGCGGATTTAGAGGAGGCGCACCCCCCCCCCCCCTTAGTGCCCCCTGTCTTTATTTTGTCAACACAACAGAAATAAAAAGAAGAAAAGTGGGGAGGGTCGCGCCAGCCTTTCCTTTTGTAAAGGCGCCCCCTCCTTTGTGGAATTCCTGGATCCGCCCCTGTAATGCAAGCAATGAGTTTTTCCATTTGTGGTTGACGCAATCATGGATCGAGAGGGGCCGCATCCCCCTTCGGTGCACCCTCACTATAATTATTCGGTTGAAACAACAGAAACAAAAATAAGGAATGGGGGGGGGGGGCAGAGTGTCGCGCCAGCCTTTGATTTTGCAAAGGCGCCCCCTCCCCCTTTACGGAATTCCTGGATCCGCCCCTGTGACGCGATATGACATTTGTGGTCGACGTGTTATGACATTTTGTGGTTAATTCCCGATTTTGACTTTAGTGGTTGTTTTGACATTTGTCGTCGACGCGTTATGACATTAGTGGTTGTTTGACATTTGTCGTCGACGTGTTATGACATTAGTGGTTGTTTTGACATTAGTGGGCGATTTTGACATTAGTGGGCTCTACAGCCCCCCCCCCCCCCTTTCAACACACACACACACACACACACACACACACACACACACACACACAGTGGAGTACCGTGGGTCAAGACATTGGGGGGGGCACCTCGTGGAAAAGTAATTTTGAGGGTGTGTATGCTTATGCGTGCTTGCGTGTGTATGTGTGTGTGCGCGCGTGTGCGTGCGCTGTCAGTCTGCATTAATAATGGGACTACAATACATAACGATATGTCATACATTCCACAGCGCAGTCATTGAGCAACATTGTAAGTTTTTTAGAATGACGGTGTGAAACAACAAATTACTTGGAGCCACATCAGGAGAATTGCATAAAAATTAAATGCGAGCGAGCGTTGAAAATTTTGACATTTTACAGTACTAAAACTGCCGTTTGTAGCTATATTTTTTCGCTTTCGAAATTACGGGGGTTGCGCATCGGGCTCAACTGCTGGCAATTACCGGCAGCAACATCAGGAGATTGGCATAACGATTAAATGCGAGCGAGCTTGAAAATTTTGACATTTTACAGTCCCAAAACTGCCGTTTGTAACTATATTTTGGATATTAAGAAGGAGGGGAGGGGGCGCACGGGGCGCAACTGCTGGCAATTGCTGGCATCAACATCAGGAGAATAGCATAACGATTAAATGCGAGCGAGCGGAGCGAGCGAGCTTGAAATTTCGACATTTTACAGTCCCAAAATTGCCGTTTGTAGCTATATTTTTTTGCTTTGGAAATTAAGGGGGGCGTAATGAGCGTAACTGCTGCCAGTTACTGGCAACATCACGAGAATAGCACAACGATTAAATGCGAGCGAGCGAAGCGAACGAGCTTGAAAATTTTGACATTCTAAAACCACAAAACTGCCGTTTGTAGCTATACTTATTCGCTTTGGAAATTAAGGGGGCGGGGCACACCGGGCCCAACTGCTGGCGATTACTGGCATCAACATCAGAAGAATAGCATAACGATTAAATGCGAGCGAGCGAAGCGAGCGAGCTTGAAAATTTAGACATTTTACAGTCGCAAAACTACCGTTTGTAGCTATATATATATTTTTTTTTTTTTATCGCTTTGGATATTAAAGGGGGGCGCATCCGGCGCAACTGCTGGCAATTACTGGCATCAACATCAGAAGAATAGCATAACGATTAAATGCGAGCGAGCGAAGCGAGCGAGCTTGAAAATTTAGACATTTTACAGTCGCAAAACTACCGTTTGTAGCTTTATTTTTTTCGCTTTGGAAATTAAGGGGGGCGCACCGGGCGCAACTGCTGGCAGTTACTGGCATCAACATCAGGAGAATAGCATAACGGTTAAATGCGAGCGAGCGAGCTTGAAAATTTAGACATTTTACAGTCGCAAAACTACCGTTTGTAGCTTTATTTTTTCGCTTTGGAAATTAAGGGGAGCGCACCGGGCGCAACAGCTGGCAGTTACTGGCAGCAACATCAGGAGAATGGCATAACCATTAAATGCGAGCGAGCAATTAAAGCGAGGGAGCTTGAAAATTTTGACATTTTAAAGTCCAAAAACTACCGTTTGTAGCTATATATTTTCGCTTTGGAAATTAAGGGGGCGCACCGGGTGCAACTGTGGGCAATTACTGGCAGCAACATCGGGAGAATAGCATTGCGATTAAATGCGAGCGAGCGAGCTTGAAAAATTTGACATTTTACAGTACAAAACTGCCGTTTGTAGCTATATTTATTTCGCCTTTGAAATTAAGGGGGGCGCAACGGGCGCAACTGCTGTCAGTTACTGGCAGCAACATCAGGAGAATGGCATAACGATTAAATGCGAGCGAGCGAAGCGAGCGAGCTTGGAAATTTCGACATTTAACAGTCCAAAAAGTGACGTTTGTAGCTATTTTTTCGCTTTGGAAATTTAGGGGGCGCGCAACGGGCGCAACTGCTGTCAGTTACTGGCAGCAACATCAGGAGAATGGTATAACGATTAAATGCGAGCGAGCTTGGAAATTTTGACATTTTACAGTCCAAAAAGTGCCGTTTGTATAGCTATTTTTTTCGCTTTGGAAATTAAGAGGGGGGGGGGGCACTGGCGTAGCCAGAGGGGGGCGATGGGGGCGATCGCCCCCCCCCCCCCCCCCCCCCCCCCCAAGATTTGGACCGGGGATTTGGGAGGCGGAAAAAAAAATGCGTGTATACTGTATGCATGCACATGAAGCGGGTCTCCTTTGCAACCTTTCATCAAATAAGATATTTTTTTGAATATTTCACTCAAAGTGTGCACCAGATCGTTGAATTTCAATTCAAAATATGCAAAATCTCTCGTGCTTGGGAGGGGTATCCCCCTCCCAAACCCTCCCCCTCTGTGCCTCTTTCCCTAGCTTAGTACACTTTTTACATTTACAAAAAAAATTATGAATAATTCTGCTGAGTGCACAAGACTTATCACTTATATTCCGAAAACTGAACGTTCCCTCATGTATGAGGGGAATTTCCCCTTTTAATCGACCCTTTCCTCCCTCAGTCCCCCCCCCCAATATCAGTAGTTTTTTTGTTGTTGTTGTGATTTCCCAAATGTTGATTCCATCAAATATGCGTATACGAGATATCTCAATTTCAACCTTAAAAAGGCAAAAGCTCCATCGGAAGGGAAGGGTGGAGATAACACTCGCCCACGCCTTCTCCCTGCTCGCCAGCCCCTCCCCCCCCCCCTTCCGCCATGCATAGAAGTAGACTGTGGCTACACCCAGATCGCTTTATTTCAATTCTAAAAACGGGGGAATCCCCCTTCCCCTAAGCTCTACCTCTACTTTATACATACACACAGGTGGTGCACATTCGGAATAAGAGCTAAATTCCGTGATTTTAACACTTCGATGAAAAAGTATTGCACCAAAAATTTGCACCAGATCGCTGAATTTCAGGTCTGAAAACGCAAAATCACCTTCGTGTGGGAGGGGATACTCTCTAAAAAAAATCGAGTGAAAATTTTCACTCTAAAAAGAGTGAATACAAAAAAGAGTGAATTTCGAGTGAAATTGGAGTGAATTTTGAGTGAAAATGCTCATTTTCACTCATTTTGGAGTGACGTCAGGGATCACTCGAAGATTTTGGAGTGATCCCTGACGTCACTCCAAAATGAATGAAAATGAGCTTTTTCACTCAAAATTCACTCCAATTTCACTCAAAATTCACTCTTTTTTGTATTCACTCTTTTTAGAGTGAAAATTTTCACTCGATTTTTTTAGAGAGTATGCCCCTATTTACACCCTCGTGTGCATGCTTTTTCTGTTTGATTGCTGAACAGACAGCGTTCATGATATTCAGTGTAAGAATAATACAAGAAGATTATTTAAATGATACCATTTTATAGGCAAATTGTTCAATAATAATCTACACTAAAATGTACTGCAACCTTAAACAAGTGGGATTGTTTCAACTCGTTAAAACACGCAAAAACATGCATCAAATTGCACCATTTGCAACATCAAAATGCAAAAAGTTCTCACGGTGGGAGGGGGGACACCCCCCTCCCATACCCTCCCCTCCCCCTTCGCTCGCTCCGCTCGCTCGGGTTCAGTCGTGTTCATGATATTCAGTGAAAAGAATTAATACAAGAAGATTATTTAAATGATAGCATTTTATAGGCAAATTGTTCAATGATAATCTGCATCAAAATATACTGCTACCTTAAACAAGTGTTACTGATTCATGTCGATAAAACGCGCAAAAACATGCATCAAATTGCACCATTTGCAACATCAAAATGCAAAAAGTTCTTACCGTGGGAGGAGGGACACCCCCCTCCCACACCCTCCCCTCCCTCCTCGCTCGCTCCGCTCGCTCGGGTTCAGTCGCGTTCATGATATTCAGTGAAAAGAATTAATACAAGAAGTGTATTTAAATCATACCATATCATAGGCAAATTGTTCAATGATAATCTACATCATATACTGCAACCTTAAACAAGTGGGACTGTTTCAACTCGTTAAAACACGCAAAAACATGCATCAAATTGCACCATTTGCACCATCAAAATGCAAAAAGTTCTCACCGTGGGAGGGGGGACACCCCCCCCCTCCCACACCCTCCCCTCCCCCTTCGCTCGCTCCGCTCGCTCGAGTTCAGTCGCGTTTATGATATTCAGTGAAAAGAATTAATACAAGAAGTGTATTTACATTATACCATTTCATAGGCAGATTATTAAATAATAATCTACACTAAAATATACTGCTACCTTAAAGGACAAGTTCACCTTCATAAACATAAGGATTGAGAGAATGTAGCAATATTAGTAGAACACATCATTGAAAGTTTGAGGTAAATCAGACAATCCGTTCAAAAGTTATGAATTTTTGAAGTTTTTTTGCAGTACCCGCTGGATGAGAAGACTACTGCAGTGTATGAATAACTTAGATGTCACATGCGTACAACAATATAAGGAAAATATAAAGAGAATTTCACAAAATTCCATCTTTTGAAAAAAGTACACATTCCCCTGACTCGTTACCGATAAATGTTATGGGTAATATCATTCCCCCTGCCTATAGAAAGAGGCAAGTCAATTGCTCTTTTATTATGCGAAAAAAAAGTGAAAATATGTTGAATTTTCTTTTATATTTCCTTTATACTGTTGTACGCATATGACTCACAAGCTGTAGTAGTCTCCTCATCCAGCGGTTCCAACACAAAAATTTAAAAAATTCATAACTTTTGCATCGATTGTCCAATTTTCCTCAAACTTTCACTGATGTGTTCTACTAATATTGTTGCATTTTCTCAATCCTTATGTTTATAAAGGTGAACTTGTCCTTTAAACAAGTGGGACTGTTTCACGTGGATAAAACGCGCAAAAACATGCATCAAATTGCACCATTTGCAACATCAAAATGCAAAAAGTTCTCACCGTGGGAGGGGGGACACCCCCCTCCCACACCCTCCCCTCTCCCTCCGGCGCTCGCTCCGCTCGCTCGGGTTCAGTCGCGTTCATGATATTCAGTGAAAAGAATTAATACAAGAAGTGTATTTACATTATACCATTTTATAGGCAAATTGTTAAATAATGATCTACACTAAAATATATTGCTACCTTAAACAAGTGGGACTGTTTCACGTGGATAAAACGCGCAAAAACATGCATCAAATTGCACCATTTGCAACATCAAAATGCAAAAAGTTCTCACCGCAAATTGAAGGTATCATAGATATCTCCACCCACGGATCTTTTGCATTTGTTTTAACTGAAGTAACAGATGGTGCACACTTTAGATGAAACATTTTAAAATATGTTAATCTAAAGTGTATTTAGTAGAAAGGACTGAACGGGGAGGGTATAGGAGGCATGGGGTAGGCCTAACCCCCTCTTACACGAGGGAGATTTTGTATTATTTTGCAGAATTGAAATTCAGCCATCTTTGGATGAAATGTTTAGACAGTTTTCTATCAAAAAAGTAAGAACATTTCCACATCTCGGGAGTTACGAGGAGCAAAATGATATGTTTGTCCCCAATACTTTTATGGGGTACCATCCCCCCCCCCCCCCATCGACGCCTCTGCATATGAGGGAGCTTTTGTAAGTGAAAGATCTGCTGCACGCTCTTTGATAAAATACTAGGAAATACGTTAATCTCAAAAGTGTTCAAAGTCTATCGAAAGGGATCCTGTAGCGGAGCTCTTTCATGCTTATGATTGTAATTCAACGATCTGGTGCATAGTTCTGGCGGTATTTGGACAATTTTCCACAAAGAATATTCGAGATTTGTCCTCATCTCGGGAATTGCTTGGGGGACAAGACGTTAGTGATTTGTCTGCCCCAACACTTCCGCAGAAGATTAAGGGGGGGGGGGGGATAAGTTCCCCGAGATAGATTCGACGCCCCTGATCATCCCTGGGTATGCCCATAGATGTATCAGAGTCATCATCGTTTCAGGAATGATTCAGGAAAATGGAGGGGGTTCAATTATGGCGGTATGGTTTTTGTTATTGTTTGTTTGTTTTCGTACATAATTTGCAGATAGTCCCGAGTTGCTTGCGTCAGAGCATGTCTACATGTAAGCCTATGCTATTTGACGTTGTCAATGTCTGGACCATACCTTATGTCTATATTACTTTCTTCGCGAGCGAGCGCTTGAGAAAATTATGTATACATTATCCAACAAGATAGAATACTGTTCAGCTCTGTTACCTCTCTGAAGGCGGGCGTACGAACGTCATGCAATAAAAATATGTCAAAATTGATAAAAGCACATTTCTGCTTCCTCCATTTTTTCCCTCAAATTTCAGGGGGGATGATTGTACAGGCCAACGGCGTAAATCCGTACTGAGGAGTGGGGGGGGGGGGGGGGGGGTGATTGGCGATAGTCACCATCACCACGATTACAAGCCCATAACCGGACCGGCGCAGCCCTGGTGGGGGGGGGGGGGGGGGGGAAGCTAAATTATACCATTTTTATAGGCAAATTGTTCAATAATAATCTACATCAAAATAAACTGCTACCTTAAATAAGTGGGACTGTTTCACGTCGATGAAACGCACAAAAACATGCATCAAATTGCACCATTTACAACATAAAAATGCAAAAAGTTCTCACCGTGGGAGGGGGGACACCCCCCTCCCACACCCTCCCCCCTCGCTCGCTCCGCTCGCTCGGGCTCGGTCGCTTTGCTCCCTCGCTGACTAACCGCCCCCCCCCCTAAGATGAAATCCTGGCTACGCCATTGGGGGGGGGGGGGGGGGGGAGGCGCAAATTGAAGGTATCATAGATATCTCCACCCACGGATCTTTTGCATTTGTTTAAACTGAAGTAACAGATGGTGCACACTTTAGATGAAACATTTTAAAATATGTTAATCTAAAGTGTATTTAGTAGAAAGGACTGAACGGGGAGGGTATAGGAGGCATGGGGTAGGCCTAACCCCCTCTTACACGAGGGAGATTTTGTATTATTTTGCAGAATTGAAATTCAGCCATCTTTGGATGAAATGTTTAGACAGTTTTCTATCAAAAAAGTAAGAACATTTCCACATCTCGGGAGTTACGAGGAGCAAAATGATATGTTTGTCCCCAATACTTTTATGGGGTACCATCCCCCCCCCCCCCCCATCGACGCCTCTGCATATGAGGGAGCTTTTGTAAGTGAAAGATCTGCTGCACGCTCTTTGATAAAATACTAGGAAATACGTTAATCTCAAAAGTGTTCAAAGTCTATCGAAAGGGATCCTGTAGCGGAGCTCTTTCATGCTTATGATTGTAATTCAACGATCTGGTGCATAGTTCTGGCGGTATTTGGACAATTTTCCACAAAGAATATTCGAGATTTGTCCTCATCTCGGGAATTGCTTGGGGGACAAGACGTTAGTGATTTGTCTGCCCCAACACTTCCGCAGAAGATTAAGGGGGGGGGGGGGATAAGTTCCCCGAGATAGATTCGACGCCCCTGATCATCCCTGGGTATGCCCATAGATGTATCAGAGTCATCATCGTTTCAGGAATGATTCAGGAAAATGGAGGGGGTTCAATTATGGCGGTATGGTTTTTGTTATTGTTTGTTTGTTTTCGTACATAATTTGCAGATAGTCCCGAGTTGCTTGCGTCAGAGCATGTCTACATGTAAGCCTATGCTATTTGACGTTGTCAATGTCTGGACCATACCTTATGTCTATATTACTTTCTTCGCGAGCGAGCGCTTGAGAAAATTATGTATACATTATCCAACAAGATAGAATACTGTTCAGCTCTGTTACCTCTCTGAAGGCGGGCGTACGAACGTCATGCAATAAAAATATGTCAAAATTGATAAAAGCACATTTCTGCTTCCTCCATTTTTTCCCTCAAATTTCAGGGGGGATGATTGTACAGGCCAACGGCGTAAATCCGTACTGAGGAGTGGGGGGGGGGGGGGGGGGGATGATTGGCGATAGTCACCATCACCACGATGACAAGCCCATAACCGGACCGGCGCAGCCCTGGTGGGGGGGGGGGGGGGGGGGGGAAGCTTGCCCCCCCCCCCCCCCCCACACACACACACACACTTTACAGGGATCAAATGTCCCACTCTTTTCCATGCAAAGTGGGAGGGAAGTGGCAGCAAAAATATGACGACTTTTTGTTCTTGTTTTTGTTTGTTTGTTTGTTTTTTCTTGTCAGCCGACTTTCGGCGGAGAATCAGACCTTAAAAGTATGAAGAATTTTTTGTTGTTGTTTCTCTTGTCTTTTGATGTTCTTTCTTCTTGACTGACAGGCGATTTTGCGCCCCCCCCCCCTTTCAAAAACGTAGCGCAGCCCTGAATAATGCCCAACTAAATTCAATAAAATGATAATAAGGATATCCATTTCTTGAATAACGCAGTAGATATTTTCCTGTAGCTATTAATTGTATTCTTCAATTTTCTTGCTTTAAGTCAGTGAAGCAATCATCACAGGGGCATCGTTCCGTTTTAATGATGGGGGGTAGGGGAGGGACATTGAGTTTGAATATCTGTGCGAGGGAGCGAAGCGGCCTGGGGGAGGGTGTGGGAAATTTGGCATTTTCAGACCTCAAATTCAGCGATCTGGTGCACACTTTTGGTAAAATTTGGGATCTTTTTCCTATAAAAAAACAAGTAAGAAAAAGAAATATTCATAGATAATTGAATGACTACATCGTGGTATTTCAGCTCTTGCTCCGCCTGTGCGACATCACTGTGAAGACCTACTAAATAGTGGGGCCTATCACCGGCGTAGCCAGGATTTGATCTTAGGGGGAGCGGTTAGATGCGAGGGAGAGATGCGAGCGAGGGGGGAGGGTGTGTGAGAACTTTTTGCATATTGATGTTGTATGGTGCAATTTGATTCATTTTTTTTTTGCGTGTTCTATCAACTTGAAACAGTCCAACATGTTTAAGGCAGCAGTACATTTTATGTAGATTATTATTGAACAATTTTGCCTATAAAATGGTATCATTTAGAGAAACTTCTTGTCTTAATTCTTACACTGAAGATCATGAACGCAATCATGAATTTTGACATTGTACAGTCCAAAAGCGGCCGTTTGTAGCTATATATTTTTTTTCGCTTTGAAGTTGGGCGCACGGGGCGCATTTGCTGGCAATTTAATATCATCAGGAGAATGACATAACGATTAAATGCGAGCGAGCTTGAAAATTTTGACATTTTACAGTCCCCAAACTGCTTTTTGTAGCTACATTTTTTCGCTTGCAATTACTCGGCAGCAACATCAGGAGAATAGCATAGCGATTAATGCGAGCGAGCGAAGCAAGCGAGCTTGAAAATTTTGACATTGTACAGTCCCAAAACGGCAGTTTGTAGCTATATTTTTTCGCTTAAGAAATTAAGGGGGGTGGGGCGCACCGGGCGCAACTGCTGGCAATTACTGGCAGCAACATCAGGAGAATGACATAAAGATTATATGCGAGCGAGCTTGAAAATTTTGACATTTCACAGTCCAAAAACTGCCGTTTGTAGCTATATCTTTTTCGCTTTGAAAGGGGGCGCACCGGGCGCAACTGCTGGTAATTACTCGGCAGCAACATTGGGAGAATGGCATGACGATTAAATGCGAGCGAGCGAAGCGAGCGAGCTTGAAAATGTTGACATTTTACAGTCCCAAAACTGCTTTTTGTAGCTACATTTTTTCGCTTTGAAAATTAAGGGGGGGGGGGGCACCGGGAGCAACTGTTGGCAATTACTCGGCAGCAACATCAGGAGAATAGCATAGCGATTAAATGCGAGCGAGCGAAGCAAGCGAGCTTGAAATTTTGACATTGTACAGTCCCAAAACGGCAGCTTGTAGCTATATTTTTTCGCTTAGGAAATTAAGGGGGGTGGGGGTGCACCGGGCGCAACTGCTGACAATTACTGGCAGCAACATCAGAAGAATGACATAAGGATTAAATGCGAACGAGCTTGAAAATTTTGACATTTCACAGTCCAAAAACTGCCGTTTGTAGCTATATCTTTTTCGCTTTGAAAAATAAGGGGGGGGGGGGCGCACCGGGCGCAACTGCTGGTAATTACTCGGCAGCAACATCGGGAGAATGGCATGACGATTAAATGCGAGCGAGCGAAGCGAACGAGCTTGAAAATTTTGACATTTTACAGTCCAAAATCTGCCGTTTGTAGCTGTACTTTAGGAAATGAAGGGGGTGGGGGCGCACCGGGCGCAACTGCTGGCAATTACTGGCAGCAACATCAGGAGAATGACATATCGATTAAATGCGAGCAGGGAGGTGTTTCTCTTCCCACCTCCCTGATTCGAGCGAGCTTGAAAATTTTGACATCTTACAGTCCCCAAACTGCCGTTTGTAGCTATATATTTTTTTCGCTCTGAAATATAGGGGGGCACCGGGAGCAACTGCTGGCAATTACTCGGCAGCAACATCAGGAGAATAGCATAGCATGGCATGACGATTAAATGCGAGCGAGCGAAGCGACCGAGCTTGAAAATTTTGACATTTTACAGTCCCAAAACTGCTTTTTGTAGCTTCATTTTTTCGCTTTGAAAATTAAGGGGGGGGGGGGCACCGAGAGCAACTGCTGGCAATTACTCGGCAGCAACATCAGGAGAATAGCATAGCGATTAAATGCGAGCGAGCGAAGCAGGCGAGCTTGAAAATTTTGACACTGTACAGTCCAAAAACGGCAGTTCGTAGCTATATTTTTTCGCTTAGGAAATTAAGGGGGTGGGGGTGCACCGGGCGCAACTGCTGACAATTACTGGCAGCAACATCAGAAGAATGACATAAGGATTAAATGCGAGCGAGCTTGAAAATTTTGACATTTCACAGTCCCAAAACTGCCGTTTGTAGCTATATCTTTTTCGCTTTGAAAAATAAGGGAGGGGGGACGCACCGGGCGCAACTGCTGGTAATTACTCGGCAGCAACATTGGGAGAATGGCATGACGATTAAATGCGAGCGAGCGAAGCAAGCGAGCTTGAAATTTTGACATTGTACAGTCCCAAAACGGCAGTTTGTAGCTATATTTTTTCGCTTAGGAAATGAAGGGGATGGGGGCGCACCGGGCGCAACTGCTGGCAATTACTGGCAGCAACATCAGGAGAATGACATATCGATTAAATGCGAGCAGGGAAGTGTTTCTCTTCGCTTTGAAAAATAAGGGGGGGCGCACCGGGCGCAACTGCTGGCAATTACCCGGCAGCAACATCAGGAGAATGGCATGACGATTCAATGCGAGCGAGCGAAGCGAGCGAGCTTGAAATTTTGACATTTTACAGTCCAAAAACTGCCGTTTGTAGCTGTACTTTTTTCGCTTTGGAAATTAAAGGATGGGGGCGCACCGGGCGCAACTGCTGGTAATTACTGGCAGCAACAAATATCTCGTAAACACATTTATGATGTAATCTGGGGAAATTTCAATCCCAGAAGTGTATAAAACTTTTCGTACTATTCTGGCAAACTGTTGATAATATGTCTTGCCTTTTCTGTGGGATTGTTTAATTAGGGATTAAATCCATTTTTCTGTTCGTGAGATGAATGTTGTATATCAGTAAAATTGGCTGCGAATAAACTTGTCTTATTAATCTATTGATGTATGTTTGTCAACAGGTGAACTTTCTAGTGCTTTATGCACATCTCCCATGAAAACAAAAAGAAATCTGGTTAATAGGTCTGAACCATTAATCTAAAGCAATGTTCATTAGACTAAAGGAGGTACTTGCATATGGCAAAATATGGGAATCGACACGCGTTCCTTTTGTTTTTTCTGGAGGCAAACGAATTATACTAACTGAGCAAAATCACTGCCAATATGGAGAGGGTAAATGTGTTGCAATTCCTACGACTGAAACTCGTACAAGGCTGTTCACGAACTCGTTTGTTATCTAAAATTTTAGATCTTTGGGTAATTCATGCGGAGCTCGACGTGAGTCGTATCGCGCACGGCATGGTGCACTCGTTCACGCCTACGTCGATGGCCCTACAGACTGTGTTGCATCAAGGAGGTGGGAAGAGCACCTCTCTGGTTGCATGCAGCTGCTTGCCATCTGGTTGTGTGGCTACCAGTAGTTCAACATCCGAAGCATGCATTACGGTCGATATTGCTCTACATGCATTGGCGTGCGAGAGAAGTACGCGAGCGCTGCTAGCACTGTTCAGCAGTATGCTCTCGTCACGAGGCGGGCGTGCGAACGTCATGGGCTCATGCATTACAGTATATAGCCTATAACCTAGGTGGGGATGCAGCTGGTCTGATGCGACGAGACTACGAACAGTGGATGCGCGCGAATACGCCGCCTATGATCCAGTTGTTTGTCATTGTTTTCTTTTTTTTAATCGGTGGCAGTCTTCTTACACGAAAAAAAAAAAAAACTGCGATCGTGGCGCCTAGCGGACGCGGTAGATGCGTCCACTGTTCGTAGTCTCGCCCCATCAGATGTATCGCTTGGCAAAGACAATTATCTCGCTGCATCATACGTTTCAGCAAATTACAAAGACAATAACTGCATTCTCCGCCTAGATTATAGGCTATGCAATAATCCATCATGCTGAAATCAACATCACCACATTTCTTTTTGTTTGTTTGTTTTTTTGTTCCTACATCTTTTTCTTGGGAGAATTTCAGGGGGGGGGGGGATATTTGTACAGGCCATCCCCCCCCCCTCCTTCAAAAGTGGGGGGATATATCCCCCCCATCCCCCCCCCCGGGATTTACGCCCATGGTACAGGCCATTCCCCCCCCCCCCCCCGGGATTTACGCCTCTGATTATATGGGTTAGTCAAATACGTCAAATACGTCAACGTCAACCACCGCCACCACCAGCAGCACAACGCACTGGATCGATCGCTCGCGCAGAGCCAAATGTACTGTGCGCGCGCGGTCCTAGGCCTTCTGTCATTTGTTACGTGAAAATGTTTTCCCATGGGAGAACATTACAAAGAATGTTCGCCCATGGGCGAACATAACGAGTGTACCTCCATCACGTGACTGTGTTTAGCCAATCACTAACCGGTATTTGACTAACCCATTTAATATAATCGAGTTCTTACGGTCGTTCTGGCTTAGTGTTTTCTGCATCAGCAGAGTCATGATGAAATATTTTGATGTATGCCTGCATGATCTGACTGAAATGACGAAAATGACGAAAATGACGTCGGCCGTTTTTGATTAAATTGAAGTAAAATATGAACTTGCCTCCATGACGAATGACGGTTTCGTAAATCCCCTCACCAATGCAGCTCCATATACCGGGTGCTGGAAAATGTTTACAAAATTCCACTTTAAATTAACAACACAGTAGGCCTGATAGTAGGGTACAAGATTACATGAAAAAAAAAGTATTAATAAATAATAATGTGTATGTGTAAATGCCTTGTGTAAGACCATTGTGTAAGGTATGTAACGTATGCATAACATAATACGCATACATTACTGCTTTATTTAAAATCTGAATACCGCCGCATGGTGAAACATTAGATTGTGGCGTAATTTTACACACAAAATACATGATTGGGTGTCAGGGATGTTGGAACGATCCGGTGAGTGTGAACTAAAAAACAAACAAACAAAAATAAATAAATAAATAACATGCAATTAAAATGAAAATGCAGGAGAATTAAGCAGCCGAATCGGTCACAGTATCAAATATAGAAGGCAGTGTTTGAGCACTCTTTTGACATCTTGCAATTCTTAAGAAAAATGAAAATTTTGGTATAAATATGGTAATTATATGTCTGAAAACATACCGTGAGCATGCAGAGGAACAGAGATTTCTCGAACCACCACTCCCATTCCTTTAAGACGTAAGACTGTCTCCTCGACCAGGGAATTAACGTCCATCTGTGCCATCGGAGTTCTGAACCCCTCGCGCAACAGGCCTATCTTCATACCAGTTACCGAACCACCGCTGAGCTATATACACAGAGAAATACAAATAAACAAACAAACAAACATTTCAGCACTGGAACTTTCTGATCCTAATGCCAACCTTTGCTTCGTTCTTGCCAAGACATACAGTGTGGGAGTTAGCATCGTGTGCTCATCAGGCCTAACCTCACTCTAAGTAATCATGTCAATCTTACAAAAATATCGATATTGAGAGGCAGTGAAGAGCTAATCAGCGCTCACCTTTCAAAAGAAAATCCAGCACAGTTACAGTCATGAGCATGTACATTAGAACCCTGTAAAAAATCCAAATTTGCTGGCATATTGACTCTGGTGTTGACTGCGACTTGTCAGAATCACTATGACAACGTTAATGTTTATACTCAGTCCTACATTTACTAAAATCGTAGGCAGGGCTCGACACTAACGGTGGCCCGGCGGCCCGGGGCCACCAAAAATGAAAGTCGGGCCACCAAATTTCAAAAAAGGGCAAATTTGGTGGCCCGCCTCGAGCCACCAAAATATTTTGAAAAGTATGTCAATAAATTCGTAACTTTTTGCGCCGGAAATTAGCAGTTAAATTTGTTCAAAGGATGGATGAAAAGGACTGAATGAATGCCTGAGAGTGAGTGTTGCAAGTTTGTCGAAGTTTATTTATGAGTAGATATGTCCAACTTCTAATTCTTACTATCATAAATCTTAAATATTTGACTCATTAAAAAAAAGGACTTTTAATGTTTTTTATTGTTGTTTTTTTCGGGACACCAAATTTTTCTCTCGGGCCACCAAAAATTTGAAATTTAGGATTTTGGTGGCCCCATCGGGCCACCAAACAAAAAAGTTAGTGTCGAGCCATGTCGTATAGGACAGTCTTGCATAGCGTGTTATTACCTACTTTAAGCAATGCACGAACAAAGTTTATTATAACCACGATCATTATTGTAGTCTTTTTACATTTCTTTGTTTCCCCAAATTTTTATAGCCAAGTTATGTCATTTCTTTTGTTATACTATCTTGTCTCTAAATAATACTGTATAGTCTTACAAAATAAAGCTATGCCATAGTTGAAAAAAAAAACAGTGATAAATGAAAAACAACGTGAAGTCAACATCCACGGGCAAGAATTTTCCAGATTGTGGCTGTTGAGCTCTTTAAAGCAATAAACAGTCACCGTCGTACCTCCTTTGTATACTCGGGAACCTTGACGTGTGGACACTGTCTCGGGTCGTTTCCACTGTCGTATCCAGCTATAACCTGCGTGATATAAAGCCATATCACAAAAAAAAAAAACTATTACAATCATCCCACATGACGTGGAAACATCTCGACGGTGATAAAATGCCTTAAACAAGTGTCTGTGTTTGAAAAAAAAAACTGTATACGTATATATATATATATATATATATATATACATACATAACTGTCATATAAACATTAACTTGAAATCATGTTTTTCGTAAATGCGGAAAGGGAAGAGAAATTGGGTAAGAAACCTCCATCATCGACGAACGGGTAAAGGATGAACCAGGAGTTGGCAAGAATAATGTTTACGCGGAATATGTATACCTGTACTAATGTTTGATAAGATTGCCTACAGAGATACACTAAATACTCTAGTCTTGATTTAAGTGGGCTAAGGACTAATATCTATTCTAATCGGTGATATCGTTGGTCTCTATCTTTGTTCTGCCTTTGAACTCTTTTCTAAACATAAACCAGGAGATTTCATAGAAGATTCTTGCTTTTTATTCAGTATCCTTCAAAAATGGTTATTCTCATGAGATGGCATAAATTCTGATATGAAAGACATGTTTTATGATTCTACTCAGCATCCATGTCATTACTTCAAGTAACTGGGCACATTCTTGGACCGTCCTTGCCATAGGTCCCAAGTGGTCCAGCGCTGGTTCCATGGCCATGGCGCCAGTGTAGGGGACAAGGCCATGGGTAGGCTTCAGACCAACAATCCCGGTCCACGCCGCTGGCATACGTACAGATCCTCCTTGGTCGCCTCCAATAGCCATGTCCACGTCTCGCATCAAGACCTGATACGGAAAGAGAATAAACCTATAACAGGCTTTGGAAATGACAGGGAAACACACTTACTAAATAATACAATGTAGACTGTTCTTTCAAGAAAATAGATCTTGATCGACATCCACTCTTTATAGGCCTAAACAGTTACCCAACAAAGGCGCTACATGAGAATTAAAGGACATGAAAAGATCGTTTGGTACTTGGACTACCGGACCCTCATGTCGTAATCCACGAGAGAATATGACATTAGATTTTTTTATGTCCTATAACTGGGCAATGAAGATAATCTTCCTCGCAACATACTATAGCACTCAAAACTTCCAGGTGAGTTAGCGGGACATGATATCAATATCAGGTACAGTGCATAGGAACTCTTAAAACTCACACACATAAACAAAATACAACTTTAACAAAAAAGGGTATGTTGGATTCGTTGTGCACAGGAATGATTCAAGTCATTTACAATATCCGCGCGAAAGTCAAATCCATATCATGCACGCAAAATGGGTAATCATCAAGACAGTGGTTGGATCTTACCGCGACAGCGCTCCCAGAACTTGATCCACCTGCGGACCTCCGGACATCGTGTGGGTTCTTCACCGGGCCATTGGCTGCTGTGTAGCTGGTGCCAGACAAGCACAGGTTCTCACACACAGTCTTTCCCGCTATAACACCCCCTTTGAGGATGTTAGGAGCATAAATGAAAAGACTGAAATTACTCATTGTGTCTGTAATATCATTTTCAGTCCCTATTGCTTTGTGTCTATATGGGGAAATCAGGCAAGCTGATATTACATCTATACACCGCCAACACTCACTTCAGGTAAGTACTATGATAATACGTGTAATAAGTTCAATTACAAAGCGCAGAACCTATGTACATAACTTTCTGCGCTGCAAGCGCTCCTGATACGTCATGTATGATGAGTAGTTACTTAGTAGATAAAAATATGTGATATAAGCCTTGTTTTAAACCTAACTAGGCCGGGGGGGGGGGGGGGGGGGGCTCCGAGCCCCCCCCCCCCCCTCGACGTTCCGCGCGATGTATCGCAATCGCAAAAAGCTATCGCTGCGACGTTTCATGACTTTTTTCTTTCGAGTCTCCCGCATCTTTTGACACCAAATTTGCGACTCCCGGGCGCGCGGTTCCGAAGTTACGCATCAACATGTACATGCATGTCAGACCAAAAATTGCTCAAAAACGTGAATTCGTGTACAATTTCAATGCAAACTGTGCTTACAGTCAAATTTCATAAGAGCATGATTATTTTGGTGTCTTATTGATTAAATTCAATGAATAACATATTTTCTTGTTTGAAGCGATGTCGCGGACATATTTCATCGAAAAAACGATGAAAAACATAAAGTCGAAAAAACAAGGAAATACATAAGAAATTCAAAAAACAATAACATACTTAAGAATTTTTCTCTGATATCACAATTTTTTTTAAACATTTGCTAAGGACACTAAAAAGAATATTTACACAAAAAATGTGCCTGTTTTGAGCTTTATTTTGTGATTTATACCAAATAGTCTGATTTCATGCATCAGTATGCATAAATTAGCATAATTTAGCATAAATGATAATTTTTTGAAAAATTAACTTCATGGTATTTTAGATTACATCATAGGCAATGTGTGTGCCAACTTTCGTCGCGATCGCGCGGTCGACGGCCGAGATCTGGAGGGGGGGGGGGGGCCTGAGAGCCCCCCCCCCCCCCCCCACCCGGCTCTATCAACTACCTAAATAGCCCGGCCTAGTTAGGGTTAAAGAATACCACAGTTCTAGATTTCAGGGGGGGGGGGGGGGGGGGGCCTGAGAGCCCCCCCCCCCCCCCCCCCCCAACCGGCTCTATCAACTACCTAAATAGCCCGGCCTAGTTAGGGTTAAAGAATACCACAGTTCTAGATTTTCTACAGTTTGGGAGCTCCACAAGCAAAATGTTCGGTTTCCTGTTAGTTTTCATTGTTCGGGATTTGTAGCAGATGAGAGTCTTTTTATAGAACTAAACAGATTATGAGTGTGTTTGTGAGACTTACGTACTAATAGATGTAGGGGCTTGACTATAGTTATGCGCTTGTATACAATACGCAAGATTTTAAAGATTAGTCCTATTCGTTGGCGAATAAAAAGGCCAGTTTTATAGTTCTTTCAGAAGAGGAGAGATCCTTGAGAATCTTGATTTACTGCAGATCAGCCCAGCAGAATTAAAATGTGCTTTGGACTCGCAGCAGTCGCCAAACGTGTCGGTGAGAATGAGAGGGTCAATATGATAACCCATTACAATAGTCTGACTTGGTGTTAAAGGTAGGGGATACCTTTTACAGACCTCCCAAAATGCAGCAAAACATTGAATATGAACCTCAGGGGACTTGCTTAGGCCACTGGTTAGAAATTTGGAAGTCAACAGTTATCTAAAATTTGAATAATGCACAAAACTCAACTACTCAGTAGTTCTGTGTGTCAGCCACACTTAAGCCTTTTTGTTGCATTCTTCTGTATTTGTGATCTATAAACACAAATCTAAAACTACAAGAGCTGATGTAATAACATATAGAGTGTGTGGCAAGAATGTATATAGAAATGTTTGTAAGTGTTGTTGAACTTTCTTCACAAAATATACATGATGGACACACATGCAGTACGTGGGTCTGCAAAGGTAGCCTAGCAATGTACTGGAATTTACGGTGAGCCCCGAAAACAATTCAATTCAAAATCTAACGGTCAAAAAAATGTACTAAATGTTACCTTCCACTTTCAATACTTTATGGGAGTTTCTAAAATGATGCTCTCTTCAACATACCACTGTATTTATACAGCTCTTCATTTAAGGCGTGCAAATGGGATTCCCTACCTTTAAGGATTTTTTTATTGCTCCTCTTATAATTATGTTATCATTTTGTCACTTCTTATATCTGGAAGTCTGTTGATCTGTCAGGAATGAAGGTCAGATTGTGGATAAATTCCATTCTCTGCAGAAACTGGACGGCAGGCGGAAAGGATAAAAGGACAAGAAACACACACACACCTGCGTCTAATATCCTCGTCACAACAGTTGCGTCGAAGTCGGGAGTGTATCCGTTCATAGCGTGGCAGCCATTTAGCATTGGAACGCCGGCCACAGCAACATTGTCCTTGATGGCCACCCGTTTTCCCAGCAGCTTCCCGCTCTTGGCGCCATGGATTTCACACTTCCAATTCCTGTATCAGAATCAGTGTTACATAATACTTCATTCCGCTCTTTACACACTGAAAAGCATTTTGCTTGATTTTCCTTCACAACAAGTATTATGCTTTTTCATCTACCTTTAATTCATTGTCTACGAACACGATACAAAATTATGATCGACACCGCGCAACCAAAATTCAGTTTTTGTAGCGCGTAGAAATTTTTGTAGCGTCAACACAGATTAGTGGGTACGACGGCCAAGTCCTATTCTATTATCTCTCTCACTTTTATATATTACATTGTACTTTAATCAATTTCAGGATGTCAAACAAAAGCTACTTACTTGTCAATTCTTTTCTCTTACGATTTATCATTAAGATTATTCTGTTACACTTTGACTCTTTACTTAAGATCGCATTGGACATTGCATATACTTGCAGACCAGACATTGCAGACTGCATATTGACACGCTTATTATGGCATGCATGTGCATTAAGTTGAACAATCCTGATATCCAATGAGAGAAAGCAGAATAATACAATGTATACTCCAAAGGATTAAATGAAATGTTACCATGCATTGTATGGATTTTCTCTTTGGTCTGGTCGATGCCCTGGTAGGCGTGGGTACCTGGTGGGTAACCTCGGCTCCGCAAGATGTGTGATGTTGTTTATAGACTGGATACTTTCCCCGATAAGGGTTTTACAGATCTATAGGGCGAAAGAGAAAGAGACAATACACACTTTGATTCACGTCAAGAAACTTGATAGTGTTTCTCATGGCACTCGGAAACACAAGATCCATCATAACATTTCAGGACTAATCTGTTTCCAAATCAGCTTTGAATTCACCTAAATATTGGCATGCTATCGTGTAGTTTTACTCGTGATAAATTTTAATCACAAAATAACCCTAAATGAGGGCAAGGGAACTTATTTCGTTTGTATTCGATTGGTAAAGGAGGCAAACTAAACAAGGACATCATGATTAATGTCTCAGGATAAAAACACAAATATAACATGATCTATTAGCGTATGCATTCATGTATGAATACATACATCTTTCTGGGAAGAAGACAAGTACTTCGATATTTTAGTCCTCCACAAAAGGGAGATGTCTGAGAAAGGGAAGGGTGTGAGAGGAGTTAACTATCCCCCATCTCGCGGGGCGAACTCCGAAATTTATTGTACATTATAAAACCGCATTTTAAGAGCCTTTCAGGAAAAAATATGCCGGACGCAAAATGTGCATTTCTTATTAAAGCAATGTCTTCTCTGGCCACATCTGACATCATTATTTCGTAAAACTCTCGTTTAAGACCAAAAGTTGCATTTTCTCTTTCTCCAGTCACACTGTTGTCAAATAGTGGGACTGTATGGTAAAGTAAGCATTATTTTGGAGCATCAATCTGCAAAAAAAAAAAAAGACAGAAAGAACGAGAAAAGTCTTCACATGTAGTTTCCTCTGTGAGGACACTCTTCGTCTCTTGAGGGACATTTTACAGTGAGTATATATATATTTTTTTTCAGGTTTGTAAAGGGGGGGGGGGGGGGGGAGTCCTGTCTTTACCTTCCCTTCTTGGTGTGGATAGTGAGGAACCAAATGAGCATTAAACATACAACTGGTTTTACCAAAATGTGTCCTACTATGATGTGCAAAGAGGATGAAAATTACAAGTACAAGAAAATCCCTTCGCAAACAAACAAACAAACAAACAAACAAACAAACAAAACAAGCAAGCAAGCGATCAAACAAACAAACAGTAAGCTGATTAGAGATCCGAAGGGTCAATCACTATGGTCTTGCTCGAGTACAATTGCAAGTTCTCCTTCCATGCATTGCTGCAAAAAGGGGTATGTAATTTTAGTGGTTATATGTACACTGTGATATTCTATCACATATGGAACTACATGATTGTATTACTAAGCATAAGGGTGAAGAAGACTTGACCATGAATACATGGATTATGTCCATTGGAACAAAGTGAGCATCCCTATTACCCTTAGGATGCTGATACCTGCCAAGTTTTGTTAAAATCCGTTATGCAATGTTTTATTGCATTTGCATTTGAAAAAGAGGCTGAAAAAGGGTAATAAATTTACCCGGGACACACGATGGACGCCGAACCTTTGACTCATGTGAGCTAAAGACAAAAAGAGTTAGATGAACAAATTTACTGTAACATTCCCTTAAATAAACTCCATTTGATGTATTCAGAAATTTTTAAAACGGCACACACTTATCTACAAAGAGATGTGTATACGTTGGTCGCGGCAAAATATCGGACATACGAAAAGGCATTTTGGGCCGCTGTTCTTCAAAAACCTCAAAACTACTCATAACTTCCCAAGAGTTTCGTCAAGAGATTCTCCTCGTCAAAGTGTGGGTGAGGGATGGGGGTACTAGTATCTTTATACCCCCCCCCCCATCCCCACACTAAAATCCACCTCTGATAGGTACGTGGACAAACAAAATAATATTCGATTTATAATTTTAAGTTTAACTAGGTCAGTTCAACGGGGAGCTTTATTGCACTTGCTTAGCAAATTGATCGCTATAAATTTTATTTGGCAGGGCAAAGGGTAAAAGAGGTTAGAGTTTAACTTCTGAAAATACTTTGCTATGCTCGCATCAAGGTTTAGCATAGATTGTAGAATATGAATGAAAATCAGGACAATTATGTTATGCATGCATTACACATTATCATTAAGTACAGTCACTTTTCTTCACATTAGACATTTATTTCAAACTAAGTTCCCCTTCAAAGAAAATGGCAATGGGAAAGGTGTGATAAGAGGGGGTAGGAGAGTGTAGGGATCTGTTATGCAATGATAACATTGTGCCATAATAATATCCTTCTATTTTTTGTGATCACGAGTCTACCCAGACAGTGATTCAACATCTATGAAATATTGAAGGCTTCGTTTTGACACAATTTGTACTCTTTTATAATACAAGAGATTTTAAAAGGTATAGCTATTAATGCTATGTTATGATTATCCATGTCTCATAAATCTGCAACACTGCAGGCACCTGACTTACAGGTTAGGGCGGTCCGTAGACCATTATTCAGTTAACTGTCCCCAATGCCTGGCAGCCCTGCCGTTCTCCATCTCATATGGACATTATGTTCGCATCATGGTTCCAACGCTTAAGTTTTGATTCATCAACGGTTGCTTTGCCATATTCCGAAAACTGTATCAACAAGGCACATTATGTCATATCAAGAAAGCAGAAACACTGTGTAATGTGTATGATGGTACTATTTCTTACCTTCAAATCTTCGTTCTCATATTGGAATCCTAACTCCGCAGCTATCACTCGTAACTGGTCAAGAGTAGGGATATTTACCAACGGACAAGAATAGAGTTCCACTCCTGTTGCACATAAAAAGGAAAGTAACTATTACGAATATATAGTATCAGTCTTTAATAAGGTTACCTCCACATATCAGTCTACTATATCACTAAGTCTTCTACCACGTGTAAACCTAGTAATTTTTATATCAACTAAAAAAATTACGATATACATATATATATATATATATATATATATATATATATATATATAATATATATATATATATATATATATATATAGTGACAATAACAACAATGACACAGACAGTATCAATGACACCACTTTAAAGGGATGGTACAGTATTGGTGGAGATGAAAATTGAGCTTTTAACTTTTTCGCGAGATACCAAGAAAACACTTATGAAATAGTACAGAGCATACCATCTTAAGAGGAATTCAAAGTTTATTTGATGAAAATCGGGTTTGGACTAGCTGAAGCATCTAAAAACAAAGTAAAACAAAACGATCGTATAATAAAATGTGGGTGCCACACTTTATTGGGATCACTCTGTTTTGGATATCTCAGCTATTTCAATATCAATTTTCATCAAATAAATGTTGAAATCCTCATGGAATGCATGCTCTTTAATATTTCAGAAGAGGTTTCTCACTACCTCAAAAATAATAATAATAATAATAATAAAAACCTGAAGTTAAGTCTCAACCGAAACTATACGACCTCTTTTAACTTAGCAAAAGTTTAGTTTGAGGGATTTCTCAACCATTCAGTATTGAATCCAAATGAAAAATATGAAAATGTAAGATTTAGCACTTTGAATAAGAATTAAAAGCATTAACATTGGCATGAAGAATTGTCTTGTAAAATACCAATTACGTACGATAGAATATGTTTTTAACTTACAATTAAATAAACTACGAAAACGGATGGAAACGTGTGTGTATGTGTGTGTGTGTGTGTGTGTGTGTGTGTGTGTGTTTCCCCCTGCATGGATACTAAAGCTGATTAGCAGTGTGATGCATTTCATTGCTGGTTTCCCAATTTACCAATATTGTATGTAAATTTATCATGTTTGTATAATATGATGAAATTGCTTTAAAAATGATATGTTGCTGCCTTTCTACATTGGATGTACATTGTACAAGTTGTTTGGGTTTTTTAAATGGTAAGTAAAAGTTCATTCACAATGATCAGCGCTGTAGGGTACTCGTATGGCACTGCTTAAGTTGACGTCGAAACGGACATCATTCATGCAGATTCAAGCTCGAGGCAAGCTGATGAATATTGCATTGGCTTTGGGAAGGTGATATCTTTTTACACCCAACTTGGCCTTCATGAACTCTGTCCATCCCTGCATCCGTCTCCAAAATGAACGTTCCTCAACAAAATTCAATCTGTAAACTCGAAGTTGGTCCTGGTATATCCTGCTCTGTATGTATGCCAGTTATGGCGACCCCATTCAAGACTGATACGACACGGTGAGTGTTCAGTATATAATTATGGGAAATGAGATTTTGTAGTCTTCTCATCCAGCGATATACAGGTACAGGTTGGTGAAGACAAGTAGTCCCTTATTTTGTACCCTAGGATCTCTCAATCACAAGGCTGCCATCTCTCTGCTCATGCTGGCAGTCTCTTGCATCGCATATTCTTTTAAATGTGGAAACGACATTTATATTGATTACAAAGATGTGCTAGGATCATATTATCTTTGACACCTCCGTCAGGATGGTTACTCAGGGCGGACAAAAGTGGGGCAATATAATATGTTAATTTTGCTTTTGAAGAGTTTTTGTACCTTTGATTTGGTTTAAATTACTACTAACCGATAGAAGTTACGGGGGTTGCTTTGTTTCGTTTTGTCTTTTTGGAGGGGGGGGGTGTTCCTGTGGAAGATGACGTCTCATGGGAATAATAACTTTTTCAGCTGGCTTGTGGAGATGACGTTTGATACGACGTCATACTGTTCATCATGGGAACCTCTATAGTCTAGATACTTTCTTAGCACATTATGTAAGTCTAGGTTGAATTCTCCATGGAATACCTTTTCTATAATAAAGCTCATGAGGCGTAGGTGAACACAATGTCTCGTTTCCTCGAGGGGATCCAGCCAAGTTAGTCATCGTAAGTTGTGACATGTTTACTGGATTATCCAGAGTAAATCCCCGTCACAAATCGGGCTGCTTGCATGCCTCTGTACCCACCATTTTTAGCAATTACTTTAATTTGATTTTCTTGGCGGTGCTAGTTTGGGTGCCATGCTATGACGTCTTACTCTATATAGGTGGGTCGAGTCTTTATTTGACCGTAAATCAACCATTGTGTCCTTTACGCTAGGGTGATAGGGGCCTCGATCTTTTCTAGAAGAGGCAGAATATTGTTCCTGTGATATTAATTACCGTGTGTGCATGAGGGTATTTCACGATATCGACTCACATGAACGTTAACGATCCCACTATATATATATATATATATATATATATATATATATATATACATTCACGCGGTGTTAGCCTGGTGAAGGTGTCCTTCCATACATTGCACAACTGTCCAATTGATAGAGAAGTGGTCCACCTCCCAGGTCCCATTATCGAGCTATGCCCACATGCTATAAGACTGAACAAGTAACCACGGGCGAATGGCGCCGATGCACCTCGTGCTCCGCTCCAGAGCCTCCAGGGCTACTAGCAATTGTCAGCAAACGATCAAAATACGAAGAAGAATCATCACACTAACAGTAACACACTGACTCTATACGACTCCAAAACCTACATGGTTGTATCAACCATCTACAATACGTGTAGAAGTATACCCCCTTGGTTCGAGTGAATAATAATAGCCCCTGTTGTTTACATTGCAGGCGACGGCCCGTTATATCATTGATTCATATATCTAAAGGCCTGGGGAAATCCATGCACAAAGAAATTAATAAAGAAGGTAATAACTACAAGTATTAGTTGTCACAAATGTACACACTAGTAGTTATGTACATATGTATGATGTACTGTATGCATGGCTGTTTTAATGTGTATGTACACAGGTTGACCAGATTAATGGAGAACATTCTATGTGGTATAGATATAGTACATACAGGCTGACCAGATAAGTGGAGAATTTTCTAGGTGGTATACAATGTAGCTATACAGTACATGCATGTAACAGGAAATACATTATAGCTCACTCAATCTAGAATGATTTCACCCATTCCAGAAAGTTCTGGGAAGTGCTAACATATTTGGCTGAGTGAGGCACTGTCCCTGTAGCCCAATGTGATTGGTAGTTATTCTTGGCAGTGATGTTTTGTACATAGTTAGGCAGTGAGTCATCCAGGTTTCCTGGAACTTAGACTGGCTAGTAGGTTGGAGAGAGTTATAGAATGTGCTAGAAGGGGTGAATAGATAGTATATAAGCTAGAGAAATTCTGCAGTAGGCAGAGTACCCAACACCTCTGCTCTGAGAGTTACGTCACTTCTGGCTCTGAAGCGACTTGTTATAGTCAGTCCTGTGTTACCTGCTGACCTGTTATGTTTGTGGAGATAAGGCCTGGGAGACATTTTGCCTGCAGATAATTAATTTGCCTACATTGAAGATAGACTCCATATTTTTATGTCAATGGACATTGCTACGGAAAAGCTGTGACGGGCTGGATTCCTAGCTGGACAATATTAAGTGAATCATCATTCAACGCATCAACTGGACGTGGTCGTCACAACATTTGGACTCTGCACGTTTCGCCGTGGACGTATATCGTGGATTTTACCCCGGATCTACACCGTGGACTATTGTAACCTGTGCCTCTGGATTTACGTCGCAGGAATCATTCATCGGTGCATCGCGGATCATTCATTTGGGCATCGAACATCATATCTGGACACTACCAGGGAACTGTAGCGACTTTGTGATAGTTTGGATGCATGTAAGTGATCCCATTACCGATTTGTAATTGTTTCTATTGATCATTATTGTACTGATGTGACGCCGATTACCAGTCTGTACCCACAATATTACTGTTAATAAACCGCCTGAACATCAGTTGATTGTTTCTTTTGTGCGATCATTCTCAGAGTGATTTTGGTCGTAACAAAATTGGGGGCTTGTCCGGGAATTGAATTTAAAGCCAAAATATAGAATTTGGAACGTTCCGGAATCCAGAATATTGGTACAGACAAAATATCAGTTGAGTTGATTGTTCAATTGTATATTGTGTGTAATACAGTGTGACAATGTCAATCAGTACAATGGATGTTCAGGCATTTGTTCAGAGGACAGATTTGTCCCTCAAAGATTTGCAAAGGTTACGCAAATGTGATTTGACTGCTATTGCACAGCATTTAAATGTAGATGTTCCACAAGGTGCAAGAAAGGCAGAGATTCTTGACTTAGTAGCTGGTCACATGGAGCTCAAAGAAGAAATTGATACTCCAGATCGAGCTCAAATTTCAGATCAAACACGGCTTGAGCTTGCTAAATTGGAAATGAAGGAGAGAGAAAGAGCAAGGGAAGTAGAACTGGAAAAAGAGAAGATGAGATTAGAAAGAGAGAGGGAGAAAGAACAAATGGAAATGAGGAAATTCGAAATGGAGCAGCAAATGAAGTTGCGTGAGATAGAATTGACTCATGCACAGACTGTTGGAAATCGTGAAAGGGCTCCCTCTGAATTTGATTTGGCCAAGAACATTCGATTGGTGCCAAAGTTTGAGGAAAACAGAGTTGATGCATATTTTGTGTCATTTGAGAAGGTGGCTGACAGTTTGAACTGGCCACAGGAATTTTGGCCCATGCTCCTTCAAAGTGTGTTTGTCGGCAAAGCAGCCGATGTGTACTCATCTCTCTCAAAAGAGCAATCACGTGACTATGCTACAGTCAAGAAAGCAGTGTTGAATGCTTATGAGTTGGTGCCAGAGGCGTACAGACACAAGTTCAGAAATTCGTACCGCAGACCAGGCCAGACACATGTTGAGTTTGCTCGTGAAAAAGAAATGATGTTTGATAGGTGGTACAGATCCCTGAAAGTGGATCAGGACTTTGATAACCTACGTGAGGTTGTTCTCTTGGAAGAATTCAAAAAGAGTGTTGCTTTCAGTGTGAGGTCACATTTGGATGATCACAAAGTGACAAGTTTGCATAAAGCAGCCTTGATGGCTGATGAGTATGAGCTGACCCACAGAAATGACAACAGACCACCTTTCAGAAATTTCTCTGGAAATAAGAGAGACAAAAATCAGTCGAGCAATCCAAAGAATGCTGGTTCTGAAAAAGGCACGAGTTCTGAAACTTCATCGGCACCAAAGCCTCAATCTGACAAAGGGTCCAGTACAAGTGCAAATGTCATCAAATGTTTTCACTGTAACAAGACAGGGCATGTAAAGTCACAGTGTTGGAAGTTGCAAAACAAAACAAAGAAGGACATGGGATTTGTTATGTCAAAAAGTGTCCTACCAGAAAACAGTGTCCCGTTCAGTGAAACACAGGCCATTGAAAGTCAATCTCCCAAATTCAAAGATAGGATGAAGCAGGTGGATGAGAGCTATCGTAGCTTTTTGTTTGATGGTGAGGTGACCCCATGTACCTCTGGTGAGGCAGGTAAGCCAGTGGTCATCCTGCGGGATACGGGGGCCTCTCAGTCGTTGATGGTGGATGGTGGTATGACTTTTCCACCAGATAGTGCAGTGAATGCAAAAGTCTTGATTCAGACTGTTGATGGCAGTTATATGTCAGTGCCACTGTATAGAGTGGATTTGAAGTGTGACCTAGTTTCTGGTCCTGTCACTGTTGGAGTTGTTCCTGAGTTGCCCATGGCAGGCATTGACTTTTTGTTGGGGAATGACTTGGCTGGAGACAAGGTGGTTGCGTCTCCAGTTGTTTCGGATAAACCAGTGGTGGTTGCTGAAACTGAGCAGTTGCAGGAGGAGTTTCCTGGGATATTCCCAGATTGTGTTGTGACTAGGTCTCAGGCTCGTAGAGCTGTTCAAGATGATGCGGATTCTGTTGATGTGGAGGAGAATTCCGGTGTTTGGTTGGCAGAAACCTTTTTCAAGGATTTGAATGATGGGGTTGCTGTATTAGGCTCCGAGGCTAACAGCGATGGGCTGTTTAGCAAGTCTTCCTTGGTTGAAGCACAGCAGGCAGACTCTGAGTTGAAAGGCTTGTCTCAGACGGCGTGTTCTGAGGCTGAGGCTGAAAAGGTCCCTGAGTGCTATTATGTCAAAGATGGCATTTTGATGAGGAAGTGGAGACCTCCCCATAGGCCAGCTGATGAGGATTGGACGGTGGTCCGTCAAGTTGTTGTCCCTCCCTGTTACCGCGGTGAGATCTTGAGGATAGCTCACGAGTTACCTGTTGGCGGCCATTTAGGCGTCAGAAAGACAAAGGATCGGATCATGAGGCATTTTATTGGCCAGGGTTGAATGTGGATGTGGCTGAGTTTTGCAAGACTTGTCACACATGTCAAGTGGCTGGTAAACCACAGCATTCGGTGAAGCCGGCGCCATTGATTCCGATACCTGCGTTTGAAGAACCATTCAGTCGGGTTCTAGTTGACTGTGTTGGACCTTTGCCTAGGACTAGGTCGGGTCATAAGTACCTCTTGACAATCATGGATATGTCTACACGGTTTCCAGAGGCTATCCCATTGCGAAATATCACTGCTAAGACTGTGGTAGATGCTCTAGTGCAGTTTTTCACTAGGTATGGGTTGCCCAAGGAAGTGCAGTCTGACCAAGGGTCAAATTTCATGTCAGGCATATTTCAAGAGGTGATGTATCGTTTGGGTGTGAAGCAGCTGAAGTCGTCAGCTTATCATCCCCAATCCCAAGGTGCGTTGGAGCGCTACCACCAGACCCTAAAGACAATGATTAGGGCGTTCTGTGAGGAGTATCCCGAGGATTGGGATAAGGGCATCCCTTTCCTGCTGTTTGCAACGAGGGACTCCCCAAACGAGTCGACGGGTTTCAGCCCATTTGAGTTGGTGTACGGTCATGAAGTCAGGGGCCCACTGAAGCTCATCAAAGAGAGATTCATGACGGAGGATGATGAGGTCCACCTACTTGACTACGTGTCAAAGTTTCGTGAAAGGCTTTCAAAGGCTTGTGAGGTAGCTAGGGAACACTTGAAAGTGTCACAAGACTCTATGAAGAGAAAGGCAGACAAAAATGCCAAAGCCCGAACTTTCAACCCAGGTGACAAAGTTCTTGTACTGCTGCCCATACAAGGTGAACCACTGAAAGCCAAGTTCAGTGGCCCGTACTATGTCAAAAAGAAATTCAATGATGTGAACTATGTGATCAGTACGCCAGACAGAGGCAATGATCAAAGGACGTGTCATGTCAACATGCTGAAAGAGTGCTATGACAGAAAGTCAGTTGGTGTGACATAGGTAGTGGATAGCACGGTAGAAGTTAAGGGTGAAAGGTTTTCACCTCAAATCACACATGAATAGTGTTCAGTTTATCCATTACTGATGTATGCAATTTGAGTTTGACACGATTGTATAAGCTTCGAGAATCCAAGCAATGTCATTGTAAATGGTATCTGTGAAAAGAGAACATGGAATTAATGCAGCTATCCAAAAGGCATGTGATAGTATGTGATTATTATAGCTTAACCTGGATTTTACCTCACATTCATTATAAATAATAATGAGAAATTGTGAAGGTAAAAGAAACCCTTGCTACGGCAAGGCTTTCTTTTTCCCATGGGGGATGGTGTCACAAATGTACACACTAGTAGTTATGTACATATGTATGATGTACTGTATGCATGGCTGTTTTAATGTGTATGTACACAGGTTGACCAGATTAATGGAGAACATTCTATGTGGTATAGATATAGTACATACAGGCTGACCAGATAAGTGGAGAATTTTCTAGGTGGTATACAATGTAGCTATACAGTACATGCATGTAACAGGAAATACATTATAGCTCACTCAATCTAGAATGATTTCACCCATTCCAGAAAGTTCTGGGAAGTGCTAACATATTTGGCTGAGTGAGGCACTGTCCCTGTAGCCCAATGTGATTGGTAGTTATTCTTGGCAGTGATGTTTTGTACATAGTTAGGCAGTGAGTCATCCAGGTTTCCTGGAACTTAGACTGGCTAGTAGGTTGGAGAGAGTTATAGAATGTGCTAGAAGGGGTGAATAGATAGTATATAAGCTAGAGAAATTCTGCAGTAGGCAGAGTACCCAACACCTCTGCTCTGAGAGTTACGTCACTTCTGGCTCTGAAGCGACTTGTTATAGTCAGTCCTGTGTTACCTGCTGACCTGTTATGTTTGTGGAGATAAGGCCTGGGAGACATTTTGCCTGCAGATAATTAATTTGCCTACATTGAAGATAGACTCCATATTTTTATGTCAATGGACATTGCTACGGAAAAGCTGTGACGGGCTGGATTCCTAGCTGGACAATATTAAGTGAATCATCATTCAACGCATCAACTGGACGTGGTCGTCACAACATTTGGACTCTGCACGTTTCGCCGTGGACGTATATCGTGGATTTTACCCCGGATCTACACCGTGGACTATTGTAACCTGTGCCTCTGGATTTACGTCGCAGGAATCATTCATCGGTGCATCGCGGATCATTCATTTGGGCATCGAACATCATATCTGGACACTACCAGGGAACTGTAGCGACTTTGTGATAGTTTGGATGCATGTAAGTGATCCCATTACCGATTTGTAATTGTTTCTATTGATCATTATTGTACTGATGTGACGCCGATTACCAGTCTGTACCCACAATATTACTGTTAATAAACCGCCTGAACATCAGTTGATTGTTTCTTTTGTGCGATCATTCTCAGAGTGATTTTGGTCGTAACATAGTGGACTAAAACTATGAAATCCAAATTTCATTATGGCATCGACAAGCGCAGCTAACTTGTCCCTGCTATCTCACGTACCTTTTTCGCAGCTCGCCGGACTCATCGATGTGGCACCACCTTCCATCGCGTGTTTTGTCCACTCCGACTGGTCACCTGAAATACATTGTCTACACGTGCACCTCCATCCAAAGCTGCCCTCGGAGTGTTTGTATTTGACCAGCGTATCATGGAATAGACCGGTTCGTAGTTCTCGCGATGGTTCAATTGACCCCGAATTTTAGCCACAGAAACATATCAGTTGAAGAGCCACTATCTCCGACTAACGTAATCCTAATGCCCCAACGTGCTTTTCGAGCTTCTTCGGAGATGTTCATTCACTGCATGTGGAGAAATCGTTCAGGCGCGGTCTGATAGGCAAAGAACGTAGAAGACGCTCTTCTGGGTCCGGACTGGTCTTTCCAATGTCCATCACAACTAAGTTTTGCTACGATGACCTGTATCTGCTCATGCGCAAAAAACAACAAAAACAAAACGAAAAAAAAAACTTTGATATCATACGTCAACAACGTTGTACTATATAATAGCAGGGACTATAGTAATGCTGGATTTTTACTCGCACCATATATTTTTAACGCAAAAACAAGTATGCACTGCAAATGAGCACCTAAGTTCAACTCCTTAGCACTACATCCTGACTTATGGATCCTGCTGAGTATCTTCGTAGAAGCAGAAGTAGAAGTAGTAACATACAGACACTCTGCGCCAAATATAAATACGGTTGTATTTGTGTGGATCGCGAGTTGTATACCTCCCTGAGCTGAACGAGCAACACATGTATGTCTTGTCTAGTGTGTGTTTGGTGTGTTTTTATTTTGTACGAGTGTGATCTTTATTATTATGGCGCAGATCGAGGCGTTTATACCATGGCGTATGAAGTCAATCACCCCAATTGAGTTAGGCACCTCCTCATTCTCATTGGCGCATAATTATATGCGGGTCCAAAAATCCCGTACTGCAAGATTATGAGATGCTTATTATGACGTGTACAAATTGGCACTAGAAAAGTCGATTTAATATAATCAAAGAAAAGACAACTTTATTCAATCACAATATGATGTTAGTCATCGGGAAGTAAAAAAAAAAAGAGTCAACACGGTAGTATAAGTTATACATGTACTGTATATTATAGGTACGCATTCACGGTTATAATAGTGGTATGTGTGAAGGTCGTGTACAGTGGTATGTGTGAAGGGCGACATGTATACATATCGTCCGTCTTTATTTAGTCTGAGTGCTAAACGTCAGTTTAGTATAGAGCTAAACCCATTTAGTCTAAAGGGGTAGGTCCCATACAATGGGAACTCGATCAATATAATGAGATACAACCGGACACAACGTATATAGCAGACATAACAAACTACCCTCTCCATCAGTTCCAAAACAGTTTTGTTTTGTATCACTCCTCAAGAAAACCATACACTGCAAAAAGTCCGGTGTTAAATAGTGAACACCGAGCTAAGTGTTAAATTTTCGGTGCTCATTTATGGTGTTAAATTAACACCTCCGGGTGTCATTTCCAAATATAAAACTGTTTTTGAGGAGTTTCTTAGTGACTGCACTTCTTGTTGATTTTTAATTTAAACAAGACGATCAAGAATTTTACATTTAAATACTAGATTTTTGAAAAAATGTGAAAATAAATTACCACCACAGTAACACCAGCGGTGTGGTCTCTTATTGAAGCTGGACGGGTGTTAAACCATTGATATCAACACCAACAAATATCAAACCAACACCATGTGGTGTCATTTTTGAATTAACACCAGTACAGTGTCAAAATAACACCAGGTACAGTGTCAAATTAACACCACGAAGTGCCAGTCAGGTGAACACTTTTCAACACCATCACAGTGCATTTTCTACACCTGTGGGTGTGGTCCTCTATTGAAGTTTGATCGGTGTTAGATTTAATACCCATGGTGCTAAATCTAACACCGATGTTTTTACAGTGTACAGTGTACAACAATCCAGTTATACAAACAATCCAAAATTCAGAATAGTACACGACCTTCACACATACCTCTATTACAATCAGCTATTCAACTGTTGCAAATTAAACATCATTTATATAATTAGAACATTGCTTGTGTGTATGATCAGGTATTAGTGTCATTCCATACAGTTATATTGTTACATGTATTTGATTACTGCGTGTGAGTATGTGTGTGTGTATATATGTGTACTGTGTTAAATGTATAGTTGTTATGATTATCTCAGGGTCTCAGCTTTTATATAAGGCCTCGGCCTTTCTGCTGATTCCTTACACTTGCATAATTCCTCCCTCTTTTGTACAAGAAGTGTCATGATCTTTGTATTGTCTTATTTCGTATGATATATCTGTGTATGTTTAATGCCAAGTGTTAAATAAAAGAACTTGAACGTGAACTTGAAGTATACATGAAGAATATATACCTTTCGTTCACACATGACTTCATACCAAATTACAGAGACGTAAATTCTTATCCTACTCACCCCATCGCAAAAATGACTTTTAGTCAAGTCGTAAGCCATGCAGAATTACTAACTACGGTCACAAAGGTTAGTACGAACGTACAACATTTTCAGGGAATTCCACAAAATTCCACTTCTTCACATTCTGTCGACTTGCTATCCCTCCTGCTTTCCCAAAGAGGTAAGTAAACTTCTCTTCCGTTATGCTGTGATAGAAAAGAGAAATTCTGTTGGATTTTCTTTGAATCTGTGTGATGCATGCATGACGTGTGAACATAATGTCAGTTATATTTTGCTTGTTCATTCATTATGAAATTAGAGTTCATCATGAAAAAGTCAATCCCGTCCAGAAATATACGCAGAAGGATAAATTTGAGCTGTATGTTGTAAAAGTGTTTGAAGCTGTATACTCTGCTGGTAAAGCCGATTTTATCACTTTTCCGCTTAATTCTGACAAATAAATTTGAAATGGTACTATGTTCAAATATAGTTCTTTATACACCAATATGTTAGATTAGTATCCTGACATGTCCATTAAACTTATTCATATTTTCATCAATCTTTGCGCAATTTCTATTTACATGTCCTCGTTTCTTTACCATTATGTATCACTCATCCTTAGGGATCGCAAAAAGTAACAAAAAGTACCACCATAAGGACCCGTACAGAGTGGCTGGTATACGCAATGAAACATGAATCAATTGTCTTCTTATCTGTTTGGTAGATCTAATTTGTAGTGGCGGATCCAGGGGGGGGGGGGCACAAGGGGCGCACCCCCTTTATTTATCGTTAAAAACAAAAGAAATAAAAAGAAAAAAATGAAACGAAACCCGAAAGTGGCACCAGAAATATTAGTTATACCCCCCCCCCCCTTTACGGAATTTCTGGATCCGCCCCTGAATTTGGCACATTGAATAGTTTTAGATAATTAGATTTAAAACACTTTAAATAGTTTTGAGTGCCAGTTTCGAACATGCCGGGGAGGGGGGGGGGGGGGGGGGTAGTGAATAAGACAGTTGCGACTCCATCTCTTGAACCTGTGACTGTATTATATGAATGCATGGAATTGGTGTTCACATTTTGATATCATGGCAAAAGACCGCACTCTCTCCCCGACCGACACACACCCCTGAAGAAAACATGCTCATTGTCAGTGGTCTTGTCTAATCTGCAGTGTCAATTCTTCAGACATTTCCATCAAACCGGAGTTTTTATTACAATCTTTTGATATAAAATATATTCAAAGGACCTATTACCTCTACACGAAAGATCATGATGTCATGTACTCCCGGCATGTACTGCGCCTGTTCAAAGGGGAAAGGGTAAGCATCGACTTATGAACAAGGAAATGCCCATATTTCCCCCTTTATGAGCGTATCAAAAATTAATATAATATATTCGTGCAAAGAATCAAACGAATCTTGCCCGAGTTAACTAACTTTGCTCACCATTCATGTACTGTGTTCTGTAATTCTTACCCTTTGCATAAGTATATTAAATCTGTTTCGTTGCTTAAAGTTAAGTATGCACATTATTCGTAGTACCTGGACTTTCCACATGATGCCATGATAATTAAGGAGAGCTATATACTGCTGTACTTTATACTCTAGCTCACATTTTGTGCAGCTTGCACGATATTGTTCTATGTTCGTTTTCTACCCCTCCCGGCATTCTTGTACAAATTTTCCCGCTTTATTTCAAGAGAGTTAACATAACTCAATCACATTAGTTGTGTATCTTCTGTACATAACATACTAGTAAGTCATTCTTCGATTCATTCATGGTCATAATTATCAAAAGCCTACGGCTCACTGATAGATACAGCAAACAAGTGAAGAGTTTGTTTGCAAAAACCGATAAGTCCATAATTGCCAAATGTAGATATTTGCGATTAAAGGTCAAGAAAAATAAAGAGAATAATAAGAAAATTTTTGCTTCTTTTGACCATAACTTCAAAAATATACCTTTATATGTAGTGACCAATGTATTATTCAAAAGGTATTATTTTGTACTTTATGACAGAGACTGTACTTCAAAATCTTCAAAAATGGACTTATCGGTTTTTGCGAACAAACTCTTCAAGTATAGAATTAACAATTCCATACGCTTACATTGCACAATGTCGATAAGTTGGTCAGGCGACCGTCGTTCCTTTAACGGACAAGTTCACCTTCATAGACATGTGGGTTGAGTGAATGCAGCAATATTAGTAGAACACATCAGTGAGAGTTTGAGGAAAATCGAACAATCAATTTTTGGAGTTTATGTCAGTCACGGGTGGATGAGAAGACTACTACACAGCCTGTGATGTCACATGTGTACAACGATTATAATACAAGTATAAAGAAATTTCAACATATCTTTTACTTTTCTCGCATAACAAAAGAACACTCGACTTCTCTCTTTCAGAAGGCAAGGGGGAAAATGTAACCCTTAACATACGTCAGTAACGAGTCGAAGAAAATGTGCACTTTATTCAAAAAGTAAAGTTTTGTGAAATTTTCCTCTTATTTTCCTAACATCATTCTACGCAGTCATGTGACATCTTGCACTGTAATAATACTCTTGAACAATGTGCGAAAATGGTAAAAATTAGATTACAAATTACAACCAACCTACCGAAATACTTGCTTTCTCTCGTAAAGTACTTACGTGCACTCAAATGAAATTACCTGAGCGATGATTTCCCAATGTGTACTACCACTGCACCTATGCATTTTTTTTTTTCTTCATTTACTGCTTCTCTGTAACCACTGGTGAAGACTTTTTAGTTTCTTGGATAACAAAATGATAAACCAAATGAATATTTGAGTCCTTGTGACATCCAACATCATCGTTGTTCTGGATCGTTGTCCCTGAATTTGTCTTTGGAATTTCCGTCTGACCCACTCCACTAAACAATAAATGCTAAATCAAGAGGGATAAATTCTGGGCTCTAAAAGTTCGTTGACCCCTGCTTGTGACCTTTGACCTTGTGGTGATCATCCACTCCCCAAGGGACATCTACCATCCAAGTTAAGTCACAAATGGAGTTATGGATCAAAAGTTATGACCCATAAAAGAAACGCGCCATAAAAACCTAACATTGGGCTCTAAAAGTTTGTTGACCCATGTTTGCGACCATTGACCTTGTGGTGATCATCCACTCCCCAAGGGACATCTACCATCCAAGTTTAGTCACAAACGGACCTATGGATCAAAAGTTATGACCCATAATAGAAACGTGCCATTAAAAACTTAACATTGGGCCCTAAAGTTTGTTGACCCATGCTTGTAACCATTGACCTTGTGGTGACCATCCACTCCCCAAGGGACATCTACCATTCAAGTCTGGTCACAAATGGAGTTATGGATCAAAAGTTATGACCCATAATAGAAATGCACCATAAAAACTTAACATTGGGCCCTTAAGTTCATTGACCCCTGCCTGTAAGCTTTGACCTTGAGGTGACCTTGATATATGGTAAAATGTGAAACTTTGTATGACCCCTCTTCCCTCCTAGTTTGATTGCAATTGAAGCCTAGAGTAAAGAGTTATTGAAGTTTTTGTAGCGTTATGGACAGACGACGCACGGACGGACGCCGCAGGCGATTCCTTAGTCTCCCCTCGGGCTCGACAAAAAGGAAAAAACTGGAAGGAAGATAAACAGTTTCATAGACTCCAAGAAAGGGAAAAGACTGCATATTGACGTCACAGGGTGACTAGGAAAACGACTGCAATGTTCTGTTTTCTTTTACTCTCTATCCTATTCTATTCTATTCTTTATTATATGTGATAGTAGCCATCTAGGCTACAATTGTAAAACAGATATGTTTGTTTTGTACATTTTAACCATGTTTATCAATAGATAATGACATCACAGATCAATATTGTGGTATCATGAGGTAATTGACCTCTACGAAAGGTCAACAGATATCAAAGGTAAAATCCTGTCTGTGCTCTTTGGAATATGACAACAATTTCATTGTAAAACAGATATGCTTGTTTTGTACATCTTAATCATGTTTTTTTTTTTTTTTTTTTTTTTTTTTTGAGGGCTTAACCACTCTACTAAAGGCAAAAGTCCAATTTAGATGCACATGACATTTGCATAATTCATACAAAGAGATGAAGAGTACATGTACATGTACAAAGACCATGTAGCACTAACGAAATGCACGGTACTGCCTAAAAATGCTGTAAATGACTGCATTGGGGCTGTGCTGTTGGGAATTAGAATGCATCTCACTCAAACATTTTATTTGAACATGCTTTTTACCCGTTTGTGCCGATGAAATTATATTGAGTGGACTGGTCATCTTTTGAATACTGCTCTCCCTGATCACCTGTATTCGCTTGAAATTGAATGATCGTATTGTTAATTAAGTGCAAATCTGATGAAATTGGGTGGAAAAAACGAGATTGTGCATTACAAATGATGTATCTATATCATCATTTACCTAGACGTTGATATATATATATACATATATATATATATATACATTGTATATATAGCATATCCTTATGATCAATTCCATGCTGTCACTGCTGGATGAGAACACTACTACAGTTTGTCATATGCATAGAATGACATAAGAAAAATATAAAGTGAATTCCACCAAATTTGATTTCTTGAAGACAAAAGAGTACACACTCCCTCGACTTCTATTATTTCCCTGCCTTCTGAGAGTGGCAAGTGAAGTGCTTTTTATTATGGGAGGAAAGTGAACATTTGTCAATTTTTTTTTGCTTTCTTTATATCATTCTATGCAGATGACATAACTAGCTGCAGTAGTCTTCTTATCCAACAATGGCCACACTGAATCTTCAAAAATGCACTACTTTTGAAAGGATTGTCCAATTTTCCTCAAAAGCTTTCACTGATGTGTTCTATTAATATTGCTGTATCCTCTCAATCCACATGTATATTAAGGCAAACTTGCCTTTTAGTATGGGCTTTCATTACATGTGGAACACAAAGGCATTGAACTATCCATACATCCTTTAAATCAAGGGAATGTACTGCACTGCTGTTCAGTACACGGTACATCTCCCAACTCATTAATATCCTTCTTACCATACAAGCTCCGGAACATAACAAATTGCTGGGGGTGTCTTGGTTAGAACTGTTTAATGTTGGCCATATGTCAGTAAGCCATGTCCTTGATCTACACCTTTCACTGCTATTACTTCATTAGTATCATTGTGTATGATAAATTACACATGATGCAGAAAATACATGTGCATATAGTGTATGTTCAGCTGTATATATTATACAACAAACATACACAGTGTGCATCTGGATTTCCTTCAATACCAGTGGACATTCCATGCTCAAGTCAATGACACTTTAATGTCATATACCTCTGACTTTGACCTTTCATCCCGACATTCACATGTATATTATCAATCCTTTTATATTTGTCTTCCTTATCAAATGATTACTGTAACACCTGATATTCCTGAAGTTGAGGCTGAGAAGTGACATTTTAGCCATATGCAGAAACTATGGACTTTGATGGATTTTAAGCATAAATTTATTAGTGCATTTGAAGCTAAGATAGTACAATGTACACCTGTGCCACCAACATGCAGCAACACAATCTACAGAGTTAATCGCAACAACCAGATACAGGCAGTCATATGGATGAATTGATTGACAGGGGACACAGATAGCTTTGCATTCACAAGGAATGTGTTTAATAGAAATCAGGACTGTCAAAGTGTCATTTTCTGGCAAAAGCTGTGGCTAGTGCCCTGTACAACGGAAAATAAATAAGCAGATATTGGTACATGTATCCAGGATCTGGCCATTCACAGCCTAGCAATGGAGTAAAGAAAACACAAGATTAACATTTCACTAGCTTAATGTCAAGGACATTATTTTTTTTCAACATGCTGGTGGATTGAACAAAGACTAGGACTGCTGGATCTCTGTACTAACAGTGATTTATTTCATCCTAAATGCTAAATCCTAGATCTCCATAGGAACACGAAGGTTTATTACACTTGAAGCGCTAAATCCATAATTCATCTGTATATGAAACAGTTTGAAGCGAACATTTGCAAGAGAAGATGCCATCATCATCAGTAGCAAATCTGTACAGTGACCTACACCAGAGAAGCACTTGGCACGTCTTCTTCAGCAGAAAAGAAACTTACCACATATACTCTACACGCTCTCACTGGCATTATATTGAGTGAAGGCACATTGACAGGCGCCCAGCAGAATATATCCTTCATGATCACATGAAGAAAAATACAGTGTAGTTTCATTCATACTTTGTGAGGAATACCATATCATCAAAGGTTGTTCCCTTCTTCCAAACATCACCAGTACTCAGTATTTTGTAGATTCTGTGTAGTGTGATGTAGTTTATTCTGAAGAACAAATGCCATTCAAACCTGCTACCAGATGAGAAATATGATTCAGAATCTTGCAAGTTTGTAGCAAATAAATATTGAATTGTGACGCCAAACATTCATCGAAGTAGGCCCATTAGCACATTGTTGTTGTTGTTGTTGTTGTTGTGGCTGAAGTTGCTCAAAACTTTGCATCGATAATTGGCATGGGGGTTGCATTTCATGTCCCAACTTGTAAAATAAGCTGTACACTAACACGACACAAAGTAGTAAGAGAACATTGTGTAATTCTGTACAACACAATTTGTGATAGGCATGGACAAGTGGCAAACAGTGAAGCACAAGTATCAAATGTTAGAAGCTACTGCTCAATTCCACGTTGTAGCAGGTCCGGCAGCGGTTCCAGCCCTCCTTGCCAAACACAGCTCATGGTTTAAAAAAAAAAAATAATATGCTCCTTTCAATGCAATTTGGTTCCCAGCTTCCACTAGCCTGGACAAAAGAGGAAAAACCTGTAACAATTCTGACCATGATGTTATCCATACATCACAAACCAGAGCACTGTCTGTCACAATTTTGCATGCACGTGCACATGTCGTGCATGAAGAGATGTATTGGGCTTTCCTCCAAAAGTTGCACATGATGAGGACAGCACTGTCATCAAGACACAGGAAGGGAGATGGGAGGAGAGGATGATTCCACCAGCATCCATAGTGATGACGACAGGACCAAGGTCAATCTGGAAGAAATTACGATGATGAACATGTTCCATTAGGCTGCTTCCTTTCTCTTTATAGACTTATAAGGGGAATGACACCCATATACAGTGTAGACATGTAGATTGTATGAATACTGCAATACATAGGAGCTCAGATAGTAAAGAGCAAACATGTGTGTAATGCTTGTCACTAGGGTTAGCCACTTTATACATACTGCAAACATGTGCCTGTTGGCTCATGTGGTCTGAAAACAGGGAAGTGGCTATGGTTATTTGTCCCCTAAGGATGAATGCAACCTAATGAACATTCTACATAGGAACCTACTGATATACCAAGGCTGCACACTAAGCTATTCTTTTTGCTTGTCTAACCTATCTGTCGGACCAGTAAGTACCCAGTTTTTTCTATTTTTTAAAGGACAAGTTCACCTTCATAGACATGTGGGTTGAGTGAATGCAGCAATATTAGTAGAACACATCAGTGAGAGTTTAAGCAAAATCGGACAATCCGTTCAAAAGTTACGAATTTTTGAAGTTTCTGCTCAGTCACGGCTGGATGAAAAGACTACTATAGCTTGTGATGTCACATGAGTACAACGATATAAAGAAAGAATAAAGAAAATTCAACATATTTCCATTTTTCTCGCACAACAAAAGAACACTCGACTTCTCTCTTTCAGAAGGCAGGGGGAATAATATTACCCTTTAATAACATACGTCAGTAGCAAGTTGAAGAAATGTCCGCTTTATTCAAAAAGTAAAGTTTTGTGAAATTTTCTTTTTATTTTCCTTATATAGTTGTGTGCATGTACATCATACACTGTAGTAGTCTTCTCTTCCAGCAGTGACTGCGCAGATACTTAAAGTATTCCTAACTTTTGAACGGATTGTCCAATTTTCCTCAAACTTTCACTGATGTGTTCTACCTGCATTCTCTCAATCCTTATCTATATGAAGGTGGACTTGTCCTTTAACTTGTCAAATCCAAAAAAAGTTATTGGTTCGACAGTGATTTTTTTACTGGTCAGGGACCATTGGACCAGTGCCAGTGTGTAGCGTTGGATATACATCCACCTGTTAAACTTTCATCAGTTAGTTTCATCTACAACAGAGTAATCACCTCTGTTCCACAGATATATCGATACAAAATAATTGTATAAACACAAAAATATCACGAGCCTTTGGATTCAGAATTTTGAACATGATCCTGAAAGCCTATCACAATGGGATAGAAAATCAAATGATGTTGATGAAGCTTGCCTCTTTCTTCACATATAATATTAGTATCTGACACAAACTAACAAATAAATAACTCACCAGAGCCTGAATCTGCGCACACCTATTTATAGCTGAACCTCGATCTCCTTTCCTGTGCTCGGTCTCGATATGCTATCTGCATACACACACAAACACACAAAAACAAAGTTGAGCAGACATTAATCTTGTTTAAGACTGTGTATTATCCATCTTACAATTACTACATCAGCAAAACTTTGGGAAGGCATTCAAAAGTACCTCCACACTGTCCATCATAGAAACTAATGGACTAATTATCCACCAGGCCAAAATTGTTACCCCCTGGATGAGCAGCTTGTGAGTTTCAAAAAGGGTCTAGGGCAATCACCCCCTGGGCAATTACCCCAGACCCTAACCTGAATGAGAGCAGAAGAAACTAATCCTTCTGATCCCAAGGATTTGTCCACTTTTCTCTCACAAAAGAGAAATAGAATGGACAAATTACCAGGGACCAACAGAGAGAAGAGGAGAAGCTGAAACTAATCCTATTTTTTTCTTTTTTGCGAATGTTAAACAATTTACGTGTTGACCGACCAATCCTGAAATAATTCCACCAGGCCCTCATACACAGTGTGTTTTTATACCTACGATCTCACATACTGCAATGGATATATGATGTAAAAGAACCATAATCGCACTGATTGCATAAGATGGATGTCGCAAAGGGTAGTAGGCAGGGAATGACATCTTCGAGCTAAAGGTCTTGTCAAAAATCAAAAACATTATTGGGAACAACGCACACCATCTTGTGTACACTACATGTAAAAACATTCATACTCTTTTCTCAAATAGAAGAGAACTAGAAATGTCGCTTTGGCGACTGATGCCTCCGCCATAATGCATGATTCTCCCAATAGGTGTATAGTACAATGTCTTCACAATGTGTGATGACAGTTTCACATAACTGGCAAAATATCGAAATGACAGGTTTGTCAAAATGTCTTGAATGTTCACTTTCCATGATCTGGGTTTGCTATAGTAATTGTCTATTAAAGGACAAGTCCACCTTCATATACATTAGGATTGAGAGACTGCAGCAATATTAGTAGAAGACATCAGTGAAAGTTTGAGGAAAATCTTGAATATTTAAGTATCTGCGCAGTCACTGCTGGATGAGAAGACTACTACAGTGTATCAGGCCTCGAATTAACCGACGGCCACCGACGGCCATGGCCGTCGGTGCCCCTCTCGTTGGCCGCAATGCCTTTTGTTTTTTTATCAAAGTTACGGCCAAAAAAAAATGTGCCCTTTTTCTTGGGGCCGTGGTGCCCTTTTAGAATGAAAGTTATTATTTATGACGTATGATATGCCCTTTCTCAAAGTCTCTTAAATAAGCTTGAACAACTTTCCTGATCTCAAATATCATACCTTCAGTTAACTCGCGTCCCAATATATCTGATTCAAACTCAAAGTATCTTTCCGAGGTACGAGACGACGTGTACGTACATGTACGCCCGACCGGCTTTTACCGTCCCGACTGCCTCCGCAGCGCAGCGGCCGCGAGTATGTACTAGCTAGGCAGCGCATATTCAGATAGAGTAGTAAAGAGTGAACACCAAGTTCACCAAGAAAAAAGAAAAATCCCACGATGCCAAGGTGTGCCAGACTGGGGAATGGGGAGGGGTGGAGAGAGAGAGAGACCAATCAACAGAAGAAACCGCGCGTACTGGCGCATTCTTGAGGTCATGAACTGTCTGTCACAGACTAATCATAGCAATCTACACGCGCATGCAAATTCCTTTGCCTTGTGGTTTTGCCAGCCAGCTGTCGGAATGTGCTTTGAAGTTTCATGGCAGCCTGGCCTGGCTGGCCTGAAAGAGTGTCGAGTTGCAATCAATACCTACTGTTGTTTTATTCCTGTTTTAAAAAATGTTGTTTCACCTGATAGAAACGCGGAGATCGGGAATGTGTTACAGCTGTAGGGAAGAGGTTTTTGTTGTGTGTTGCACTTTGTGTGTGTGTGTGTGTGTGTGTGTGTTTTGTTTGTTTTTCTCGGTTTGTTTTTCTTCTTTTTTTTTCATAAACACCAAACATGCCCTTTCCAATGTGGCCTTGGTGCCCCTCTGACTGACTTAAGTGCCCTGGCCTCTTGGAAAAAGTGCCCTTTTCTAAATGGCCTTGCCCCTCCAAAATCCTATTTCGAGGCCTGGTGTATGATGTCACGTGCGTACAAGTATATAAGGAAAATAAAATGAGAATTTCACAAAACTTGACTTTTTGAGTAAAGTGCACATTTCTTCGACTTGCTACTGACGTATGTTAAGGGTAATATTATTCCCCCTGCCTTCTGAAAGAGAGAAGTCGAATGTTCTTTTGTTATGCGAGAAAAATGGAAATGTGTTGAATTTTCTTTATTCTTTCTTTGTATCGTTGTACTCATGTGACATCACAAGCTTACTTAGTCTTTTCATCCAGCCGTGACTGAGCAGAAACTTCAAAAATTCATAACTTTTGAACGGATTGTCCGATTTTCCTCAAACTCTCATGGATGTGTTCTACTAATATTGATGCATTCACTCAACCCACATGTCTATGAAGGTGAACTTGTCCTTTAAAGAGTGCAGGTACACATATATTTGGGGAATTGAACATTTTTACTTGACTTCTGACCGACCTTATTATAAGTTTATGCATTGAGTATAATTTCCAAGGTATGAAGAAAGAGTGTAATTACAGTACAAAATAAATCTTTTTTTTTTTAATTTAAACCTGACCTTTGACCCTTAACCTTTGACCTTTGACCTTCTGGCTGGAAATTTCCAAGAGAATCTCCATTAAGTAATACATGTACATATATATATTGAATTTTACAACTAATAATGCAATCATTGCATAAACTAGTATATGAGGGAAATAGTAACATTTTGAGGAGTTGACCTTGATCTTTGACCCCCTGACTTTTGACCCATGACCCCTAAATTCCCTAGATAATCCCTGCCAGTCAGTACATGCATATGCACCAAGTTCCATGAAGATAGATTGCACCACTTGCGAGAAAAGTGATATTGCAACATTTTCAACTAACCTTTGACCTTTTGACCTTTGACCTTATGACATGAAACTCTCTCTGGAGAATCTTTACGCAGTAGTACATGTCTACACTAAGTTTCAAGAAAATAACTGCGGGCATTTGACCTTGACCTTTTGACCTTTGACCTCTTGCCAATGTCACTACAATCTACTCAACTAATTGTCCCATCATACATCATCCCTGGACCATGTTTGGTGAAAGCTGCTTAATCCAGTTTTGAGTTATCACGTAAACAGATAAATTTTAGGATTTGACCTTGATCTCTGATCTTTGACCTCTGTCCGATTTCACTGAAAAACTACTCAAGTAATTGTCCTATCATACATCATCCTCCACCAAAGTTTGGTGAAATTTGCCCCATCCAGTCTTGATTTATCGCGTAAACGGATGCAATTTCATGATTTGACCTTGACCTTTGACCTTTAGCCGATTTCACCCAAAATCTAATCAAGTCATTGCCCCATCATACTTCATACTTGGACCAAGTTTGGTAAAATTCCAGTAAATATTACTCAAGGTATCGCGTAAACGAAAGCGGACAAACGGACGGACGGACAACCCGAAAACATAATGCCTCCGGCACCACTTCGTGGCGGAGGCATAAAAAGGACGGACACATTCCATGGGGCAATAAAAGACTGAGCCAATAAATGTTGACGAGCATGATTTCAAGCACACACTTACCTCCCCCTGATTGCTGTCTTCTGATTGTAAGCCAGTCCTCTTCTTTAGAGCCTCAAGGTTTTGTTTGTGAAGATCTGAGAACTGTTGGTGCTTTACCAGCACCTCCTTGGAAGGAAACTGTCGCTTGCACAGGAGACAGATGAGCTTGCTCCAGTCTGTAAGGCTGTTTGGCACGGCCTCCCTGGTTCCGCCGCCACCTCCACTGCTACCACCCCCACCACTACTGCCACTGCTTGGTGGTGCTTGCTTCTTACTTGGTGGTGAATCTGCCTCATGATCACTGTCACTGTCTCCTCCATACTGGGCAAGGATGTTGATCTGGTGTGATGCAACAGAAAATATTTGCATTTTTTTCTTCCTCTTCTTCGTCTTAGTTTAATAGGATTTTAAAAGGATGCCGAGAACATCATTACATTTCCAAATAAGCAGTGCAGCAAAACAGTTGCATTATAACCTGACCATTTGTCAGACTGGTTTAACAGCATGGTGACAGCATACAGGAAAAGGAAAGAATGGGAGTTGTCTTTCGATCTCCTGTTTCATATGTCCTCGACTGCTTTGATCTAGGATTTTTTAGAGTATCTAGAGCATCTAATGACCTCCTAAATGTGAAGTAAAATTCACACAGGAGTTTCTTTCTATAGAAGAAGCAAAGCCCTGTGTGCCTTTTTAAACTTTAGTGCTGATCACATGGCACGGGTTTTGTCACATTATGCTAGTGTACAATAGTATACAATATGCAATATACTATCAACAGTACAGCAAGCTCTATGATTCTGACAAATTTCTTGAACTCAACCACTTCCTGCTAAGCCAATGCTTGCCATGAAACAGCAAATATGAAAGCACTACTGCTCATTTTAAAACTATCTCCATCCCTTGATTTAATTCACAAAATGACACAAAGTTCTTGAATAACTAACACTTACAATAGATGACTTAGACTGCTTCTTCCTCTGATCCTCACTTGTAGCAGAGCGCTTCAATGCTAGCATCACTGACTGCTTGGTCTCAGCTGGGTCAGCCTGGTAAGTGAAAGAAAAGGATGTCAGAGATAATGCATCTTAATTATTATACTACAATGAAGAACTTCTGTTGTAGAATAAGGCATGATGAAAGATGTACTGGAAGTGGACATAGAATATCAACTTGCATAAATAAGACAATACAGGGTGCTAAATTTGCCCATACTGCTTCTGTCTGTCTTGCGGAGGGCGTTTAGGAGCTTGAAAACACAGTGGCACAAACAACTGCTTGTTATCTTACACAGAGAGGTCTTGATAAGTTTGCACGAAGGCTGCAGAAATCATGATTAGAAGTACAGAGTGTATTCCCCAACAAATATCAAAAGCATCAGAATAGAAGCCAAAAGCAAAACAGAGAAAACTCTTCATGACATAATTTGCTATTCCTACCCATGAGTACCTATCGCATATTTGCAAAAAGCATAACATGTATGTTGTGAACACATGAACTAGCTTTTCCATCTGTTAAAGGGACCATATAGTTTTGATTGAGACCTAATTTCAGGTTTCTAACATTTTTTGGTGAGATAATGAGAAACCTCTTATGAAATATGAAAGAGCATGTAATTCTATGAGGAATTCAATGTTAATTTGATGAAAATTGGTTTTGAAATGGCTCAGATATCCAAAAAAGAGTGATTTTGATAAAGTGTGGGACCCACACTTTTTTACGATCACTTTGTTTTATTTTGTTTTTGGATGTTTCAGTCATTCCAAATCCAATTTTCATCAAATAAACTTTGAATTCCTCCTAAACTGGTATGTTATGTAGTATATCATAAGTGTTTTCTTGGTATCTCGCAAAAAGTTAGAAGCCCATTTCTTATCTCCACCAATACTGTACCATCCCTTTAAACTACAAAGAATGTTTTGCCATGTTCTCTATCAACACAAGGAGTATACTCTCCACCTACCCGTTTGCTTAGGACAGCGAATCCAGCATCAGCCGTGGCAGATGAGTTGTCCTTCTTAGTACTGTTATTACTTTTCTTGGCTTTGACATTCTTCATCTCATTCATTGTCTCAGCCCATCTTCTCATGTCACTGGCAACCTTTACAGAAGGTATGAAGAGAAAGCGATTAGAGAAAAGAAACATGTGCACCTTTCAAGAAAAAGGATGAATACAAGCACTGGCTAATGATGATGGTTATGAAGAAATGGGGACCAAGCAAGTCATTGATATCTATAATGGCCTACATGCACACAAAAGACTGTCACTATTGGTGAACGGTCACTGTGGACAGACTGCATTTTATATAATCCTCTGTCTCTGAAATACTTCTAGTAGCCACTGTTAGCATGAGATAGCGCAGACAGGTTTGATTGGTACAAAATTTCATACTACAACTTAGAAGGAATTGTGTAAGGTTTACTGATCTTAATTAAGCCACTACATTGTTTGGTTCTTTTAGGAGGTCATATTATTTGGAATGGAAGGGGGAAGGACCATGTTGTAGGTGAGCTTCACATCGAATGAAAAAAAAAACAAGAGACCCGCGGGTCACGCGCTCACCTGAGTATCGCAATTTCACCTTCCATGCATTCTTGCACACTCTTACCTGAGAACATTGGAAACTTAGGTCTGCATATGGATCCCCCCCCCCCCCCCAACTCCAGGGTGGGGGGGGGGGGGGGGGGGGCAAGCAGCCCTGGATCTGCAATGAACAAACTTGGAACTACACGTAAAGTCATCAATGTACAAACTCATGGTATGTATTAACTATGCTTTATCATTTCTGGTTCTAGAGTAGAAGATTTTAAATATTCCTTAATGTGGGAGGGGGGAGGGGTGGGAGGTGGGCCCCATAGGGGCCCCCCAAGAGGGACATGGTGCCCATTTGAAGGAATTGAGATTCTATCCCCCGAGGGATGCTACCTGCTAAGTTTGGTCAAAATTAATCATGAGGTTTTTAAGAAGAAGATGAACGTGTACAATTCAGGCCCCATTACAACTGTAGTGTAGGACTTCTCTCCATCCCCTCTCCTGGGTCCCAAGGGAGGGGGTACCCCTGATTCCGCCAATCCCATGAACAAACTTGAAACTACAGTCATCAATGTACTAACTCATAGTGTTATCTAAGCCCTATCACTTCTGGTTCTAGAAGATTTTTAAAGATTCCTTAATTTTAGGGGGTTTGGGTCCCCCTGGGGGCCCTCCAGGTGGGCCATGGTGCCCATTTGAACAAATTGAGATCCTATCCCCCTAGGGATGCTACCTACCAAGTTTGGTGGAAATCAGACATGGGGATATCAAAGTGAATATGAAAATGTACGATTTAGGCCCCATTAGGACCCCTCCCCATCCCCCTCCCCTGGGTCCCAAGGGGGGCACCCCTGATTCCCCCATGAACAAACTTGAAACTACAGTCATCAATGTACTAACTCATAGCATTAACTAAGCTCTATCACTTCTGGTTCTAGAGAAGAAGATTTTTAAAGATTCCTTAATTTTAGGGTGTTTGGGCCCCCCTGGGGCCCCCCAGGTGGGCCATGGTGCCCATTTGAACAAATTGAGATCCTACCCCCCTAGGGATGCTACCTGCCAAGTTTGGTGAAAATCGGTCATGGGGTTCTCAAGAAGAAGATGAAAATGTAAAAAGTTTACGCACGACGGACGACGGACGCCGGACGAAGAGCGATCGCAATAGCTCACTTGAGCCTTCGGCTCAGGTGAGCTAAAAACCTGTTAATTCATGGACATTTTTTATACATTCAACCTACAGACATATATTAAAACATACCCTAAAGAGTTCAATAACAAGTTTGTATTGTACAAGTGATGCATTTTGCCTCTTTTCATATAAAACCCAATGAAACTTCACATTGAAATTAAGTTGAAAGAGATGGAATGCCTTCTCCTAAACTTGCAATTCCATACTATACTATGTTGAAGATGGCTTTAATAAAAAGAGTGAAACCAGACAAACAATATGTTACTATGATTCTATTACTAATTCTACTAGCTTTTTACAACAAACTTGAACATGGTGTTGAATTGTACAAGAACTAAAGCACACTTAATCATGGTTTAACTGACAACATTCAAAGTGTTCTGCACATTCTTTACTTAATTTCCAAAAATGCACAGAACCAAGCATCTTGGAACATAGAGCTGATTTCAATTAGTTTGATTGCATAATGCAAAAGCTGTAATTTTTGCATACGGATACTCTCACAAATGAGGTCACAGAAATTTTCACAAGATGTTGTTTTCGTGATTTGACATTAAGGCTATCATACACAGTGCACTAATGTCTGTCCATTCACGCCGTCACTTTGTGTGATCAAGATCAGGGGGCATCTCATGACGTGTTTTGTCTGACATATTGGTTGGACAAATTTGGTCTCGGCCAATCAAATGCAAGGATTTCAGTAGTTTGTAACAGCTTGTCAGAAAAATATCCGACCAAACGCTTCATGAAATGCCCCCCTGTGGCAATATTTTTACTAGTTCAATTCCCGGCCCAACAGTAATTTGTAAAATTCACAAAAATCAACCCTTCACTAAAATAAAAAGCTTTTACAGTATCTGATTGCAATTCATCACTGCAGTAGGTATACAAACCTTCTTGGCCATTTTGGTTTTCTCCTTCTTGTTCTTATCTTCTTTCTCCTTCTCCACTGGACCATGCTCTCCAAGTTTAGGTGGGGCCACAGACCCTTGATGTGGTGCAGGGACATACTGTGTTCCATCCCAATACATGTACTGCTGGGTGTGTGTGTTGTAGTAATACTGAAAGGAAAACGGATTGTTGGTTAATCAAATGGTTATTCTACTACGAACAACAAACAAACAAACAAACAAACAAACAAACCAGAAAAAGACAAACCCCAACAACAAAACAATGAAGATAAATTGATTAAGCAGGTCAGCAGTTTTATAATGCTTCTTGAAAACTTCAGGGTGGAGGGATAAAAATTAAATACAGATCACCTTAAGACCTATCATAACACCCAATGACAAATGCAGATTTGTATGAAATGCCAGCAATGGCTCTGCACCAAGGCTTTGTACAAAAGACAGTTATCTTTCTGGGTCTCTGACAAACAATATGTCTACACTGGTTCCGACATTTGTACTTCACAAGTATAGGGAGAGAAAAAATAAATTTCAGGTCTGGTGAGACTCTGTTGGCAAGAAAATATGTTATGATTTATACATTTCACATGGAATTCTAATACAGGCCATTCCATTCCAATAACCAAAGACCCCCCCATGACAAGAAGAAATGCTGCCCCATTTGATTGAAAACAGCATGCACTGGCAATCATGCATCATGAAAATTACCTGTGAGTTTGGATCATAGTACAGGCCTGTCTGGGGGTCGTAGTAGAAGCCAGATGTCTCATCATACTGATAGTGTGAGGTGTCTGGGTAGTAGCTGCCATCAGAGCTTGTATTGGATGTCTGGTGCTGAAGCTTTAAATAGAAACACACAGTAGAATACATGATATGACCATTCCAACTTCTTGTTCTTTTACTTAAAATAAATGACAATGAGTTAGTGAGAATGCAAAAATCTGGTCAGAGCTGGACTGAGGTTCACATTCTACTTTGTTCTGACCAACCATGGTTTATGACTTCTTCTATTTGGTATGAATGTGCAAGTTCCTACAACACTCATAACAACTCCTTTGCCATAGCTACAGTTACATTGAGGGATAAAATAACTACGAATCAAAAATAATCAGAAGAATTTTACATGAGAATATCATTAACTTGTATTTGTTTTCAAAAGTTCATTACATCAGAGTTTTATCCATTTCATGCAACTTATCTTGTCGCTGTTCACTGAAAATACTTTACAGAGAACCTTATGTGTCAAGCTCTCTTAAAATGAGGTACCACAGGTGAATTCGGCAGTACATATTTTCCATTTCTAGCCCTTTTTTTTTTCCTTGTACACTCATGAGGTACCTATCATAACAAGGTAAGGTCGGTGGCCACAGTGATCTCATAGCAGGGGTTTCCTTGTAACAAGTAATAGAACCCAAGTGGGAATGACAATGTGACTGAAAGCAGCTTTCGTGGTATGTTGTGACAAGAACAATTTTAGTGCCACCGAGCTTCAGGAGACACTGAACAGAGCATGCAACCTGGTACAAAAAGAGCAAAACAGGGAGAGATGACTGACAAGCCTATCTAATACTCACTGCGTGACCTTCGGCCTCTGAGCTCCACTCTTCAGCTGTGACAGCAGTAGTCTTTGCTGGTTGCTCTGTGACAGCTGTGTCAACAACCTGGCTCTGGACTAAGGCTTCTTCATCAGTGCCTGGGGGAGGTAAGTCCACTTTGGCCTTTTTGGACTTCTTCTCTGGCCCTTGGCGGATCTTGTTCAGCAGCTTCTTGGTGATATGCTGTTGCTCTAGCTGCATCTTCCGCGCTGCTTGAACCTGCTCCTGCGCCAAAGCTGCTTTGTCTACGGGGAAAATGACCATAAATAAACATACAAGTCAGAAATCATATACTGTATACGCTATAATTTTCGCGTACATAAATTTTCGCGAATTGCCGCTGTCACACATTTTCGCGAGTGGTTAAATTCGCGATTGGGGGACCAGAGAAAATATGAAGTGGCAAAGAAAGTGTGAATTTTCAAATTACTAGCAAATAACAATGATGCTAGTTACACACTGCATGAAAAAAAACTTACCAAACTCTGCGAACTAGTAAGTTAGAATTCAACATTTTTGAAGTGGTTAAGTCCATCGCGCTAGATTTCTGACGAGTGGTCCCCTTGCGATAATGGATTGGCTCTCTACAGTATTCGTAAGTAGACATGGACTTGCTACGTGTATATGTACGTAAACAAGCTTAGCCAGTATGATCGGTTCGGTAAGCCGTGACATGGTATACTAGTACTGAAATGTTCGTATCATCAAGGCAAGGGATTCATTTTGGAAGGTAATATTTTCGCGTGTTGGTAATTTCGCGAATAGCTCCCGACTCGCGAAATTCGCGAAAATAAAACCCCCGCGAAATATATAGCGTATACAGTATTCTCCAACAGTGACATTTCTGCACCTCACATATATGGCTTAAGTGCACTGCACACATGAAACCTCAGAAAAGCAAGCATTTTAATTGACTTTCAAAGCCCTCAGCTTACATAGCAAAGCCCATTTAAGAGCTGGAAAGCATCTACTTAGTCCATCTTTACATCTTTGTTGTGTAAATATATATATTTTTAAGGTTACTTTATAGTGGCGCTAATAAAAAGCCAAGATTGAAAATAACATTTGAGATGACACATTCCATTAATTTGCATGCAATCATATTTACTGAACATAAGATAGACTGAAAGAAACCAACATTGGACTGTGACCCTCGTACCTGCGGCTGAAAGTTCCTGTTGCTGCTGTTGTTGGGCAGCAACGGTGTACTGTCCTGCAGTGTACCCTGCATAGCTTTGGTCATACTGACTTGCTGCTGCTACTGCTGCTGCGGCTGCTGTGCTGGCTTCTGTCTGCTGGTAGTACTGTTCATAGTACTCCTGTGATGTCACATCAGTCTGCTGCTACTCATACAGACAGGAATAATGACAATAAATCAGATACAATGACTCCCTGCAAGGAGATAGATGCAGACATCTTCTTACAACAGCCTCAGTGTCAAATCGCAAATTTACCGAAAACATCTTGCAAAAATGTCTGTTACCTCCTCATTTGCAAAAATTTCTGTATGCAAAATAACAGCCTTTACAATAGTCTACCATGGCCAAGTCAAGGTAATATCAGTACACAAATTGTACAAGTTATACATACACAAATCATCATAGCAACAACATACATCTGTAAACTAGTATTGTTGGACTGCAACATTTTCGCATCACCTTGAGAAAGCATACTTTTTCTTTACCCATAGCTCAAAGGGACAAAGTTGGACTTTCAAGTAGCGTATTGCGTACTAAATAGAGATTTGTGAAACACGACAAGTACAACCACAATAGCGCCCACTTATAGCAACTGTCATGTCATATACAGAAGTATTCACACTCAATGGGATTGAATGATGTCTACAACAAAATGAAATAAAATGACTACAGTGGATATTGTATATCATGTCATGACTCACTTCTGTCCAGGCAGAGTAGTCCTCTTCTGTTCCCTCTTTACAGTAGTGCACAGAAACTATGGAGACAATATAAATGAACAGGAAAATAACAGGTTCAGTATCTACAAACCATCATATCCTTGCTTGGTAATACAATATATATGACTAGATGTGCCAAGACACACATTTACACTCAAAGAAAAAAAAACACCTACATTTACATCTACAAGAGACCAGCATAGACAAAAAATAGGCTCTAAATTTGAAGTGTTACAACTGATACAAGCTGAAAGCAAGCCTATTACATGCACAATGAGGAAATAATATTTATAGGTTAATCAAATAGCCCTATCAGACTTTCAGCTTCGAGACAAGGCTTGGAACACTTGGCAGAGATGATGACTTCATTATCTATGCCTACACCCGTCCAATAAAGAAAGACTTGATATGCAGTTTACCTTTTGAATGATTTACACTTGTAGGAACAAAAATAGGAAAAACTATCATTAACTTGTATGCACACATGCATGACATGCACTTTGACCTGCATGTAGAGACAAAGAAACATCATCAGAAATGAGTGTCTCCCACATAGGACGTACACGTAAATAATTTTGAAATTGAATGAGGAAGAAAACTCATTTCTTTTGCTGGCAAAAAAAGAGAAAATGATAATAATAATAATAATAATCACTTGTGAGATAGCCAAAAGGGATACTCACTCTGCTTGCCATCCAACATGAACGGGGGTTGCATATTGGCAATGATCTCCAGGAGATGGCTGGCATATTCTATAGTGGACAAAGCTACATAACACAGGCCCCTGGACATGTTTGTTGTTGGGTCTCTGATGAGTTGGATGTTCATATCTACGGCAGTAATCTCATGCAGCTCCTTCTGGACTTTTTCTTCCGAAGTAAGTGAATCCAGTCCCATCAACAGGAGAACTAATATTAGGGTATAGAAAAGTTCACTGTTCTTGAGAGGCAGCACAAATTTTCATCTCCGTTCAAAAATACTACAATTCAACAAAGGTCTTGTGAGAGTCACTTCTTTTCTAATTTTCCAATTAATCTGCATTCATAACACTAAGTAACATTATCATTTGACTTACACTTGGTGGAATTTATGTCCAGAACATGACATATATTTGATGTCTTTGTGAATATTGCAGGATTGAAATACAAGAAATTATAAACCAACTTTAATTCTTTACATTCAACCTTGCAGGCTGTACTCAGTACATTTTCCTTTGCCATGATACTAATTTCTGACATGTTAGGAGTCAATGAATAGGGACTTTGCATCATGATATAAAATTGTAATGGGACAGACAGAAGGATAGACAACAGAGACAACATAATGCCTATGACACCCCTTCAGTGTGGAGGCATACAAATATTTGTAAAGGTTCATTCATATAAGCTTCATTCACATAATCTATGATAATTTTATGTTTTAGCTGACAGGACAGAAAATGAACAATACAAATTCATACATTTACACCAGAGTCCATCTCAATTACTCAGTTTTACACTAATGGAAATATCAAAAAGCTTGTAATACTGACAACATGTAAACATGAATTGTCTACTCACTTCTTGTGGGGACGACACTGATTTGGCTATACCTTTCGGATTCTGAAAGAAACAAACAGAGGACAATTTGCTTTACTGCAAAAACAGTTGAGGTTAATTATTGGGTTAAACATGAAGGCCTTTTTGCTTTTTACCCTATGAAATGACAACAGAACCAAGCACTAAAGAGCAAAAGCTTTCTTCAGAATAATAAATAGATAGATAAATAAATAAATAAATAAATAAATAAATAAATAAATAAATATATAAATAAATAAATAAATAAATAAATAAATAAATAAATAAATAAATAAATAAATAAATAAATAAATGGAAAAATAAAAGAACAAGAGAAAGAAAGATGGTAGGCAAAATTCCAAAATAAATTGCACAATAACCTGGTGAGAAATTACACAGTAATCAATAAATCAATATACCTCTGCAATTCAGGCCAAAAAAGTCCAATATGTGGCAGAAAAGAGGGAAGATTGATTTGATGTACATGACTGCCCACATTTACCAGACATGGTGCACACACAGTCACACACGCATAAGTCAAATTATTAGCAAATATTACAAGTGTGATATGATTGACAATTCATAATTCCCAAGACAGACAACAAATTATCAGGTTCCATCTTCTCCACTGATTGGCCTTTAACCCTAATCAGGCTGGGGGGGGCGGAATCCGCCCCCCCCCCTTGACGTTTCGCGCAATATCTTCGCAGCGCGATAAGCTCCCGCCGCGATGTTTCATGACTTTATTCTTTCAAGTATCGCGCAACTTTTGAGACCAAAATTGTTGCGCCCGCGTGTACCGTTTTGACGCGACGCCCGTTCGAAAAAAATTTGTCAACCCCAAAATTGCTCCAAAACGTGATTTTGTGTACAAATCCAAAGCAAATTGTGTTTTTTCAATTAATTCACATAAAAATTCATATCTTGACTTAGAATGGACGAAATTAATTTATTTTAGCATAATAAAGCTTCGAAAAATGTCTGTGACAAATTTTGGCCAAAAAACAAACAAAAACAAAAGGTCGAAAAACAAAGAAATACATAAGAAATTCAAAAACAATCAATACATAAGAAATTAATTTCGATACAGATTTTTTTTTATTCTATGTCTCAGGAGAATGATACAAGAAACATTTTAAAAAAGAAATTAGCTTAATTAGAGCATTAATAAGTGATTTAGAGCCCAAAACTGATTTTATGCATAAATTACAATAATTAATCAATATAAAATATAAGAAACATTTTTCGGAGAAAGCAACCATACATTTTGATAGTATACGTCGCGGGCGTCGCGTGTGCCGATTTTCGGCGCGATCACGCGTTCCATAGGCGAGATCTGAAGGGGGGAGGGGGCGGAATCCGCCCCGCCCCCCGCCCCCCCGATATAGCATAGCCGAAAAAGCCCAGCCTGATTAGGGTTAAGGCACATAGCTTTCACAACTTGCAATATTTCTAAAAGCAGCAACTTACCATTTTTTTCAATACCACACTTGAAGCAGTTGGCTCTTCTCTTGAAGTTTTGAGTTCCGCACTGTGGAGAAAAGATACAATTGTGTCAATAAAACATGATATCAAGAACTAGAAATGTCGCTATGGCGACTGGTATGCCTCCGCCATAATGCATGATTCTCCTAATAGGTCTATAGTACATGTGGACAATGTGTGATTACATTTTCACAAAATTGGCAAAATATTAAAAGTACATGTTTGTCACAAATGTATCGAATGTTTACCTTCCTTGACCTATGTTTAATTGGATGAATAGGAGAGCATGTACTTTAACTTCGACTTTGACCCTTTCATAAGTTTACGCACTTGAGTAATTTTCAAGGTATGGAGAAAAAGTGCAATTTCTGTATTGAACAGTAAATTGTTATCATTTTCATCTGGTCTTTGATTCATAAGAGAATCACTATCAGGCAGAACATACATAAATATGTACTAAGTTTAAAGATTACTTGAGCCACTTCCGAGATATGGAGAAAGTAGTAAGTTCAGCACTTTCACTTGATCTTTGACCTTTTGACCTTTGACCTTCTTGGCAAAAAAAAAATCCCAGAGAATCTCTAGTGGGTAATATACATGCATACATTAAGTTTTTAAAAAAATAATCCTGCTGGCATTGCATAAATATAAGGGAAATAGTAAAATTTCAAAGTATTGCCCTTGACCTTTGACCCCTGACCTTTGACCCCATGAACCCCCAATTCCCTACCTAACTACTGCCAGTCAGTATATGCATGTATACTTTGTTCCATAAAGATACTTTGAACAATTTCGAAGATACAGAGAAAAAAGTGAAATTTTAACATTTTACTTGACCTTTTGACCTTTGACCTTTTGACCTCATGACCCCAAACTTTCACCAAAGAATCTTAATTGGGTAATACATGTATACACTAAGTTTCAAGAAAATATCTTCAGGCAATGCATAGATATGGGGGAAATAGTGCAATTTTAAGCATTTGACCTTGACCTTTTGACCTTTGACCTTGAGCATGTGCACCCAAAAGTTGATAGGCACAACTTCACCCCCTAATACACATACATGCCAAATTTCATTAGGATACCTCAAGAGGTTTTGATAGTTACCCTGTCCACAAAATTCATTACGGACGGACGGAAGGACGGACGGACGGAAGGACGGACGGACGGAAGGACGGACGGAAGGACGGACGGAAGGACGGACGGACGGACGGACGGACGGACGGACGGACAACCCGAAAACATAATGCCTCCGGCACCACTTCGTGGCGGAGGCATAAAAACATTAAAACAGAAAGTGGACATCTCCACATCAATGTCTCTCAGTTCTGCTTTTCACTTCGATGTATTTCTTTGACATGTCAAAATGTCAAATCCATAATTGTAAATGTATTTCAAATCGTTCCATTGTGCCGGTGGATGAAGTCTGTGAAGGCTTTCATCCATACTCATGACCATGAAAACGACTGTGGAGAGAAGAGATGAATGAAGTGACAAGAAAAGTGTAAGGAAAGGAGGGATAGTAGAGTCTTCTTGTGTTGTGAATCGGTGTAATGCAACGGTGGAATTGCCATGTGGATAGTCCTAAACAGGACTGGGTATTCTTTTCACAGGTCACAATACTTATCACAGTCTTTTATGAACTAAACACATCATCTGAAGAATACTCACTTGTGAACAGAACCAGTCTTCATCCCCTCTGCTCTTGCTGTAGGTCAGGGTAGCACGGCCATCGCCTATCACCAAAACGCCCTGCAAACATTGAAACACAGAAACACACACAAATATTAGTGAAAGTCTCTTCTGTTACCACCTTGAAACCTGCCAAAAAGCCTCCTCGGAGGTCATGCTTTCTTCAAGACTAACTAAAGACAGTCTGAATTAAGCCCATGACCTCTGTCACCAGTGACCACCAACAACACACACACCGAAAAAAAAAAAATGACAAAAAACAAGTCTGATTTGCGCAAACTAGGGATACCACTGTAACAACCTTGACAGCAAACAAAGCATGTGAAACCTTTCAGAGAAAGCATTCTGAATAATAATCATTGTATAAGATCTGCATATATAAATATGCCTCACTTTTCAGCTTCGGACAGTTTGACACTAAACTGCCCGGGAATAGGAAAAAAAAACTGATTCTGAGAATTTACCCCCAAGTACAAGATGATTTGAATAAAGGTAATTCAACAAGAGCAATAGCTCAGTAAAACTTGAGCAGTACTGAATGTGTATGAAAATGTAAGCATCAGTATTATCATCAAACATGGTGTCCTTTGGGGAGCTGGCAATAGCTCTCCGTCACATGACTACAGTGTGTTTTGTGTAGTATCTCACACAAATCCACTGGACTAAAAACAAACAGAGCCAAAAATGGTCAATGGTTCAGTTTTCTGAACACACCTCTTCTAACATTTTTGACAAACAGCATGTTGCATTTATGCCATCTAAGTGACTTTTAATTCTCTCAAAATTTGTGATTCGTTTCAAATTTCCATTAACCTGTGCTTGTGTTTCATTACTCTTATCCAAAATAGCCTTACTATGAGGGTAAGCTCTCCTTTAATAAAACTATTGGGCAGCCATGCCATTTGCTTATAGATACTGCTACCACGTGACCCTGCAATGTACCTTTACAAAGATGACTGCGTAAAACCAACAGATATTAGAAGAGAGACAGCAACTAGATCATCTGCCCTTTATGAAGATTTGTTGATACAAACTGCATTATTCAGATTTAAAACAAATTTCTCATCAAATCTGTGGAGCTCCACTAGTTTTGCAGAAGGAAAGAATGCCTCTCTCTCCTATAAAATGGCTGTTGTCCGCTAACATTCGCTGTAGACTTCTGTCAAACTCCAACTTATAGAAAGATCAAGGAGGCTTGCATAGCTGAAATTGGCTAATTTATCTGACTGCAACAACTGTGGGCAAAGACCTCACAAACATGTCAATACACACTGCTCTGAGCGCAACAAAGACACTGAAAAAGGTTACAGTTTGCTGCTAATGTAGGTAAAAAGCTACATTTCCACATGTTCATTTAGATGGTCATGCGAGACCAAAACACCAAATGATATCCTGTATAAAGCTGCAGGTATGGAATCAACTGACAGTGTAAATGATTATTCCCCCCCCCCCCCATATTGTCAAAATCAAGTTAAGTTCTCCTAGTTGAATCACCACTGTTCCTGTCTAGTTTAATGACAAATACATGCCCACCATTGTGTTGCTTTCTGCACCTATTTTGTTACCCCCCCCCCCCCCCCCACAAAATACTCAGCAATGCTTGATTGCTGCTCTTGTCTGGAAAGAGGTGCGGGGTCAACTAATGTCAGGGTAGGAGCTGAAGAAGAGAGCCGTAATATCGTGACGGGCACGATCTCAACAAAACCTGGTTTTCCTCCATCCATCGCTGAGCGTCCGGAAGGAATTGGAACTCCACAAATGCGAAGCCTCTTGAAGCACCTAAAGGAGGGTACACAGGAGAGGCCAGCAAATGGACCCAAAAGCTGGGTGTTAGCAGAGTTTTTTTCTCACGGTATTCATAGTATTTGAAATCCTTTCCTTTTTTTCTCTTTCTTTCCCCCTAATCTATCTGGACAGGCATTCAGCTGACATGATTGGCAATCAATTTGTATGCTTGACAGCATGTTTTGCCAAAAAGAGAAAGTGTGAAAAGAACAGAATTGATCATTTGTCACTACATTGAAACAACATTGATGCAGAAATGCCAAATACAGCAACATTAGACAGAAATCACATCTCTGCCTAGCACATAAATGTATTTATACAAGGCATGCTTTCTATTTCTTGAAGAGAAAGACTCTTGTACAGAACACCAGTACTTTCCAAACACACACCTACACATAGTCATGTCTGATTCAGCACCTCATAATCATCTGTAATTACCAGTCAATATGATTTACTGATTACAAGGGTTCTATTGGATGATATTTTGAAGCACTTAATGACGGCTTCAAATAAGGAGCCAGACAAGCCACTATTGTAATGAATATGCTACATATGTCCCCTTCTATTCATTAGGTAAAATGTATGTCAACCAATATGGGTCTTTTGAAAAGAAAAGGAACAGCCACATGGCTGAATAAGAAGTTCAAAAGAATATATATTCTACAATGCACAAATTTTAAAATTTTTTGAAAGAGTTCTACAAAATGGGGCAAATATAAGATCCTTAAGGCCTTGGTTATAGAAACTCTACTTTTTCCTATCAAATATACATACTGAGGCAACATAGTTGGATTTTTTTTTTTCTTTTTGAGTTCACGGACTACAATCAAAGTAGTTGTCTTATTCAAGCAGATCACTAGGCAAATACTTGGTGCTTCAATGCCAAAATTAAATACATATCATGACACAATAATTTGGTGTCTGATACAACTGTAAAATTAATGTCTGAAACAGACAAACCCATTTACATCAAAATATCAAACATCACACCCAGATTACAAAGCCGGTGATCTACCTTTGGATATCCATAAAGGCTCCCATACAGACAAATTATGAACAAAACAGGAATATAAACTGATGCCTATATTTTGGTCGATGCCTTGGTGGCAAATTATTTGACAATGAACACATCTGTACCTGCATGCTCAAAATGTACCTACCTGTGCAGCTGCAAGACGACCTTTCAACCTGCTGGAATAAAGCTTTCATCATAATGACAAAGAGGAATAAATGGGTTTGTTGAAAGCAAGACTAAGAAAGGTACAGGTATAATGAAGAAAGGTTTCTCCATCAATGTTTTCGTTTCTCTTGTGACAAATGATCAATTTCTCTGGCTTGCATTCCTGTGAATACAACTACGATGAGGTATTGGAAGTGATTTTGCATGCCAATCCAAATAAATCAATGCTCTGTCCATAAATACAAGCAGTCCCAAATTCTGCCCCACCACTCTTGAGGAGTATCCGTCTCCTACACAATCTCACCTGAGTCTTTGTGTTTGACTAGCCGCACATCCTGGATTGGTGATCCAAATAGCTGCAAAATTCCCCGTAACTGTTGAAACATAACAGAATATAACAATTGGCAAAAACATTTGCAGCAATATATACAAGAATATAAGTACCCACTTCGGACACTGGGTACTGGAATAGAATAAATTTAGATAATTCTTATCTCACACAAATATGTCATAGTGACACCCATGTCTAACACAGTAGAAATTAGGGACATTTTATTCATATTTTGTCTCACTTTTAAAGGAAGGAGATATCTTCAATCTTTATGTGTGGATATTCCTGTATGTTAAAACATTTTAAAATTGTCAGCACATCAGGCTACAGATTTAGAACACACACATATTTCTTGAAACATGGAGGCAAGAAATTTGACTGTACCTGTAAGCATTATGCATTGAATGTTGAAACATTTTCAGCTTGTGCATTTTCACATTTTCCTTGTGTATGTTATTCCCAGCAAATACCTTTGCCATTTAAACATGGCATAGTTTTCCTTGTTTTTTTAGATTTCTAGATTCTAGATTTTCTAGATTCTAGTTCTCCTAGATGCTCACATTCTGGGAGTAAAAAATCTTTGCTGGGTCACTTCCAAATTCCACTTCCCAAACAAATGTGTCAATCCCTGTAATCATGTACTTGTGCAATTAAAAAAAAAAAAAAAAATGTGCATTTGCAGTCAAACTTACATGTGCTTCATCTACTTCTACAGGAAGATGCTTGATAAGAATTGTTCTGCAAGGCTTTTCTGACTGAGCTCTCCTCTGAAAGATAAGGGGAAAATACCAAGATATATACAAACATTTTGGGATGATACCAATTACATTTATTTTATATACGTCATTCCCACTCCCCCCCCCCCCCCCAAAAAAAAAAAAAAACATTAGTAATTCAATCAAAAGGCAAAACAATGTTTATACTTTACTTAGGACCTAGTACACAAAAATTCATATACAGATGTAACAGAAAAGCCTTCATTCATCTCAACAAAATTGTAAAGACACAGACGCTATATGAATTTATTTCAAGACTTGTTTGCAAAAAAAAAAAAAAAAAATTGCAGTCTCAAATGAAGTTTTGTTTTGGATATTTTTATTTCAGTATAGGACGCTCTGTGGCCAAGAGTCAGGGGCTATCAGAAGTAAAATTGCAACGGACATCACTGATGACTAAAGTCATCTCATGATAAAACTCTGGGTAAACATTCTGAATCAAGGTTTTCACCTTAAATGCTATCTGTCAAGCACGTATATCACGGACATAAAATTGGCAAAGGAAAAAACTCACTTCATCCCTTCTCCGCTCTCTTCGTCTATTTCTTGTGCGACTTTTCTTTTCTTCATGGTGGTAGTCACGGTCATCATAATCTCGAGCTGGATAAGAATCAAAAAAATTGTGACAGGTATAATTTTCTCTTCTTACATTCAATAATCAATCAAGCAGCATCTTTAACACAATAAATATTTGCATTTGACTTTAATATATACTCGTCATACACAGTATTCACCAGCAATGAAGGTTTGCCTTATTTTCAGGAGAAACCTCGAGCAATAAATTTGAGGGTGCAGCCTATACACCACCACAACAAAGTCCTAATCTTTCCAACCTAGTGAATCACCATAATCAAAATACATAAACACATGCATGTATGGGACTAAGCAATGGATTAAACAAGCTCTGAACACATAGCGTAGTACAAACAAGGCTTACAAATGTAACTTTGTGCAAACCTAAAGCAATACAACATTTGGTTATTCTTTCATGGCATATTGCATCAAACTGTTAGCATTTGTCTCAGGAGGAACCCACTTGTGTGTTTTCAATGAAAGTTTTATTCTTTAACAAACATTGAATGCAATGACATACAATAATTTAGATGCCACTGACTCAGTCTTTTTTTTAAACAGAATTTAATTCTTTGCATCAAACACTATAGACCTGTGATAGATTACCAAACACTCTGCACTCACATCCCAAAATATTTAATATTCTTTTGAAAAAGAGTGAACTCACATTTATGAGTAAGCTGATTTCTAAACTTTAAAGGGCCCCTGAAATCCAAATGCAGGTTGATTTGTGTTGATTTATGATATCCTCAACATCACTTTTGCAGTGAAACGAATATCTAGATACATTCCATTTGAACAATTTTTTCTTCTATTTTTCTTCAGATTACTTGGGAATGCCCACAAAAAATCCTTCCAAACCAATATTCCTCAGATGACCTCATCTGTCAATCATTGCTAAAGTACTGAAATGTTTAACAAAAGACATTGGAATACACCGTCCCTCAACTCAGCATAACTTGCATGTTCCCTCGCCATGTCTTTTGTTAGTCACATAAATATCACTTGGCGTTGCCAAGTAATCTGAAGAAAAATAGAAGAAAATAATCATTAAAAATATATGGAATGTTTCTAGATATTCGTTTCACCGCAAAAGTGATGTTGAGGGTATCATAAATCAACACAAAATCAACATGCATTTAGATTTCAGAGGCCCTTTAAACGACTTCCAATACAGCACTCACCATCACTTCTGCTACGTGATCGCACTCTATCATCAGTATCTCCCAGCGAAGATGAATAAGCACTTGACTCCCATCCTGATGTAAGAAGGCGCTGGCGATCCCATGACCCTTGTACCTGAGGATACTGGCCTGTAGCCCTGCTAATCACATCTCTTGCTCTGCCAACATAAATGATCACAACACATTAGTACAGTTACAGTCAACAGTGCAAAAGCTAATATTTGATTATTATTCACTCTATCATTTTACTGTATATCAGGAAAAAAGAAAAATATACATGTTGACATGGAAATCAAGGAAGAGATACATAAGGAAACAGAAAAAAAAAATGAAGAGGAACTGAATAGGAAATCAATAAAAGTTACACAAGAGGAAACCAAAAAAAAAAGAAAAAAGAAAGATGAATAGGAAGGAGAGGGAAAATACAACACTTATAAATGAAAGAAAAAGGAAACAAGATATAAAAAGAGATAGAGATATATATAGGACCAGGGGATGCACACACACAAGCTCAACCACTGTGTATACAAATTACTACTGCAAGTTTTGGCAGAGGGAAAAGGACAAAGAAATTCAGCTTCTCAAAGACACCATAGAAAAAGCCCCTGTGATCACTACCTTCAGTAAAATCAAACAATCAACCCTCACTGCATGTATGTGCTGAGTGTTTTTGTACTGTGCCAATCACTTGTGTCCAGAGCAGCATTTAGATTTCATCAGGTAATTGCGTTATTCCAACACTTGCAAAAGTGCTAAAATGTAACTTCTGTCAGATTTTGGAGGCTCATGCATTGCATGATGCATTATTTACTCAACGAATAGCCCAACCAGACAGATGTCATCGCGACAAACACACACAGCGACAGGTGTGCAACATTTGATAATTACTCCTTCTAGAACTGCATATACATACATTTGATGTACTGTACCTAGTGCTAGGGTGCGCGCTCTTGTACATTATAGAAATAATTTCTACTCGCGCCTTTATATGCCAGCCTTTTGCTTGTTATACAGGGTACTTTTACCCTGCGTTCACATTGGATTTGGACCCGTCGTTGCGGGGAAAGTCATTGGATATCTTATCTTTTTTGTAAACAACCGACCGTCGACACTGCTATCTCATCTGTCCCCGAGTTGTGGGGCAAGCTCTGCCACTTGAAACCAGGGGTGGTATTCTGAACACCGTTTTATCTCTGTTGTAACTTGTGTTGTAACTTGCATTGTAAGTCTGTGAGTTACAACACCGCTAAAACAGTTGTATATCGGTATTCTGAAAACTGTTTAACGGTGTTGTAAGTCATGATAACTACGCCCATCGCAATAATCATATCCAATAGGAAATATTGTTAGAAGTAGCATCTAAGACATTTCAACCAAGATTGCTCCCTTGGGTAAATACGCCTTGCTTAACTCTGCGCGTTTTAACAAGCGCTCATTCTCTGGCGTGCACACAAATAGGACAATGGCATGCGCAGGTAAAGAGAGCCAGAGATAAAATAAAGTTACAACAGAAGCTTGATCATTATGCCTTCTTACCGGTTTTGACGTACAGTTGGTGCGGTAGGGGATTCGCAAAGCTATCTCAGATTGAGTCTTTTTACCAGGTATTTGAAATTTTGTTTAAAAAATAAGAAGATATCTGGCGTGCATAAGAGGAACCCAAATTTCATGGTTTATGGGGAACTTGACGCTTCTAAATGAAGTTAAGCCCTTGCAATGCCATATAATTATTATTATTATTATTATTATCATTATTATCATCATTACTGTTGTTGTTGTTGTTGTCACTATCTTCACAAGATATCTCTTGGAGATCAATATCACGTCAGATTCCATCATGGAACCTTAGACTTCTAATACTTTTCTCAGGATTCGCGCCATCCCCAGCAATAAATATTTTTGAAACACCCACAGGTACTGATAATGAATTCGTATTGGTGAAGATAGTGAAATCATATAAAAAACTGTGTAATATTTTGAAAGATATTTTTGAAATGAATAGTGCTTAAAACAAACTGCTGGTAACCTTTCTGTTCATGTGTTTGTGTTTTTATCTATGTGCATAATATGCTATGCGTATGTACTTGCAATGTTACTGTTATGAAAGGACGATCTGTTCGGCATGCTAAGTCGAAATTTCGCACTTATTCGTCGTGACCTTTGGTGTATTTTGTACCAGGTACTTAATCCACATTGCACAAAATATGGCAGTATCGAAACTTCCCTTTTTCAAAATTGAAATGTCTTCTGGTTTTTTGAAAGGAAAATTTATCGAGCGCATGTTAGTGCATGTGGCAAGAACGGTACATGCAATGGACCTTGCAATGCCTGTTTCAGTAAAATTGGCTGCCCGATCAGAGCCCGTGATCGTGAGGAGCTTTGCGGTTGCTCCCGCGGGAGTCGCTATGGGTGTTGTGTGATTTACGACTGCCCGCGGATGCCGCGTGCTAGCTCAGCGCTCTGTACTTACGATCGGCGAATTGAGGCGGCTAGGGCGCTCACTACTACAAAGGGAAAATTGTGAACGCAAAAAAATATTAAAACGCAAGATTTTTACAAGAAAACGAAAAAATTGACCGATTTCAACACTGTTCATGTCTATATTACATATCAATCTACGGATAATTGATCTCATTTCATGGCTTGGTGTACATCTGATTTTCGTATTTTGAGGAGAAAGTCCCGTAGCGTGCACGCAGACAATTCCCCATAGACGGCACTAGAAAGATAGCCGGGCCACTGATTGGCTGATTGCCCGGCCGTCCGCTTCACCGCACTGCATGGTGTGCAAGATTCACTACTCCGTGGAGCGGCGTGGGGTACACAATGCACTGCAATCAACATGCATGCTTGCCATCATGTTATGTAGCGGCCATGGCGGCGAGCTCAACTAAAGAGCACCCATCAGTACACAACGATAAACAAACCACACAATATGGCGACTAATTTGCATCGTGGTGTTGAGCTTCTTATGTGTGTCGCTCCACACCCGTACATGTCGCTACCATACAAATCACATCTATTGATACACACACACCAACGAACACATCAAACTACTTCACAAATTCATACCTTAAAATCATGTAAAAATATGACTTATCAAATTTCAAACACAACGATAGCTTCGCTGAATACATGGTTACATCGAAGGAGGAAAATGTTTTGCCAAAAATCAAAGACTTGATGTAAAAATGCCGAGTTTGGTATCGAACTGTCCGGCCAATCGCACTGGAAATTGTCGCACACATGCTATAACGTTGTGGGAAAATATGTAAATGACGGGGATAAAGAGCCAATGATGATGCAGCTTCGGTGTAGCTCCCGATTCATGAATGAAAAATGACGTCATGCTAATGCGAGCGAGGGCAGTAGCGAATCGCGCATGCGCGGCTTGCCTGTGCATATCTTCTACGTGGCGTGGCCATGGGACTTTCCCTGCGTCGCAGGGATTCGTGAATGTGAACACAGGGACAGAAGTGCCTGAATTTATGACATTAGGATCAATGTATGTTTTTTTTCTCTCTCTCTCTCTCATCAGTGTAACGTTAGGGCCTATGCAAATCTGTCCTCATGTTCATGGCCCCCACTGCACTGTGGGGGCGCTCCCACAGCACAGCACAGTGGAGCGACACTTCATGGACGCCAATGAAGAATATTTGGCCCAAACAACATTTTCTCTAGGCCTAGGGCCTATTATCATTATTTACTAATACTACAATAGGTCTACAGAAAGACACAATCTTGCACACATGTGTTAAGTCTAACGTGATACTGTTAGTTACACACAGATAAATTAGCCCGACCAGGCTAAATAATAAATCCAGACGCCATCGCGCCATGAGTGACGAGTGGGAAGCAAGGCGGCATCATATCGCGGCTCTTAGCCTCTTGTAGGCCTGCGCCTACAACCATCCAAAATGGTACGGCCCGTTACCGAACATTTTTAACATCATCTCTCAATCGAACACTAACCTTGATATTAGAGCAGCGTCGTCTTCAGTATCAAGAACATCCCGGCTCCGTATGCCGTACTGATGGTAGTCTTGATCTAGCGACATTTTGTGTCAATGGTCATTCAATTTCCACGACGTCTTTCACTATTCTAAGAGAAGAAAGTAAAAATGGCTGCCAGCTACCGACGTTTTGCCCAGTCGATGACGCAAGTGTTTTGGGAAAACGCCCTCTACTGATTGTGACAACTTTGCTGTTACTGCAATAATGTAACAGATCCTTTATTGTTAGAGGTGGAAATATGAAACAAAAAAAAAAAGAAAAGAAAAAAAAAACCGAAAAAAAAAACCCAGCCCCTCATACTCACTCACTCACTCACACAAATACACACGCAAAAAAAGGAAAATAGTAGTAGCAACCATAGCCCTACCACACCAATTAGATATACCAGTATAAACAAGCAATGTTGTTTCCTATAATTCTTTGTTTTCAGAATCTGCGAGGCTGACTTTCAAGGGCCATATGTTTCAAGAACAGGCATTACTGTAGGCATATTACGTCATAGTACGCACGCTAGTCTTTTACTAGAAATGTCGCAATGACGACTGGTACCGGTATGTCTCTGCCATAATACATGGTTCTCCTAATACTAGTAGGTCAATGGTAGGCCCTATCTACGCCTTGACAATGTGTGATGGCAGTTTCATAGAATTGCATTTGTCACAAATGTGTTGAATGTTCACATTCCTTGAACTAGGTTTCATTGGATGAATGGCTATATTGTCTAAGAGAGCAGGTAGGCCTACTGTAAAAGTGGATATTTTCGCATGACAAATTTTTCGCGCTCAGCCGTTTAAGAAGAGTGTTGCGCATTTTTAATTCATTAGTTGAAAAATTATATTCATTTCTGCTGTCAGTTTCCTTCTGTTTGCATTTGTCTTTAATTCCATGGAATCAACATATCAACTTCTGGACCATATGGAAAACAAAATATATTTCCACTTTTACATATTGACAGATTGCAATCTATTCATTTTACAGGTGTCAAGGAATGGAATTCTATTAATGTTGACCCATCTAGCTAACATTTTCTAGGTTTAAAGTTCTATACAAACAAAGTGTATTCAGACAGATGGTATCCATGACTGACTAGACTTCCTTTCTTCCTCTACCTTTCTTTTTCTAATCTCTTTTTCTCTGTTCACTTAGGATGCATGTGTGAGTGTGTGTGTATGTCTGTGTGCGTGCCTGCCAACAAATTAAGCAAAAGTATGTTTTTGTGTTTGATAACAGATGATTTAAGTACATATATGTGTTATTTCAATTTGGACTAATCTTCTGTATGTATTGGTCCGTGCCACAAGTGTTGGTTGATTGTACATATATATATATATATATATATATATATATATATATATATATATATATATATATATATATATTTTTTTTTTTTTTTTTTTTTTTTTAGGACTCCAGCCAAAAGCACACAATTGCTTCTTCCGTTAGGAGTCTTGGCATGTATTTGCTTCTTTGTGATGACCTGTAAGTTGTATATTGTTTTATATTTTGCCAAATAAATAAATAATGAATTAATGAATGGCCCAAAACTCTCTCTAGAGAATCTTTATTGCATAGTACATGTACACACTAAGCTTCAAGAAAATACCTGCATGCATTGCATAGATGTAAGGGAAATAGTGAAATTTTGAGCATTTGATTGTGACCTTTGACCTTAAACCATGAGCATGTACACCAAAAAAGTTGATCGGCTCGCCCACTAATACATACGTGTATATATGCCAAGTTGCATGATAGGATACCTCAAACAAATTTTTAGTTACACTGTCCACAAAATTGATTACAGTCGGACGATGGAGGGACGGACAGACAGACGGACAGATGGAAGGATGGACAACCCAAAAACATGTTTCCAGCGATACTTTGTGGCGGAGGCATAAAAATAGGTGAAAATCTTCATGTGTTACATCAATTAGAACTATGGATGTTTCTATGCAAGATCTTTACACCATATTTGGAGGTGCTCCAAATGGGAATACATTCACACACCTTAGTTATTGAAATCCACCCAACATGAGCAGTCTGCTCAGCTCACTCCCTCAGAAGCATTCTAGTCAGAATGCTGAATTATAACACACACAGATGCTACATCAAACCAAGCAAGACTGTAAGTGGATAGTTTTGCCTGACTAAATTTTTTTTTTTGCGCTCAGCCGCGTAAGAAAAGTTTCATGTGTTTTTAATTCCGCGGAATCAAGACATCAACTACTGGAACATATGACATGCAAAAATATTCATGTGCTTTTATTTTCGCGATAGCTTCTGGTTGCACAAAATGCACGAAAATTTCAAGACCGTGAAAATTTCCACTTTTACAGTATCTGGTAGTTTCATTATGAGAAATAAGTTCCACACATTTTCCATTTCGCATGTAGGGACCAATCACTGACTATCCAATCTTTATTGAACTTAACTTGTTACTATTGTACCTGTTAAGCAAGATACTTTCACATCATGAAATTTTCGTGAATTGGAGCCGACAGGTTTCTTTTCACAAGTTGCCACTGGCATTCAATGCATATAGTGTAAATAAGAACTTTTGCATGCATTCTAAGTTTGCAAATCTTGGCTCTCATGAAATTTGCAAAATCAAAAATGCATGCAAACATTTCTGGTTTTACAGTGAGCAAAAACACAAATACAATTGTATTGTGGGAACACATTTCCATCAGTCCAATCTGGAGACGATGTTTGAAATCTATCCTGCCACTGCTCCCAGGGACCTTGGCCTGTCCCTGGACCTCTTTGGGGCCAGCTGTACCATTTGAACAACCTTGAATCCCCTTTCTATGTGAATGCCTCCTTCCCAAAGTTTGTCCTGATCTGATCATAAGTTATAAAGAAGATACAGTGAAAGGGGTGAAGAGCTAACAGACAACCAACTTCTGTCATCAGAAGATGGCATCACTCAGCTTAGCCTCAGGCTCAGTTGAACCTTACGCACATGCACACACATCAACATGTATGACTTTACACAGCAAGATAATGTTTCTCTGTGTCCTTGCAAACAAAAATACAGTGTACATCAAAGATACTTTACAATATACAGTCATACCATACTCAGTAGGTTAGTTATTTTGTCATTCACTTAAAATATTTGAGTAGAGTGTATGATGACTATGTTAAACTCTATCCTGTTATTGAACACGCATATGAACAAATTTTAATCATTGTGCTGTCTGCCAATGCTTTTATGTTGTTGACACTCCTTGTTCGAGACAGAGTAAAGTGATAACAATGAATGTGCACTATCATATTGAGAGGTTATCTCAGAAATCTGAAGCCACATGCAAAGATGATGAAAAACAACACCAGTGACAAAATGCAATATCTAGTGGCTGTTGGTCACAAGTAACTAAATTGACCTGTATCTCCAAATTCAATGTCTATTGTCATAAATTCATCTTTGCATGTTCACTTCAAAAGGTCAGTCATCCTTCAGGCTGACCTAAATCAAGGTTTAGGATTGCATTGATTTATGTTTACAAGGAGGCGGACAAATTCTCAGTACACATAAGAAATTGGTATTTTGCAAGAAACAATGTCACTTTCTTTAAATGTATGTCACCGTTCGTTATTTGTTTTTGTTTTTGTTTGGTATGTCAATAGACTATTCATTGTTGAATGAGTCACACCACTGGCAAAAAACATACTGCATCTGGTTTAAATGTGATGGATAAGATACTGAAGTGTGAATTCTTGCTCTCCAGTTTTTAAGGCATAAGTTTTACTCTCAAGTGAGTTTAAACCCAACTAGAATTATCACTGAAGGTGATTAATACCCCCGCCCCTAGTGTTGCTTTATAGTATGTGATGTCATGAGGGCAATGACGTTAATACCAAGTTTGTGCATTTGTCAAATTGAAAACAGAATAATTTTAGTTTACTGTACAATTAAAGAGTTGATACTGAGTATAAAACTTACAGCAAATGGAAACATGCTTTCCCCTAGCATCACGACACTTAAAGACCATCATACACACCAAATTTGATCTTCATAGCTTGAATGGTTTATTTTGATACAAAAATGAGTGGTTACCATGGCAACACATTTTCCTTAATCTAACACATTGGTGTCTTGCAAAACTACACTTCTAGATCATGATACATACTAAATTTGACTTTAATTGCTTGAATGATGGAAAAGTTATTCGATCTGCAAGGTTTTGGTAAAATTGTGGTTACCATGGCAATGGTTTGTGTGACAAACACAAAAATTATGTTTTCCACATCTATACCTCAGGGCCATAATGCCTATCAAATTTGGTTTCAATTGCTTGAAAACTGTGGAAGAAGTTCACTCCACAGGATTAAAAAAAAATGTGGTTACCATGGCAACGCATTGTCCGATACAAATACAAAGGACATTTTGCAAAACTACACTTAAAGAGCATCATACACACCAAATTTCACCTTTATAGATTAAATGGTTCAATTTGATACAAAAATGAGTAGTTACCATGGCAACACATTTTTCTTATATTAATACATTGGTTTCTTGCATAACTACACCTCCCGATCATCATACATACTAAATTTGACCTTAATTGCTTGAATGATGTGGAAGTTATTCAATCCACAAGGTTTTGGTAAAATTATGGTTACCATGGCAACGCTTTGTCTGACAAACACAAAAATTATGTGTTCCACATCTATGCCTCAAGGCCATAACGCCTACCAAATTTGATTTCAATTGCTTCAAAACTGTGGAAGTTGTTCACTCCACAAGATTTCGAAGAAAACATGTGGTTACCATGGCAACGCTTTGTCAAGTACAAACACAAAGAGTGTCTTGCATAACTATACCTATAGATCATCATAGATACCAATTTTGAAATTGATTGCTGAAATACTATGAAGTTATTCAATCGACAAGGTTTTGGTAAAATTATGGTTACCATGGCAACGCATTGTCCGACAAACACAAAAATCATGTCTTGCACATCTATACCTCAATATCATCATTTACCCTAAGTTTCATTTAAATTGCTTCAAAACTGTAGGAGGAGTTCGCGACGCAAGATTTTGCAACAGACCGACCGACCGCCCGACCGCCCGCCCGACCGCCCGCCCGACCAACATCACGGTGATTCCTATATATCCCCTTCACACTATGTGTGGCAGGGGTATGATAATACCATAAAATTGAAAAAAAAAATCCTTCCCACAAATGGTGCATACACACTGGATAATGTTCACGTGGAAATTCAAGCAAACCCTGTTGCATAAAACCCTTACCGCTGGACTTACTGCTCCTCTCTAGCGGTAAGTCTTCAAATTAGCGGTAAATTTTATAATCCTTGATGCTGATTGGCTGTGACGCTTAATTTTGACGGTAGTCACCATTGAAATTCAATGGTAAGTTTTATGCAACGGGCCCCAGATGAGAAATACCCACAAACCCCTGAGTCTGGAATTTACATCAACGTATACAGTGGACCCCCATTATAACGAAGTCCTCGGGAACGGCAATTTTTTTTCATTGAAATTTCGTTATAACCAAACAAATAAACAATAAAGAACAAAGAGCAGATAAATTTGCGACCGTAATTTTTAATTTGTTGTAACTGGAATTTCGTTATAACCGTGTTTGTTATAACGGGAGTGCATTGTACAAATCTTATATACGCACATAGAGTGTGGGAACCTACAAAACCAGAGTGCTGCCATAACAGCCGTTATGAATCAACACCAATCAGATTATGACTCTTGTTGGAAAGTTACAGTTGGGTGCTATCTAAAGCATTCTTTTCATTTAAAAATTTGGTTTTCAGGTCCAAAAATTCCCTCTGCAGGGCTATACACATGCTCAAAACAGGATATGTTCAGACTAAGAAATCATCATAGCCATCACGTTTCAGAAAGAGTCTTGTTCCTCTCCATTGAGGCTATAGTCACTGATGCTATTCCATGGTCCGGTTCATGACAAGGTCAAATCCTGTACATCCTCATCACTGGTGCTGCAGTCTGAACCCTTCTTCAACATCAGTGCATGTAAGAACAAAGACCATCCAGCTGATCTTCCTCCAGCCTCCCTTGCATCACACTGGGAATATAAATTTCTTAACAGAGGCATGATATGTTGCCCCTAGGTACTGTTCAAGCTCGGAAGGAGTGACCCACACAAAGTCTTCAATCATTGTCTCATCTTCACTTGTGGAGAAATTGCCAGTCATGTACTGTGCCTTGAAGAAAAATACCTATGTAGTGAAGGAAGTGGATAAGAATGAATTATTGCCAAACACTGACATTTGAATATGCATATATATAAATCTGCATTGATATTTGTACTTTAAAATCATGGCATACAAAACAATTTGCTTTACCATTTTAACATGAGATATCTCACTAAAAAAGACATCAGAAGAATATCATGGTAATGAATGCAGATATATCAGCAAAATCTTCATGATCATAAAGAAATGTCTGTTCATAAAAAGATTACAGCAAGAATAATCTGGTGGACACCAGCACATGATAATAGGATTTGCCTGGATCTCTCTTTGATTTAATAAGAGCTACAAAACCTTGCAGTATGTTCAATGGCACACAACCATCAAAATTAAGTTTGGACAATGCATATGAAAGGAACTGTGCTTGCCACTGAGGAAGAACTACCCTATGTATTTAACACAGTATACAGACACCAGATACTTAACCGATGTATATGTATTACTTGCAAGAAGAAAAGAGAGTGACAAACTTCAATTTTTTTTTTTTTCATTACATGGGAGCAAAACAACTGTGACAAGCTTGATAAACACATGTAACCAAAGAGAAAAATATCATCTCAAATAACATCCCAATTCCACTTGTGTTTGAAAAATGTAAAAACACTACTTTCTTGAGACATATCTTGGAATGGAATGCTAATGTACATACCTTGATACCAGCACTGCCAGTCTCTTCTTGAACGGCCCTTGGGAAACGTTGCTTGAAGAAGCCTACTGGTGCATTGCCCATGAAATGAGCTTGCAGAGATCCACTTGCAGCTGAACAATTAGATAATACCCTTTGAGCAGCCTGATTTGATGCAATCAAAAGAAAAACACAAATTAGACAACAAGCCTTTGTTCATACCAGATAGTAGTTTTTAACCTGTTCCTCCCACCATTCTCCGAGCACCTTCTTCTTCTTCTTCTTCTTCTGATTAAGTCTGCCTCCTTCAATAGACTGAAGATTCTTGCAGACTGGAATGCCCCCAAACAAGATTCTTTTTACAGGTCGACAAAGAATGGGCAGGTTGGTAATCCACCTGTGCGAAAGCAGTCAAGCGTACATGTTACCCCCCTTTCCAAGGTCAACTACATGTGCCTTAAGAACAATGGAAATATTGATCAGGTGCGCAAGGTATGAATAGAGGGTGCACTGATGCACTCACAAACTCTTTAGTTTAACACAAAAGCCGTACCTGAATGGGGTCAGCAAAATCAAATATCTACTGAGCTTAACATTGATCGCTAGGTATGTACATCTTTATACAAGTTTTACAGCAAAACAAGCGCACACTACAATGGAGAAAAGACAAATAATACCGTGATACAAGCAGTTTTCATACAGAAAGAAAACAGATATCGATAGAAAAAACTCTTCTTTCCATTAAAGCCATTTTCTGGATAGCATAACACAAATGAACATGAATTTAGGCCATGAATGCAGGCACTCCTGTGTACATATCAGTTGATGCCACAAGAACCTTTGCTTCCAATACATCAGGCATAAATGCACAAAATAATGTTTGACTGCATCATGCCATCATGCTAACTGTAGTTCCTTCTATGCACATTTGTGTTTATCCTTACATGTCATATACTGAATACTGATTTCAACAATGACTGCATCTAGACAGCAATGCTGACATATGTGCACATTGTACCTGTTTAAGCCTGAGAAAAAAACTAAAACAGCTCTATACAATGCAATGCTACATTATAATGTGCACAGCATCAATCTTGCCAATGATTAATATGTGAGTGTGCTTCAGGAACAAGCGCACCAAAGGCATTGTGATCATGATTTATGTAAGTTCATGTGATTTAAAAACACATATGCCTTTGATTACATTCTTGAACTTGTCATACATGTAAACATTCGTATTCTCTGTGAAGTAGAATTTACAAAACATAAAACTAACCACAATTTTGATCATACAACACAAGTTGCATTGATAACTGCATACCATGATCAGACTGTATAAGCAGACCTAAATCTAATCAAACTTACTACTCTCATCACACTGTGAAGTGAGTAGTGATTCAATGAAATTACCATGACCCATAAGGGACTCTATCTTGATTAATCTATTAATTCAATGATTATGCCAGTAATTCATAATACCACTCTCTTGTTTTGAGATTCACTGGCGAATGACAGTGCAAATCAAAGTATGGTAATGAACTTTGAAAAAGGTTTACTACACTTGTAAACACCGCCTCATTTTACTTTGCCACATCTTGTCATGCAGAATGAAATATTAGTCCTATGGAAGAATAGATTTTCGAAAGTACCTCCTTCATGGTTTCTCCTTCTTCTCTCAGGCCATGGGGCAGCATCCATGTCCTATCATCTCCAACTCTACACTTCACAAGAAGCACCAGCTTATCTGTCAGTCTGCGATTCAAGGAACGTCTGTCATCACCTTCATCTGCAGCTGTAGGCATTAAAATATGACCATTCTACATGCTTTATTGGCAGATAAAACAAAAACAAAAACAAAAACAAAAACAAATCACTACACTGAATACTAGACAACAGAAACCATTGCATCTTGATGAAAAAAAGGCCCTTATATTACCTCTGCCAAGGGGTAGGTTGTTTTCTTTACCATTTGTTTGTCTGTGTGCAAAATAACTCAAAAAGGGAACAGATTTAGATGAAACTTGCAGGAAAGGTTGAGAATGACACAAGGAACATACGATTAAATTTTGGTAGTGATCCAGAAACTTTTATGGATTTTATGAAGGATTTTTGATATTTTGGTAGGTAGGGTCAATGAACTTGGGAGTTCAAACTGCGCATTTATGAGGTTTTCATAAGCGCACTAAAGTGCATGCTCTAGTTTCTGCTAGGACGAGGCATGATTTACGACGTAACAAAGGCTTCTATATTGGGAAATAGGGCAATTTTTCTGCATGCATATGGGTGGAAATCACTGATTACTATGAAAGAGTAGCTGCTTGGCAGAGTTCTGCACTCTCAGAGTGCTTTTCTAGTTTCAGCTTTGTTGATGATGACTGCTCATTAAACACTGGAAAAAATTTTCACCAACTGATGTCACAAAGTAGCAATGAGTCATCGAACCAGCTTCATTATATGGACAGATAGTTGTAAAGCAGTTGTTAATCAATGTGTCTTTGACTTCTACACTCTGTGAAATGAAATTCAAACATCTTTGACAATCAATGATGATCTGCAATGCCCACAGTCTATCCAAAGAAGAGTAAGATATTCTCAAGTGCAAACTTATGTGTTGAATACATTGAATATACTGGTGAAACTAGACACTACTAATGAAAAACTTTCATTATGAAACTGAACTATAAACAAAGTTAGTCAATACTTTACCATCCATCTTCATATGAGTATGCTTTGTCAACCTATCAATTGTCTAAAATTGAAGTTTACTAATATGAGGCACAGAATAATCTAAACTCCTGAACAAATCTGGATGACACTCAGAAACCCTGTTGCAAAAAGGACTCATTATGAGACTAACTTATCAGGTAACTTAAAGAAGAATCAGCAGCTACCGATAAGTAGTGATCACGATTTCTATTTGCTGCCTTTCTAGTTGCAACTATTCGTTTTATTACGTTCTTTTTAAAACTATTTCTCTGTTGGACATTTGCACAATTTTAATGTCCAATGAACACCTTATTGACTATTTGTTTAACATTTAGCTTTCATGAAATTGGGTTGCTCTGTGAGAAATTATTTTTCCCCTTTGAGCCACGATACTTGGTATTACAAAATCTTCTCAAACCTGTAATTCTTGAAGCAGCCTGGAACTTGGAAAGTTCTTCTGTGGCTATATCTTCCACGTCTAGGGCAGTCATCAAACCTCCTCCATCATCGCCCTCTACATCCTCATCGGCCTCCTGTTCACCAGCCTGCTTCTTCTCCATTCTCTTTCTGTGCCATTGTGAGAGAAAGACAAAACATTTACCATTCTACTCCTGTGTCCTTTATAGCTTCAAGTAACCGCAATGTTCAGAATGGGAGGGCAAATGCATATAGAAGTGAAACCTGGATAAAGCCCTGTAAACAACATGAATGACAAAATTCATCATGCTGTCACAGACAGTCATCTTGAAAGGAAATTGCTTAGCAATTCTTCAGAATTGCATTTATAAATTATTAGCTAATGAGGTTAATCTATATTACATATGTATCAAAGCAGCTTTCTTCAACCCCCTCCCCCTTTTTTTTAATGAGGGGGTGAAGGGGGATTGGAATTTCTACATAACATATGATGAGTAGGTTGGAATATTTGGCTGCATTCTCTCAATTCCCTTATGGTCCTGTGCAGATCTGTATGGAAGGGGAACATTGTTGGTGAATTGTTCTGACTTTATGACAATGTACTCAACAATGAGGGTAATCTCCATACCTGTCAGCTGTCACAGCTATCTCATGCAGGGATAATGCACTCCTCTCAAACTCCACTGCCTTGACCATGTCCAAGTAACTTTGTTCAACCTCACTCATCTCCTGACTGATGACTGGAAATCTCTCCAAGCAGACTGCACTGATCAGCCTCCATGGCTTGTCTGTTTTTGCACCACTGTCCTGTGATGAGGTTGCACTGTTGCACTGGTTCCTAAAACTGCTTGAATGGAAGCTGCATCTCTGTGAATGCCATACACATCTTCCTCCTCCTCTTGCTCCTAATATCAAGTAACAAACAAACAAAGAAACAAAGAAACAAAGCTCAAGATATGTAATTGGTTATTGACAACTCATCAATCTAGATAAGATTTTTGCAAAAATTAAACTGATGTATAGAGCCACATCTTTAATATCTGTGAGCAGTGTGCCCTTTGTGAGATCAATCAGGGTTTACATTTCTTTCCTTATCAGACAGCTGCACTTGCAAAAAATTTCAAAACTCACTTGGCCTTGATCCAAAGTGGTTTGTCTGAATCGATCCAAAGTGGTTTGCCTGGATGGTTTTCATTGAAAATGAGCTGATGATTACTGGTAAAGGACTGAAAATGTTTTGTTTTGTTTTGTTTTGTTTTTTTTTTTCTTCCAAATTCCTCTCAAATAATGTACTAGGTAAATTGTCATTCAGGTACAGTTAACATACCACCCATGGAAAAGTATTGTAATCCTTTGGAATCTCATATTCCTGTCAGATATTCTGTGTGGATACACTGCTGTTCTGCAGTCTACTGTGTATCCTACATACATAATTGTAGGATCTATATCTGAGGGGATACGACTATACGGAGTAAGCAAGAGTTACATATAAAAACTACTTGCAATTACATGTACAAGTGTATGGAACATTGCACGGGTATTCAAGTCTAGCGACTATGTAGACATCTTCCACCATTTAACACTGCGCTGATGATGATGCGAGAACTTGACAGTCCTGTGACTGGGGCTTCGTGGTTTAGAGCATTGTCCTGCATCAAGCGTGCAGCAAATACAGCGACAGTGTAGACTACTTCTTTTAATGATGTCAATGACACTGAAGACTAACCTATGCAATTCTGTCAAAAAATTGCCAACTTGGATGCCCCTCTTCGATTAGATCAATGAATCTGCCTAACTGGCATACTGTCGTGCAACGAGAAATGTTCGCATGCAGTTTAATTTCACAAATTTTGCGAGAGCAAAGATAAAATGCACCAAATAGTTCTTGCCTACCAAATAGTACTTTATATGCATTGAATGCCAGTGGCAATCTGTGACTTAGTGTGACAATTTCATGCCGAAAAAAAGGCCATTTGCTCTAATTCGCAAAATTATTGAAATGTGTACGAACATGCATATTACAATATGTAATATCTAATACATGTATCTGTATTGTCAAACCAAGTCCAAGTGAAAAATAAATTTCCTTTAATTGGACAATAACTTAATCAAATCAAATCAAATCAAATTCATCTGTATTCACCAGGTGAATACAGGTGAATACCATTGTACATGGTGAATGAATTAAATTTGTTAAAATGCCTGTATATAGTGTATGGAAAGATAATGTTTTCATTCTTCTATGAAAGTTAGAATAAGAAATCACACACAGCAACAACACTCAACAGCCTACTACACTGATAGTCTACCATAATTTTAAGTTGAACTTAAAATTTAAGGGCACATGGTGTTGGTGTTTCAGTCAAATGCATACGCGGGCGCATGGCGCAATTTTCCTATAGAGACCTACGCTATCGACTCCTCTTTAGCGCTTTGTGAGTCTGAAGAAGTTCGATCAACTGTAGTTAATAGTGGTCCCATCACAGTTCGGCTTATGATTCGGCTGAGGGAGATGTAGCCCGACCAGATGCTGTTAGTACGCTGTGCGTATACTGTCGCTACTTACAGCGCCTGGGCTGTGTATAGTTAAGGGGTACGGCACTTTTCAAACTTCTTTTGTGATGTCACAATAAGAAGCACGTCATAAGTTTATCATCATAAGCACACTTCCTGGCATCACTACACTACACTACAGACTGTGTGACGCGCAGAGAAGATAACGAAAGCAGTGACCAATGTTACCGCTTTTATACTCTTGATGACAGCTCAACTTCGGCAACCTTCGTAATCGTATCGTGCTATTGAACGGTGGGCATTATCGTGATATAGTCCTCACCATAGGCCCCAACACAGAGAGCGTGCACCCGCGGACTAGGGTTAGGGTATAGGGTTAGGTAACTGCGACAGCCGGCGTGTGGCGGCTGCGCCGTGCTCCCATAAAAGATCTTCATGTTGAACAAACGGGTGCCTTTGCGGCGCTATATTTCCTTAATTTTTCAACAGAAACTACTAGGAATACTTACATGGGTCGATGAAACCTAAATGACTATCATCGGCGACTGTTTGATGCATTTCATTGCTTGTGATGCACAAAATGATGTCTTATAAGCAGCTCACCGATGTTCACAGAATGCACAATCACTTGCACAAGCGCACAGAATACTTGAACTATAACATAAGCGAAACTGCGGGGAAGCCGCCAGGACCGCGCCTGGCGGCGCGGTCTCCGGGGCTAAGGCCAGGGTTAGGTAGGGTTGTATTTAGTACGGACACGCAGCAGTGGAGACTATATCACGATTACGGCAGTATCATCACAGCGCCCTCTCACCCACCGGACTAGAATCTATCATAGACTATGCATCTTCACTTCAGGCCTAGATACAATGTACAACTTTACAAGTGAAACACGCCCTGCTGCGGCTGCGCTGCAGTGCCAGTGCAGTGGGGCTATTTTATTTCTCAATTTTGCCTTTTTTTCTTTGACTTTGCCGCCTCATCATTTATCAAGTCCTCATTGCAGCAAATAAATGACCTGACAGGCGCTTGGCTAGGCCGTCCCAGATCTAAATTCCTAAAACGAGTTGTTGTTAAATAGGGAGATCCCAACATGCCCAAGGCAGCCCCCCACCGAGCCCGGGCGGGGCAAGGCAAGTGCACGCGCCGCCAGCCTGCCGGGCAGTCGAACAGCGTATGTACCGCACGGCTGCTAGATAGCTCCGTGTAGATGTCGTGCCACATCATTCACGTGCGCGCCGCCGTGGAGCTAGACTAGATCTATCATCTAATGGTTGTCAGAATGGATTGGCTAGTGCTACGGAACAGATGAGAAAGAATAGAATATGATTGAATGTGTTATCAAATCTACTTACTTGTTCCAAGCCGAGAAAAGCCAAATAATGTCGAGGTGAACTTTACTATGGAGCCAACCCTGATTCCCGGTAGCGCCATCATTGTCAGTCTGCAAGTAGCGAGCGCGTGTACACAGTACAGCGTAGCGTTATCACACGTGTGTGTCAACTGTGTGTGTTGAGTCGAGCCAGGGAGGTTGGGAACCGTCGATTTCGCAATCTGTGTGTACTGGAACCCAGCTAGCAGCTGCTGCTGACTGAACATGTGAAAATGTAGGAGAGTTCAGTGACAAGCGCAACTTCACAGCGCAGGACGCTGCAACACTAACATCTCCTTGGCCTGACAAGATAGCCTCACAAACGAATGAAGAATGAAAACTTGACGTTGTTGACAGTGCAGTATGAACCGGAGAATTCGGCAAATCTTAACTGGAGTGGTCCTTCTCTACGTTCTGGCTAGTGTTTACACGCTTTATCTATTCTTCACTGGTAGGTTCATAATCCATAAACAATACATAATTAATTAATTATGTCATAACTTGTAATCTTGTATTGTAAAGTTGTATCAGAAGTTCAAGCTAAATTAGATGAACATGGCGTTATGGGGATTAGAATTGCATCTTCACACAGTCAGAATGAAATAATGGTGCGTATCAAATGAAAAAAAGTAACCCAGCTTCGGAGGGCTATGTACTATACCCTAACCCTAAACCAGGGCTGCCAACTCTCACACATTGAGCTTGAGACTCGCGCATTTTGGTCCTTTCTCACTCTAAAACTTTATTTCATTTGCATGCATTTCTATTGATCACTCATTTTGACTCCTAAATTATAGCATTGGCCTATGGGAGTCTCACTCTCAACTAGTTTCCAGTGTTGGCAGCCCTGCCTAAACGCACGGGTGCACGCGCACTGCGGTGGGGAGTGGTTGGCACCATATCACAATTATTCCGACTCGTACTGTACGGTATGCGCAGAGTTCTCAGCGACAAAACACAAGTGACATTTTTCGCTGTACACCGGTGCAAGCTCATCATTTTAATCGACCGCCTGTTTTCCCATTGAAAAGCACGTAAATCCAGTGAATGGGCAAATAAGTGCTAACAATAATTATGTGTAGAAACTCTATTATTAATGAGGATTTTCTTCAATTCTTTTTCCCCCTGTTTCCTCAGATTATTTACCAGTATTTCCCTAATTTTTCTTGATTTGTATTCGTGTTTGAATGTTCCAGCATATTGCGCCCCGTCCCACGCATATTTTTTTATTTTATACGCAAGAAAGCCATTGCGCGAGAGTGGTCAATCTAAAAGATAGGTGGTGGATGAGTAGTAGACTTACTATACATAGATAAAAGTGGCCGAATAGGCCAGCCTGTATGAATGCAGGTTTGTGTGTATGATGGAAACTTGTGTTATCATCCATAACCTTTAACATGTTCACCTGACTGATAACTTGGTCACTCCTGCAAAGGCCAGCCCACACAGTCCGATTTACTCTGTTCATATTCAATAACTTGCAGCGACAAACCATGTTATCAAATGGCCATGGTAAAGGTTATGGATTGTAAAGGCTAGAAGAAACCTTTAAAACAAACCTGTAGTTGTGCAGGCTGGCTAATCCTAGACAAGAAAGCTGGTGTGATTTAATCAATCCCCTCCTTACTTATGAATGGCATTACTTGTCTACCTCAATAATCAATACAATACCTCAACAACCAGAGATTTGGCTCATTCTTTATGGTTTATCCAAAGTGCCATTAAGGATTTCATTAAATTTACTTGAGATTAAACAGCCATGACCATAATGATGATACCATTGTCACTTATTTTGGATTTATGTTACTTTTATTGTGTATAAGATATACCCATTTAACTGGTTATCAAACCTCACTTCCCTTTATCAGCTGTTTCTGAACATTTGTACATGTGCATTTGATTGTTGTTATTTGTTGCTTGTTTGTTTGTTTGTTTTTATTTTGGGTTTGTTTGTTTTTAGCACCAGAAGTGAAGAAGGTTAATAACTGGTTTGATGAACAGATGAGAAGCAGTGGGAAGCATCATGCTACCAAAGACCATGAGCTAGAACAACTCAACAAGAAGCCCAGGCCAACTCCAGCAAACAGAGTAGAAGTCTTTGAAGTCTGGAGTAAAGTTGGATTAGGTGAGATTTTTGTTGTTATTTTTTTCAAAAGGAGACAGTGATGTGTAGGAAAAAAAACTCTCACTTGTTTTGCTGTCTGTATCCTCATAAAGCATTTAGCAGTAGAAAACAGGAAAACTGCCTTGAGATTAATTTGAATTATGATCATCACAAGATTGCTTATTCAAGAGTACATACTGCATCTGTTCCAGTCAGCATTGTGGGATTTTTTTTTCCATTTATTTCAAAGGTATTGCAGCTATCAACCTTAAAGAATCATCTCCAAATTAGCAACAAAATACTATTTGTCCCCAATGACAAATAACTCTGAAGTCTAAGGCAAAGGAGCTATTTCCCTCCGTTTGGGCTTATTTGGCTGAGGTGCCTTTTTCAAAACACCAATGACAGGGAGCAGTAAAACCTCAAAACATGACAAACTTTATGTCACAAAATTTACAGAAGTGGACACTTGTGGACACGCATGTAACATTACTTAATAATGGAAAGACATGCATGTCATCTACTGAACCTGCTATCCATGTTTACTCTGAAACAATGTGCGAAAAATGGGAAACATTAGATTACAGATCACGATCAACCTGCCAAAATATTTGCTTTCTCTTGTAAAATATGCACACTTTGCAAATGAAATTGCTTGAGTGATTTCCCGATATACACTACAACTGCACATGCATATTTCTTCATTTGATAGAGTTATTATCTTCTGCGCATACAGTTTTTAGATTTTTCAAAGCGCCGTTTTGTTTTCATCTAGGCTGACAGTCAGAGGTCGTTGTGATGAGATCAAAGCACGAAAGCATGTACAAAATGTTATTGTGACGCTTTTGATGGAAACGGGTGTTTGAATTAATTAGCAAGCGATGTATGTCCCTGTGTGGTAGGTCCATGCTCCAACAAATATTTTGTGCCTTGTGAAAAAATGTAACTTGATTTAGCTTACAGGTCAAATTCCATGAAAATCATGGCAGTGTAAAGTGATGTATAGTCATTGTAATCATATTCATTAAATGACACAGAGGGAAGAGATATGATTACCGCATATTTATTCCTTTATATATAAATATTTAAAAAAATCAGTGAACTATAACATTGAAAGTTTTTGAAGAATTTTTCTTCAGAGATAAGCAAGATCATAGTTCCACTTTGCACATGAGCAGATATCATAATTTGTTCCAGCAGACATGTTCCTTTTTAAATTCACAGAGATAAGCACCTGTGATGTAACGGTTATTCATGTTATCCTTTTGAATGGTGTTTTGTAGCAAGTCCACCTGACAGCAAGCCTGGTATTTGACAATATTAACTGAGAAAAAAAGTGGTTTGTAAATGCATTCATTGCAAAACAATGAATTGAATGCTTCCCTAAGTTTTGATTGATGGACCAATCTGGTTGCATGGGGGCATTTCATCAAGCTGACAAACTGTTTAATAAGCTACTGAATTCCTTGCATCTGATTGGCTGAGAGGAATTTTGTCAGAAAAAAAAAAATCTGACAAAACATTTGATGAAATGCCCCCTGGTCTGCACAAGTTCATTCTTGGTGTGAATAACACAAATTCCACAAATTGTTACATCAGGCATGCTTATGCATTAAGTCAGCTGAAAACAAGTGACGTGCCTAACCAACTTGCACACAAGCTAAATATACAAACTGGCCTATTTATTGTATTGACATGAAATTAGATGTGGAATGCAAAAGTGTTTTATGTAGACTAAAGCAAATATACAAGACTTTGATACTGGACCTTTTCAGGGATGCCAAGTTCAAAAAATGTTTATGATTGAGATTTTCATGACTAGGCATCTCGGCAAGCGAATGTGCACGCAAGCAAGGGTGTGGGAGAGGTTCTCCCCCCCCCCCCCCCCCCCCCCCCCCTTGGCCCGTGTTACCTCTTAATGGTGCGATCAGGTGCATACTTAAATGACTATTTTTTACTTATTTTGAAAGACAAAAGGAAAATATACCGTCAATTGTAGCCATCACTTTAATCCTTTGAGCTATGCTCCTTACTATGGGCAAAAATTGCAGACTTTGCCCGATGCGTGAGAAAAATGGGTACCATGCGTGAGATCGTGAGACGACCCCTATAAAATGCTTGAGTCTCACTCAGAATGCGTGAGACTTGGTAGCTCTGCCTTTTTTATGTTTGCTGAGTGTTATCAATCATTATTTGCAGGAATGAGAAAAGCATCACAAGCATATTTACCATTCAGGAGTAAAGACTAATTTCAGTGTAATTTACTTATGTATTTTGACTTTTGCCCATCAGGAACATACACCTGGGAGCATATACTGGGTGGTCAACTTGAGCCGAGACTAGGTGGCATATGGAGTTATGGAGAGCTGAAATCTAATGGCATTCTTTTCCGGTTAGTATTTAAATGTACTCACAGTTTTTTGAACTGCTCCGTAGCACTATGCAATAGACTGGGGTACTAACATATTCAAATTTTATGCATGCCTTTCTTACAAGAGCTCTTCTTGACAACCTGAAAGCTTGCCCAAGGTACAAAGTATGCCTGATGTAGCCAAAACTAACATATGCAAATTGGATCCCAGGTATGAAATGTGTTTTTCTTAGGTGCAGGTTGATAGAATAGTTTGGTATTAGGTCAGGACAGAAGACACACCCATAAATTTGAATATGTATGTAAAGTGGTCCATTAAAAGCACTGAAAATCTTTTTCACAGGTTCTGTATGCTAGAAAAGCATTCATTTATCATGTATTTGCATCAGTGTGAATCACATATAATTTAACTACACTCTACCAGCTGTCACAGTGTGAATACTGTAGTTCCTCCTCCGCATTTGCATAATATTCAAATCTAAGCTTACTTTGAATAGGGAATAAGGGAGAACAAGAGAGTGGGCTTTGCTATCAGTCTTGTCTAGGAAGGCAACAACACATAGTCCAGGGTTTTTACAATCTTGGACCAGATGTGCTCTGTTGTGTAGAAAGAAGGTGGGGTCTTTTTGTGCTTGTGCAATCATGCATGGTGCACATGAGTGGGCGTACAGTTGTAGGAGGGCTAAGATATGAGAGGAAGGTATGATAGTGGGCAGATGACACCAAGAGCTTTTGGCAGCAGGATGCCTTGCTGAGGAGCTGCCACAGGCTCTCCTGTGGGTGTGTGGTAGCAGTAAGTTTGGGAGCACCAAGGATGAGGCACATGCTCAGACTTGCAGGTTATCCAATGCATGTCGGGCACTACCAGAATATCACTTCCAGTGCAAACCTTTGGCAGCACAGGCTCGGAGAAGCACCCATTTCCCCCAGCTTGACTCACACTTTTCAAGAACTGTAAGTGGTTAGGAGCTAAATTTATATCATTTGTATTTAGTTATGTTATTTTTCACACATTTCATGAAATGAAAGAAAACCTTAGTAGCCAATAATTGGGTAAAAGAATTTCTACTAGGAAAGTGTGAAAAGTAATATTTGAAAGTCAGAAGGTAAAGCAAACTGTCCAAGGTCATTTTAATGGCAGCTTGCCGTACAATTATTTTTATGTAAATCTATTTTACATGTGGTCTTTGTGAAAACTGAATTATCAATAGTAGATTCAATGGTATGCAAGGAGAAATTTGTCTTATGGCAAGTGTGATGTATATATTTCATGTATCATGGTTAGTTGGAAGTTTAATAGAGTCAAAATTATTCGTTAGAAATTGCAAGTGTGATAAACAATATTGCTTTAGGGTAAATTGTTGAGCAGTTCATAGCAAAGTAATGGTCAAGGTATGATTGATGGACACAGCTGCATAGCTATAGTCTGGACTCTTGTCTCTAGCACTGGTAGCAGGTATAATTCTCATGAAGATTATTTAAGGAGATAAATTAAACGCATTAGAATTTGTATTTCCTATTTGGGATGAATTTTAAAATGTCAAAGACTAGTCCTTTGTGATTTTTTTTTTTTTTTTAAACCAAGCAAGCAGGCAGTTCACTGGTTTGTGAAATTGTATGGTTTAGTTGTGCCAGCATGTAAGAGAAAGAGGTTTGATTTATTTTGTATGTTGGATGTACATGCATATAGAGTAACTGCGGCAGTAAGCGGCCGTGCAGCCGTTCGCGGCAGGTACAACATACACGGTAATATACCGCTAAACACAGCATTGCACTGTTACATGCACACTACACATATACTAACACACTAGCAATCAACAAAAACCAACCAATGAAATGGGCACGATCTGACGAAAGTGAAATTTTCTCACCTAAATGACAACATATCGCATCCAAAATAAAATTTTGGGTACTTCTTAACATAACAATTAAGAAATAATGGTCCAAGAAACTTGATCTTTTGTCGTTTTCCCGATGATATGCTCATGGATTTTGAAAACATATCCTCACATAAAATAGAACTTTCGCGAGCCGATGTGGGCCGCCATATTTGTTCGGAAAGTGGATGTTACCATCGAAAAAATTCAGAAAAACACGAGAAAGACATCAACAACACCGCCAGAATTGCGATCTTGTTTGCAACCAATGCATGTGCGCCAGCTATTTTCACATGCTTTCGCAATGGGAATTGGCGCTTACGCAATGTTCGCGAGACATGTGAAGGCGTTCAGCTAAAGATCGCGGAGCACGCGCGTATTGCATAGGGATTGTACATTGTGCCGCAAGCAGAAATACTACGTTGCATAGCGCCCTTGTCGGCGAAAATTGTGCCGAGTTTTGTCCTGGTAAATCATGAAAACTGCGTTGGTCAATGGTAAATTTCTTTTTTGAAAACAATTGCATTAATGAATAATAATCTTGTCTATGATATATGAAGTGGTTGAAAATAATTTGCCTGATTTGTTTACAAGTTGGAAAAACCCTTAACAATGCTTAAACTGCCGCAAACAAGATATTTTACTCTAGACTACTCTATCCAGATGGGAGCTCCAGATAATTCATGTGACAAAGGTGAAAATGGCAAATTGAGGTTTTAAGGAACCAGTATGATAGACACCAATATGATAGAATCATTTCACTTGATAACCCCAAACCTGAATTCATACAAGGGATAAGCTTGGCTCAGCACATCAGGAAATATATTCTTACACCGCCGGCCAAACGTTTTCAAAAGTTTTGGGGATGGGGGGAGGGGCCCCACTTCTGGGTTTCATGAGCTAACAAGCCCCCCCCCCCCCAAAAAAAAAAAAAAAAAAGAAAAAAGAAAAAAAAGAAAGGCCTTCAGGGCAACTTCTGGTGCCACTTCTGGGTTTCTTCAGCTGTCAAGCAAAAAAAAAAAGGGGGGGGGGGGAATCTGCAGCACGCAAAAACATATTTTTACCACGCTCACACTTTAAGGTTTCTATTTCTTTCTCATGCCACTTACGCACTTCCGGGGTTTAAAAAAGGTGGGGGGGGGGTGGCTAAAGTGGTGACACCTTATGTATTCTTTTGTATGGTGCCAAAAAAGGGGAGCACTTTTCATAAGTACATACACCAAGATTTCAGATTTTTGTGACCATTTTGGATTTCCGAAAAACCCTCGAGGGGGCAAGATTCGCAACACCCATTCGGATGCAGCACCCTTGAAAATGGATGAAACCATCAAATCTTTTAATTTTTTACGATTTTTAAAGGAGTATGTAAGAATTTATTTTCAACAGCCATTTTGCATCACCAGATTTGGATTTGTCACCTTCAAAAAATGAGCGAACCTTCGAAAACAAGGTTAGACTCAGAATGTGACTTTGGCACCCAGACTGCATTAAATAGATTTGCTATAAAATTTCTTATACAGCAGATTTTTTTTAAATAATTTTTTTGATGGAACATATCAAAACTTGCACCTTTTAAATGGGTAAAAGGAAAGTCTTGGCATTGGTTTCAAAGCCAGACGTTTATAAACTATGTCTTGGAAGGTCAATATGTTAGTATTGTGTGTACATGTATGATTGTGCAATGAAACAGAAAAGCTGTTGACGATGGGGAGTTTGCTGTCGACTACGCTGAAAATGCAGCAGAAATGATTGGTGTTTACTTTCCCATATACAATGTCTTTAATGGCATACATATGTACATCTTGCACTTTTCACTTTCTACTGATGAAATTAGCCGCTTCTGGCGGGTGAAGTAAAAAAGGAAAGGGGGAAATATTAGGAAGATATGCGTATGCAGTCAGTATAATTGTGTGTAGTGTGCAAACACACACAAGATTTTGGTGGAAATTTTATGATCATTATTTTATCTCTATTTTGTGAGAAGTCATAGTGAGAGACTAAATGCCATCCACTCCCAACCCTTGTGTAGTAAATCAAGGTATTAACCCATTGAAAACGAGTCCCAAGTATACTCGGGCAGGTGTCTCTGAGAAATGCGTGTTATAGCAAATCAGTCTGTCCTTGACAGGTTAAAGAAAGCAAAGTCCAAATATATGGTAGATGTGGACTGAGTGAAAGCAGCAATATTAGAACACATTAGTGAAAGTTTGAGGAAAATCAGGCAATGGATTCAAAAGTTTCGGTGCCATCATCGCTGGATAAGGAGGCTACATTACTTCATGACCTCAGTATGGACAGCAATATAAAGAAAATAAAGATAGAATTCAATGTTTTTTTCACTTTTCTAGCATAATGAAAGAGCACTTGACTTGCCTCTTTTAAGAAAGCAGGAGGAATGATATTACCCTTTTAAGATATGTCGGGAACAAGTTTGGGAAATGTGTGTTTTTCATGAAAAAATGGAATTTTGTGGAATTATTATCCTTATCTTTTTCCATGCTGATTTCTTTTAAAGGGTAATTCCATCCTGATTTGGTGCATTGCATCAAAACAGGAAAATCAGAAAAGAAAATCAGTGAATTTTTTATTTTTTGAAAAAAAAAACAAGTAACACAAAAAAGTTATGAACCAAAAAATTATAGAAAGTCACAACTTGCCAACTCAGTGACACAGGTGTTGAGCAGCTCTCCATTTTGTTTGTACACCAAAAGTCACTAATTCTTATCTTTCTTCTGTTCTTGATTATATACAATGAGACATTTAAATGCAAGATGTTTTTTTCATGTTCTCGGATAAGGTCTGTGTGAAAATAGTTGAGCAAAACGAGAATTAGTGAAATTATGTGTACAAAACAAATTGAGAACTGCTCAACGCCTACCTTAGAATTGCCAATTTGTCGTACTCTCTAAACAAGTTATCAGTTCATAACTTTTGTGTTTGTCTAATTTTTTCCCCAAATTTTGACTGATTTACTCCTGAATTTTCTGTTTTCATTCGAAGCAACATGCCATCAGAATGGAATTCCCCTTTAAGCAGAGATTAAGCATTGTGAATATCAAAAGGTTTTCACAATACTACCAAAGTTTGTATTTTTTTATTCATTTTGAGAGCATACCTTTATTGTCGATGTAACTGAAGAATAGATTATCATTGTGTAGTTTGATGGGGTTATCTTTAGTGTTAATGTCTGGAATATCTCTTTCAGAATGAGACATGGTGATGGAGTTATGCCCGACAAAGTACCCCAGGATGCAGAAAACGTCGTTCTCATTTTGAATGGACGATCCCGGGACACAGTTTACCACACCAAGACCTGGCTGGACCACCTGGCATCCTACCCGAGACTAGCCCGAGTTGTGCTCATGCTGATAGGCAATGAACAATGTCAGAATGACTGGGTCTTGCCTTACATGAAGAGCAATGGAGGAAGAATAGACCTACTCTTTATCGTGTATGACACCAAGATAGTGAATGGACAAGACATTCTGCAGTGGCCCTTGGGTGTGGCAACGTAAGTGATGGCAAACATTTTACCAGTACATGGAATGATTGCTAAATGTGGATTTGAATGTCCTGTACTACCGAAGATAATGAGGAAAGAATATTTCTGGGATGGTCACAATGTAAGAACTCATGGATACTCGGTAGTATGTTTTTCAAACATGATTGGTATTTGTATCTAGAAGTTTTAAAAATCTGTAAAGTTTTGCTGTGAATTTCACGGAAAAAATGATCCACTAGTCTCTCTGATGGTGTGAAATTCCATTGTACAGGAGAAAAATGTTATGACAAACCGAGATAGAGAAATATTGGATGTTTTGAGGAAATTTCTGCTTACCCTCATCTTCTTCCACACCAGTCAATGTATAAAGCCACTCTTATAATGAGATTGGCTATGACCAAAAAAAAAAGCAGTTTTAGTGCTGAAGTTGCACATTACATGGTCCTGGACATACATAGTGGCATACCTGTCACAATGTGATTATATTGATGTTGCAAGATTTCGGCTATGAGGAAATGGGTGGATCCTGACCTCTGTTACATCTAATTTCCCTCTGTATTTGTTGTATATTTAAGGTACCGTGGCTTTCCTGTGGTCAATAGCAGTCAGCTGCACCTTGCTTCTCCACGGCACTATCTGTGTAATTTCTTGGGCACAGTCTATCCTGGTTCATCACGTGAACAGCTGTCAAGAATCATGGCCAGTCATCAACTCCAGAACTACTGCTACGTGAAAACCCGAAAAAAGTAAGCTGTCGGACTTTGAGAAATTTCCACTGTATGTGATTAAAGAAAGACGTAAAGGTCCCTTGACAGGGTTGGGTTTGAAAGTGGTGTATATGAGGGGACCCTAGTAATACTGAGCAAACTAATCCATGCTAGATGATTATTTCTGATTCCAGCAATTTAAAGGGATCAGGGTGCCATCAGTTGATGCCTAGGTGGACAGGGTGCTCCAACCACAAATTATACATATATTCATTTTGTGATTCTTTGTAAAAGTTCAGGTTGCTGCATTTCTGATCTCTCACCAAGTCAAAACAACCAGCGATGCCGATAGGTCAATGCACATGTGCTGAAATATAGACTTAAAATCAGATTTGAATGAACTTTGGTAAAAAAATGTTAAGCAAACAAACCAATGAATGTCAATATGACTGTCCATCTCTTACAAGACTGGATTTGGAAGTCAAGTGGCAGGCATGCACAGGGATGTCGTGTCCTATGCCAATTTTTGGGAATATTTGGATGTATATTTTATAGTAATTGGAGCATCTTTAGATTTTGATACCCACTATAACACTGTTTTGACCCAAACACAAGTATTGACAAAATTCCGTTGATAGTAACCCAAGCTTGACATGTCCAGTACTCCTTTGGCAATTTTGAACCACTTTCAAGTCCTTGATATGTAAGGAGACCAGAATGTCTGACCCTTTACTCCTATTACAGGTTACGATTTGTTTTATCAGTGTATTCTACACACTGTGGTAGTACACGAGTGTAGCACCAGGCTGTCGGAGGCACCACCATAGCACAGGAAAAGATGTACAAAAGTGTAAATGATTTGTTTGTGTATAGGAAATAAATTCAAGATTTGGATATGTCTTCTCATTATTGATGTTAATATTCACCCTTGATGAGGACACAAATCAGATATTCTGTAATTCGTCTTTCCGAAAGGTTTCACAGATGACTCATTTCATAGATTTTTTTTCTAATTTGATATCTGTACACATGTGTATAGCATTGTGTGTAGCTATTGTTCCATGGTGTGACAAAATTCCCAAATGAATGAGGCCATGATATATAAGTGGAAAAAGGGTTATTCCTAATGAGATCTGCCCCATGAATACGCTAAGTTTTCAGAAAACCTGAAATGATTTGCTTTTGTGAATTTATACAATGTATCATTACCAGTTGGGAGCCAGATGAGACTGAAGCAAGCCTGCAGTCCTACATCAATGTCATCACCCAGAGTGACCTCACACTCAGTCCCGTGGGCATGAACCCAGAGTGCTACCGGATTTACGAGGCCTGCGCCCTGGGATCCATGCCAGTCGTGGAGGACCTCCCAACCGAAGGGGACTGCCTGCACAGCCCATTCAGATTGCTGAAGGAGCACGGTGCACCATTCATCTATGTCAAGGACTGGAGCGAGTTGCCAAATATCATCGAGGAGCAGCAAAGACTGGCGGTGGATGAAGTTATCCGGAGGCGGCAGGATCTTGTTGCATGGTATGAGGAATTTAAAAGTATCATGAAAGATATTCTCCTAGGTAAATTGCAGGGATTGTTTCCAGGGTATCAGTTCAGGTGACAGATACTACTGTTTATGTTGTAGCCAAAAGTTTGAAGTGCTGTGCAATGTTCTAATTGTTGAAATTCTGTTTCTACTCATAACAACATGGCATGATCCATTGTGGCATATGTACAATGTGGTTTTGTAGTCCAGATTACTAATCAAATCGTGAAAATCAATTCTTTTCTGCCTCAAAGGAATAGGGTGTAATAGGGTGTGGAAGATATGAGAGGGTACAAATAACACATATGGTACAAGGTGTCTAGAATCTGGATCCATTGTATCCTATACTTGCCCTTTCCTTGATTTTCCAGGCTTGCCAATTTTCTAGTACAGACGTTACCAGGGTTGTCTTTCTGTTTTCGCATTTTGTTTTTATATTTCCTGCCTTTGTGTTGGTAGCCTTTATGGGTCTATGCTTCTAACCATCAATACAAGAGATATCTCGAACCCCCAAAACGTGGAGTCTTTTAGGGTGGTATCCCATTATTTTGGCCAAAGATTCTCTCAAAATCTAGAGTGAAGTGGTCTTCATACACATCTCTCCTCCTATGATACAAGTGGGAATGAATATTGAATTTTTTGCGGCCTTATGTGCAACTATATTTTATGACAATTACCAGCCTTTTCGGAGGATCTTGAGCCCCGACATTTTGGCTTGGTACGCAGGTAGATGAACAACCAGGTGCTTATCTCAGATAAAATCAAAAGAAATGTTGAAACAACAAGATGAAGAACTGAATGTTCGATAGCAAGACAGAGGTGAAGTAAATGGTTAATTTAATTTTCCATTGTGTATATGGTGCAGTGTCAAAATGGATGAACAGGCAAGCATGGCCTATTGAGTTTAGCCTAGGTAGACATAGCTCACATGTCTTGTAGCACAAGTGATTGCTCTGCTCCCCGAGTTTATATTGTTCAATCATCACGGATTTACTAGTGAGGCAAAAGATATCAAATTACATTTACTCCATTCTTTACTGCCCCAGATACCAATCATACAACATCCTGCATGGCTACCACTGAAAGAGCCATGATGAGAATAAAAGCTTGGCCTTTTCCAAGGGCAGAATGATGTAGAACCCAGGAAATGTTCCTTTTGTATGTTGTATAATTATTGTGACATTTAGGCAAATTACATAGATCTAGGGTTAGGCAAAGGTTTATGCCCAATAGCTTCTGTGGGTCCTTGGGTGACGCGGACTTGGCGTCCTAGGGTTAGGGTTAGAGTTGGTGTCCAAGGGTGGCGCTGGTGACATGGATCCCAATGCCCCGTTTCCTCAGTAATTCTGAAACCACTGGCTTTCGGTGGCCCCAATGATTTCTTTACAGATACGACCATGTTTTGTTTTTCATAGGTCTGGAATGGATTGGCAGTAGCCTGAAATGTTTCCCATTGTCTCTGCTGTCAGATTGAATTTCCTGCAGCTGATATTTCTTTTCAAGTTACCACATTTGCCCTGATCTTTAGTGCCTACAGATATTCATTCTCTGTGAGGAAACCTGGGTTCCTTATTCAGACATTACCCTCCCTGTGTCGGGAGTAATGTGCTCATTTTCCTCGAGAGAGACAGGATTTCTGACATTCTTCTTTCTTTTAAAGTGTTCTACTCTTCGTTGAGATTGTCTGGGATAGAGATTCCCTTTCTTTCAGCCATCTTGACTGCCTTCTGTTGTCATTGTATTAGGCTCGCAATTTCTGCTCCAACTGGGTATTCCAATTTGCAGATGTGTACTAATCCACAAATACACTTTTGTACAAACAAAGTCAAAGGTTATTACTCCTATGTTGTAGACCCACTTCTTTGGCTTTGGTGTAGATGAAATTGTTGATGGTAGAAAGAGCAATTTCTTGACATATAACCAAATGGTCATATCTTTCCTCCAAATTTAGGTTCTATTGAACATTCCTTTGGTTTGTCATATGCTATTCTAATGACATGTGTGGTCAACATACTTAACTTCCTTCTCAATTTTAGGGCTGCCTTTTCTATATTCTCACATTATTAAATCAATTGTTCCTCCACTTGGATGAATACCTGGTCATGATCTAGACTAGGGACCTATCTGTATTTCCAAGTATCTGGCCATTTTTCCAGGTTCAATGGACCATGGCCGACTTGGACAAATAAACATAGTTTATAGTGATATTAGTAGCATACACAGTATATATTTGATGCCCAGTAGTGTGTAATTTCATTGATATACAAATTGAATAATGTAGGGTTAATGACACTACCTTGAGGGAGGCCAGCTTGGCATCTGCAAGTGTCCAAGAAAGTGGAGTTTATCCGCACTATAGGACACCTGCGTTACCATTTGACAGATGTCCTGCCCCAGTCAAATTCCCCTCGAGATGACGATTCATTTGGCTATTTAAAATGGAAAATTTCACGTAACAAGGTCCCATGTGGGCAAAGTGAGACTTGAGATAAAACTAGAAGTAAAGAAAAAGAATTGTTGCGCAGCCGGACAAAATGAGACCCCCACCTTCCCCCATCACCAACGAGCTGCAGCCAAAGGAACAGGATAGAAAAAGATTAGGAAGATCAATACGATAAAAATAAAACTCAACAGAACCAGTGGGGGAGCTTGATGGATCGTCATTCAATGTGAATAAATGACATGGGGTCATTATTAGATGAATAAAACAAATTTGGATTACCCCAATATTGACTCATTTAGTTCTTTTGTTAAAGCTGTATAAATTCGTATCTTTATTTCAAAACTTAAAAGGCATTCAACCATAACAAATAAGAACAAATCGATCATCTGAGGACTGGGCAAGACGCTGCATGACTCCAGCAGTGGGATGGTGGATTCGAAAGATGGGATAAAAGCAGGCAGTCAGGGGAGTAACATAATAAAAGGAGACAGTCAACTAACCTCATGGAAATAAATAACAACCAACTGTCCTCGTCACTAATGAGTCACAGCCAAAGTAACAGGATATTAAGAAATTGGGAAGATCCAATACGATGAAAATAAAACTCATTAAAAATGTATTAAAACTGTATAAATACGTCTCTTTATTTGAAAATTTAAAACACATTCAACCATAACAAATTTAAAAAATGGTAAGATTGCACGTAACAAGGCTCCCTGTGGGCAGAGTGAGACTCGTGAGAAAACAGGAAGTAAAGAAAAAGAATCGTTATCTAATCAGTGACAGGAGGCGGACAAAAAGAGACCCACCGTTGCGGTCACTAACGAGCCGCAGCCAAGGAACAGGATATTAAAATATCGCGAAGATCAATACGATAAAAATAAAACTCGACAGAACCAGAGGAGGAGCTTGACGGATCATCATTCAATGTGAATAAATGACATGGGGTCATTATTAGATGTATAAAACAAATTTGAATTACCCCAATATTGACTCATTTAATTCTTTTGTTAAAACTGTATAAATACGTATCTTTATTTCAAAACTTAAAACACATTCAACCATAACAAATAAGAACAACTCGATTGTCCGAGGACTGGGCAAGACGCTGCACGACTCCAGCAGTGGGATGATGGATTTGAAAGATGGGATACCGCGGCCACCTTTCCGATCTGGGGGTGGGACTTGCGTTGGTGGAATCTTTTGGCAGATGTAATGCCCCGTGCATAAATTTCCTGGTCTCCTTGTCGACCCTATGAAGGGTTCCTTTCTTTGCACTGCTAAGCACAAGGCTTTAGTGGTGCTGCGCTGCCAAAACATTGACTAACGCCCAGATCTTCTGCTGCGGCTTCAGTGGGGCTCGCTTTAGCAGCGAAAGGTCACTCACCAAGCGAGCTAGGGCCCTCGATGGGCCCTCCGTCCCTCCGGCTCCAACCGGACACGCCCAGGTACTTATAAAAGTCCCCAGGACCCATCGCCTTAATCTTCCCGCCACTCGTGTCGAAAGTCATGTCCTTGTCGGTCACCCACTTCTTTCGTTTGGGGTCACTTACTATCGACATGGTGGCACACTAAGAAAGCCCTATCTCCAATCTAACCTTTGCAGCCCCAGCTTCTAGGCATCGAAGCTGGGTAGCCAACCCTGTGGCTGTACTAGCACTGAGGTGATCGTGAGCGGCCTATACTCACTGGGGCCCTCCGGGTGTGAGTACTTGGGGATGAGAACGGTTCTCCCCTCTCTAAGTGCGGAGGGGAGACCAAAGACCAAAAATCCATTAAAGAGCCACTGGAGTTTAAGTGTATTGACCTGCACAAGGTCTTTTAGTACTCTTCCATCCCGTCCAGTGGCGGTTCCCTTTTTGGAGGCCTTAATTGATTTGTTTATCTCATCCGCAATCACTTCCCAAAAGATCCACCCATTATTGTTCCATCCCCTCCGGGAAGGATGTGGCCGCACCTGGAACCTTACCGTCCAGAATATCTCTGCATGTGCGGCCCCTATCCTTCTTCCAACTCTGCTGGGTCTGTCGGTACTTCCCATTGGGATTTTCTTTTCTTGGTCCCGCCCTGCTGGTTGGCCTGAAGGGCTGCAGGGCGGCGTCGTGAGGTGGCGCTTGGGAGCCACTCCTCCAGCTCCGTCTGGGGAGGGGACCCGAAGGCCCAATTCCCCAGAGATCCTCACAAAGGCCTCTTTCAGGGTCACTGGTGGAGTGGTCCCCTCACTCGAAGCTCGCGTTGGGCCCGAGCTATCATCCGTATCGGCCGAGACCGCAGCGGCGGCCTCGACCGATGTCTCCACCGAAGAAGGAGGGCCAGAAGTTTCTTCCGTGGCTTGCTCGAGCCCGGGTTCAGCAGGGTTTGCTCCCACATCCGAAACCCCTTTGCATCTCATTTCCCTGAGGAGGGCTGAGTACCTGGCATTTTTGCGCCGCATGCCTTTTATAGACTCGATTGTTCTATGCGGCAACACTTTCGAAATGATTTGATTGAGATTGTGTGTAGAAGCGGGTGCGGAGATCTCCGCACTCGCAGCCAGTCTCGAGAGAAAACGTGAAGTAAAGAAAGAATCGTCATCTAATCGGCAACGCGCATTGGGACAAAATGAGATCCCCACTGTCCCCATCACTAATGAGCCGCAGCTAAACTAACAGGATAGTAAAAGATCGGGAAGATCAATACGACAGAAATAAAACTCATTAAAAATGTATTAAAATCGTATAAATATGTCTCTGTACTTCAAAACTTACAACACATTCAACCATATCAAATAAAAAGGAAATGGTAAGATTACACGTAACAGTACAATAAAAATTAAAACTCAACAGAACCAGAGGGGAAGCTTGACGGATCATCATTTGATGTAAATCAATGACATGGGATCATTATTAGATGCATATGATAAAATTACCCCAATATTGACCCATTTAATTATTTTATTAAAACTGTATAAATTGTCTCTTTATTTCAAAACTTAAAACACATTAAAAAACAACAAATTTTAAAAATGGTAACATTACACATAACAAGGCCCGTGTGGGCAAAATGAGACTCGAGAGTAACAGGAAGTAAAGAAAAAGAATCGTCTAATCGGTGATGCGCAGCGGGACAAAATGAGACCCCCACCGCCCCCATTGCTAGGGAGCCACAGCCAAGGGAGCAGGATGATAAGATATCAAAAGATCAATACAATAATATTGAAACTTAACAGAACCAGAGAGGGACCCTAACAGATCATATCATTCAATGTGAATAGATGACATGGGATGAATATTAATGTATATTACAGGTTAAAATGCAAATTGTAAATATCGTGCATACTGAGCACTACACTATTTGTACACATGTGTGCTTCAATAATTATTTGAGGCATTTGGCGATTTATTAAAGCAAAATGGACGCGCCATGAGTGTCCTCTCGCTTATTTCACTGACAGGGACAGTGTATCCCATCACTTTGATGAAATCGAGGGTAAAAAGGGAGAGGCTTGTTTGGGTCATATCTTTCAAGTTGACAGACTCCATTTTCAACGCCATTATGCCAGTCTCTGGCCGGCCCTCTAGCCTTTACGGATCTTTGTGAAACGTTTATCTGATGCTAGATTTGCTAGCGCTGCTGCCGTTTTATACAGCATTCGCAGCGTCCACTGACAGGCTTGTGCCTATCACCAGGATATGGCCTCCATAGAACATGGAAGCCTCGTTCAAGAAGCCTGGAACATATCCAGGGCTTTGTCCAACATCCTAATCACAAATCAAAGAAGGCCTGGGTGAGTTTGATAGTACCACTCGGTGCAATCATGCAAAGCGTTCTCGCAGGACTCTTGCTGAGACCAAGTAGCTCAGCAACAGGGGCATTCCGAGGGCACCAGGTACCTCAGGCTCTGATTACAAAGCCATGTTCATTGCCCTTCAAAACACCATAGAGGGTCCTGATCATCGGTACTAACGAAGAATACTTCCAAACTTTCTCCTCATAGGCGTCCTTTAGACTTCATGTCTTTGTCCTAGACCACAGTGGGGTCAACTACAAATACATAATATAGTACATAAATGGGTATTTGAATGTTGACCAAATTCACTCAAATTAGATTAAGTGATGGCAATGTCAAATTTCAAATTTTATGCATAAATGGGAGGGGTATATATACATTTGTATATATAAAACGTGAAGCGGGTCTTGGCCTCGTACGTGGTGGGTACTGCATCATTGGTATATGTGTGACGGAAGGAAAACTTGCAGTATAGACGTTGCAGTGATGTTCGGTCTTGCCTTTATTCCCCAAGCTTTCGGCTGTTTCACCAGCCTTTCTCAAGGGCTTGATGAGACATAAACATAAAAGCAAAATAGCAACCAATTTGCATGCATTTGAACAGAAATAGAAATAGTAATAACGAGAAGCCAATCAAACGGAATGTAGACAGTAACACCAATTTGCATACATTTCAACAGAATAAGGCAAACAACAAAAACAAAACAAGGCAAAAGAAAATCGAACAAACATGGACAGCAATATTACATTTGCTCCAACGGAAAGGCAGTATTATCACATACACTTGCAGTGAAAAAAATGAAATTGTAGTAGTTTATTATAGGTAATATAGGTTATATACCGTTAAGTACAGATTGTGACATGGGGGTGATTACAATGTTGACCCATTTTTTTCCATTAAAACTATATCCATTTATTCCAAACTAAACACTTAATCATCACTGACAGTTATTAACTTAGTTGACAAGCTGTAAATACCAAAACCAAATTAACTTGACATTCTAAAAGGAGAATGCAGATGTGGCCTTGCATGAGGGAAGTTGGTTTGTGACCGGTAAAAGAAAAAAGAGTGAGGAATGGAGGACACCCAAAGAAAAGTAACTAAAATATAAGGATCAGAAAAAACCGAGGAGCCGGTAGAAGAAAAGCACCTGTGCTGGGACATGGCAAAGTTTTTGTTAAATCATAGTGTGAGAGGGTGAACGCCAATGAAAAAAAACAAGGAGTGGAGTGAGGATGTAACCAGTGGAATTAGTGCACTGGAAACAGTCTCCTACCTCGTGGAACTAACCATTGTCGCCCCGTTGGGAAACCGGTTGCCGTGGTAGGGAGCCCCACCGTCAGCTTGCAATTTAAGGCGCGCAGGCCGCAGGCCCCGGGGTTCGCAGGTGGGCGTAATTCCCCCACCGTAGAGACCCACTCAATAACGTGCGGCAGCCAGAGAAATAGGATATTAAAGAGATCAGGAAGATTAATACGATAAAAATAAAACTCAACAGTACCAGAGGGGGAGCTTGAAGGATCATCATTCGATGTGAATGAATGACATGGGGTAATTATTAGATATCTATAACAAATTAGAATTACCCTAATATTGACCCATTTAATTCATTTATTAAAACTGTTCAAATACATCTCTTTATTACATAAATTTAAAACACATTCAACGATAAAAAATGGTTACTGAACACAGTTGAAAGATATGGGTCCGTGGTTTGTTGGATATATTCATCACCATTTTTGTAAAATAGTATTACTTTGACAAGCTTAAGGCCATCAGGGTAGTCACCCGAATCCGATGAAGAATTAAATATATTACACAGAGGTTTGAGAATAATACCAATACTTGATTCCACAAGAGCAAAATCAAAACCATCATAGCCACAGCTCTTTTTGGTTTGCAATTCTAACACAGCTTTCTAAATATCATATTCTGTTACTTCATTCAAGTACATAGAATCAGCAAAACTTCCTTTTATATATTCATTATAATCATCGAAAGAAGAATTTCCTACTATTTGTGTGTGGATACTATGGCAAATAGAAATAAAATATGAATGTAACATCAAGGGTCTTGGAGGATATTGCAAAAGGAGTCAAATGGTCACTTAACATCAGTCGTAACTATGCCCACTTTCAAAACCTTCTCTGGGTTATTACATACTAAATTGTCTGTTGTTGCAAAAGAAGTTGTAATACGTGTGGGCTTAGTAATTTGAGGCATTAAAGAAAATGTTGTGACCAAGTCAAAAAAAATCATTTCCACTAGACAAAATAGTATACTTCACACAGCAATATTAAAATCCAAAGCAACCTACGAAACTTGATTGTCCGAGGACTGGGCAAGATGCTGCATGACTCCAGCAGTGGGATGGTGGATTCGAAAGATGGGATACCGCGGCCACCATCCTGATCTGGGGGTGGGACTTGCGTTGGTGGAATCTTTTGGCAGATGTAATGCCCCGTGCATAAATTTCCTGGTCTCCTTGTTGACCCTATGAAGGGTTCCTTTCTTAGCACCACTAAGCACAAGGCTTTAGTGGTGCTGCACTGCCAAAACATTGACTAACGCCCAGATCTTCTGCTGCGGCTTCAGTGGGGCTCGCTTAAGCAGCGAAAGGTCACTCACCAAGCGAGCTAGGGCCCTCGACGGGCCCTCCGTCCCTCCGGCTCCAACCGGACACGCCCAGGTACTTATAAAAGTCCCCAGGACCCATCGCCTTAATCTTCCCGCCACTCGTGTCGAAAGTCATGTCCTTTTCGGTCACCCTCTGCTGGGTCTGTCGGTACTTCCATTGGGATTTTCTTTTCTTGGTCCCGCCCTGCTGGTCGGCCCGAAGGGCTGCAGGGCGGCGTCGTGAGGTGGCGCTTGGGAGCCACTCCTCCAGCTTGCCCATCAAGAGGTCCTGAGCTCCCTCTGGGGAGGGGATCCGAAGGCCCAATTCCTCAGGTTCTTTACAAAGGCCTCTTTCGGGGTCACCGGTGGAGCGGTCCCCTCACTCGAAGCTCGCGTTGGGCCCGAGCTATCATCCGTATCGGCCGAGACCGCAGCGGCGGCCTCGACCGATGTCTCCACGGAAGAAGGAGGGCCAGAAGTTTTTTCCGCGAAAGATTTGAATTTTCTGCAGCAAATCGGACAGATGGATTTGTCCTGGTCGACGTCAGCACCGTTTTCAAGACCGGTGTTGCTCATACTGTGGTTATAAAACACAACGATCAAGAAAACGAAACAAAAGAAAGAAAAGAAAAGTGTGTGCCCCTAATTGTAGTCCTAAATTTGAACTTCAATAACAAAACAGAAAGGTAAAAAACTACAAGGCTAGCTTGAAGGTTCGGCTGGACCCCAATTGGACGCCGATGTTTTCGTCCAGTTCCCCTAGGGCCCAGTCGAGAGTGATGTTTAAAGGGTAGGGAGACAGTCTCCCTGTAGAACTCCCCTTTTGCAGTGTACCACTGTGTCAAACACCGTGGTGGTGGCGTCGCCATATACGCCCTGGATGTACTCCACCAACGGTTTCGGCAACCCCATGCGAGTGGTGGCCGCCAACATCGCCTCGTGTCCAACGGAGTCAAATGCTTTCTGAAAACCTATGAAGGCGCAGTGTGCGCAACCAGCAATTCCTTGGTTTCTTTGATGACTCCTTGGAACAAGGCCAAGTTGGTGTTCGGGGGAAGTCAAAAACGTAACCAGTAAGAAAAAAGAACTGAATGGAGAACACCCAAAGAAAAGTAACAAAAATGTAAAGGTAGGAAGTAACGCCGGGACAGCCGGCCGGATAACTAAACAAAAACGGTACACATGTATTTGAGCATAGCAAATTATAGGCCGATGGGGTGAACTTCAACAGAAATATAAGCAGTAAAAGCAGGCAGTCAGGGGATTAACATAATAAAAGGAGACAGTCAACTAACCTCATGGAAATAAATAACAACCAGCTGTCCTCGTCACTAATGAGTCACAGCCAAAGTAACAGGATATTAAGAAATTGGGAAGATCCAATATGATAAAAATAAAACTCATTAAAAATGTATTAAAACTGTATAAATATGTTGAACACATTCAACCATAACAAATTTTTAAAAATGGTAAGATTGCACGTAACAGGGCCCCCTGTGGGCAGAGTGAGACTCGTGAGAAAACAGGAAGTAAAGAAAAAGAATCGTTATCTGATCAATGACGGGAGCCGAACAAAAGAGACCCCACCATTGCGGTCACTAACGAGCCGCAACCAAAGGAACAGGATTTTAAAAGACCGCGAAGATCAATACAATAAAAATAAAATTCAACAGAACCAGAGGAGGAGCTTGACGGATCATCATTCAATGTGAATAAATGACATGGGGTCATTATTAGATGTATAAAACAAATTTGAATTACCCTAATATTGACTCATTTAATTCTTTTGTTAAAACTGTATAGATATGTATCTTTATTTCAAAACTTAAAACACATTCAACCATAACAAATAAGAACAACTCGATTGTCCGAGGACTGGGCAAGACGCTGCATGACTCCAGCAGTGGGATGGTGGATTCGAAAGATGGGATACCACGGCCACCATCCCGATCTCGGGGTGGGTCTTGCGTTGGTGGAATCTTTTGGCAGATGTAATGCCCCGTGCATAAATTTCCTGGTCTCCTTGTCGACCCTATGAAGGGTTCCTTTCTTTGCACCGCTAAGCACAAGGCTTTAGCGGTGCTGCGCTGCCAAAACATTGACTAACGCCCAGATCTTCTGCTGCGGCTTCAGTGGGGCTCGCTTAAGGAGCGAAAGGTCACTCACCTCCGTCCCTCCGGCTCCAACCGGACACGCCCAGTTACTTATAAAAGTCCCCAGGACCCATCGCCTTAATCTTCCCGCCACTCGTGTCGAAAGTCATGTCCTTGTCGGTCACCCACTTCTTTCACTTGGGGTCACTTACTATCGACATGGTGGCACACTAAGAAAGCCCTATCTCCAATCTAACCTTTGCAGCCCCAGCTTCTAGGCGTCGAAGCTGGGTAGCCAACCCTGTGGCTGTGCTAGCAAAAATTACATCATCTGCAAGGCTAGCTTGAAGATTCGGCTGGGCCCCAATTGGACGCCGATGTTTTCGTCCAATTCCGCAAGGGCCCAGTCGAGAGTGATGTTAAAAAGGTAGGGAGACAGTCTCCCTGTAGGACTCCCCTTTTGCAGTGTACCACTGTGTCGAACACCGTGGTGGTGGCGTCGCCATACACGCCCTGGATGTACTCTTTATAAAAGTCCCCAGGACCCATCGCCTTGATCTTCCCGCCACTCGTGTCAAAAGTCATGTCCTTGTCGGTCACCCACTTCTTTCGCTTGGGGTCACTTACTATCGACATGGTGGCACACTTGGAGAGTCCTATCTCCAGGCCAACCTTTGCAGCCCCAGCTTCCAGGCGTCGAAGCTGGGTAGCCAACCGTGTGGCTGTACTAGCAAAGATGACAATATCGGATGCTAAGGCTAGCTTGGAAATTCGACTAGGCCCCAATTGGACGCCGATGTTTTCATCCAATTCGGCTAGGGCCCAGTCGAGAGTGATGTTGAAAAGGTAGGGAGACAAAGGGTCTCCCTGCAGGACTCCCCTTTTACAGTGTACCACCGTGTTGAACACCGTGGTGGTGGCGTCACCATATACGCCCTGGATGTACTCCACCAATGTTTTCGGCAACCCCATGCGAGTGGCGGCCGCCAACATTGCCTCGTGTCCAACGGAGTCAAACGCTTTCCGAAAATCGATAAACGCGCAGTGTGCGCAACGCAGCAATTTCTTAGTTTCTTTGATGACTCCATGGAACAAGGCTAAGTTGGCCGCCGTTCCGTCCTCGTCGGTGAATCCCTTCTGGTAGTCTCCGACAGGCGCAGCAGAGCGTACTCTCCAAGCCAAGATCCTATGGAGGGTCCTTGTGACCACCGAGGTGATCGTGAGCGGCATATACTCACTGGGGCCCTCCGGGTGTGAGGACTTGGTAATGAGAACGGTTCTCCCCTCTCTAAGCGCAGAGGAGAGACCAAAGCCCAAAAATCCATTAAAGAGCCACTGGAGTTTAAGTGTATTGACCTGCGCAAGGTCTTTTAGTAATCTTCCATCCCGTCAAGTGGCGGTTCCCTTTTTGGAGGCCTTAATTGATTTGTTTATCTCATCCGCAATCACTTCACACCATGTTGCTGAGGCATCAGCAACTGGGGTAGGGATCTTGCCTTGGTTCGGAGGGGTGGGTCTTCCCAAAAGATCCACCCAATATTGTTCCGTCCCCTCCGGGAAGGATGTGGCCGCACCTGGAACCCTACCGTCCAGAATATCTCTGCATGTGCGGCCCCAATCCTTCTTCCAACTCTGCTGGGTCTGTCGGTACTTCCATTGGGATTTTCTTTTCTTGGTCCCGCCCTGCTGGTCGGCCCGAAGGGCTGCAGGGCGGCGTCGTGAGGTGGCGCTTGGGAGCCACTCCTCCAGCTCCCTCTGGGGAGGGGACCCGAAGGCCCAATTCCCTAGAGATCCTCACAAAGGCCTCTTTCGGGGTCACCGGTGGAGTGGTCCCCTCACTCGAAGCTCGCGTTGGGCACCGGCTATCATCCGTATCGGCCGAGACCGCAGCGGCGGCCTCGACTGATGTCTCCACGGAAGAAGGAGGGCCAGAAGTTTCTTCCGTGGCTTGCTCGAGCCCGGGTTCAGCAGGGTTTGCTGCCACATCCGAAACCCCTTTGCATCTCATTTCCCTGAGGAGGGCTGAGTACCTGGCATTTTTGCGCCGCATGCCTTTTATAGACTCGATTGTTCTATGCGGCAACACTTTCGAAATGATTTGATTGAGATTGTGTGTAGAAGCGGGTGCGGAGATCTCCACACTCGCAGCCAGTCTCAGCTCCTCCTCATCCCACCTCATCTTCGGGCGTGCCCTGATGGCGTCGGCCACGCCCGAATGGTATTCATCTGGGTGGGACTTCCGCTCGTGCTGACGAAGGGCCTGCGAAGGATTTGAATTTTCTGCAACAAATTGGACAGATGGTTTTGTCCTGGTCGACGTCAGCACCGTTTTCAAGACTGGTGTCGCTCATACTGTGGTTATAAAACACAACGATCAAGAAAACGAAACAAAAGAAAGAAAAGAAAAGTGTGTGCCCCTAATTGTAGTCCTAAATTTGGACTACAATAACAAAACAGAAAGAATTTGGAAAGGGCACACAAACACCAAACAAAATGGTTAAGGGAGATCTGCCGTCTACGCAAGTTTACTAAACACATTAACAGAGATATGGGTCTGTAGGTAGTTGAAATACATTCATCACCATTTTTGTAAGCTGCTATTACTTTGGCAAGCTTAAAGATATGCACGTTAAAGTTGTCAGAAAAGAAGAGTTCACTTCCTTCTCTTACTTTGTTATCAATGGCAAATAGAGTCTCCCTGTAGGACTCCCCTTTTGGCAGTGTACCATGTTGTCAAACGCCTTCCGAAAATCTACGAAGGCGCAGTGTGCGCAACGCAGCAATTCCTTGGTTTCTTTGATGACTCCTTGGAACAAGGCCAAGTATAAATACGTCTCTTTATTTCCAAAACATTTAACCATAATAAATATAGAAAAATGGTAAGATTACATGTAACAAGACCCCCTGTGGGCAAAGTGAGACTCGAGAGAAAACATGAAGTAAAGAAAGAATCATCATCTAATTGGCAACGCACAGTGGGACATAATGAGATTCCCACTGTCCCCGTCACTAATGAGCCGCAGCCAAACTAACAGGATAGTAAAAGATCGGGAAGATCAATACGACAGAAATAAAACTCATTTAATATGTATTAAAACGGTATGAATATGTCTCTGTACTTCAAAACTTACAACACATTCAACCATATCAAATAAAAAGAAAATGGTAAGATTACATGTAACAATACCATAAAATTAAAACTCAACAGAACCAGAGGTGAAGCTTGACGGATCATCATTTGATGTAAATCAATGACATGGGATCATTATTAGATGTATTAAACATAATTACCCCAATATTGACCCATTTAATTATCTTATTAGAACTGTATAAATTGTCTCTTTATTTCAAAACTTAAAACACATTAAAAAACAACAAATTTTAAAAATTTCTTTAAAAAGTTCTTTTAAAAATTTTAAAAATTTGTAAAATTACACATAACAAGGCCCGCGTGGGCAAAATGAGACTCGAGAGTAACAGGAAGTAAAGAAAAAGAAGATGCACAGCGGGACAAAATGAGACCCCCACCGCCCCCATTGCTAGGGAGCCACAGCCAAGGGAGCAGGATGATAAGATCTCAAAAGATCAATACAATAATATTAAAACTTAACAGAACCAGAAAGGGACCCTGACAGATCATATCATTCAATGTGAATAGATGACATGGGATGAATATTAATGTATATTACAGGTTAAAATGCAAATTGTAAATATCGTGCATACTGAGCACTACACTATTTGTACACATGTGTGCTTCAATAATTATTTGAGGCATTTGGCGATTTATTAAAGCAAAATGGACGCGCCATGAGTGTCCTCTCGCTTATTTCACTGACAGGGACAGTGTATCCCATCACTTTGATGAAATAGAGGGTAAAAAGGGAGAGGCTTGTTCGGGTCATATCTTTCAAGTTGACAGACTCCACCTTCAATGCCATTATGCCAGTCTCTGGCCGGCCCTCTAGCCTTTACGGATCTTTGTGAAACGTTTATCTGATGCTAAATTTGCTGGCGCTGCTGCTGTTTTATACAGCATTCACAGCGTCCACTGACAGGCTTGTGCCTATCACCAGGATATGGCCTCCATAGAACATGGAAGCCTCGTTCAAGAAGCCTGGAACATATCCAGGACTTTGTCCAACATCCTAATCACAAATCGAAGAAGGCCTGGGTGAGTTTGATAGTACCGCTCAGTGCAATCATGCATAGCGTTCTCACATGACTCTTACTCAGACCAAGTAGCTTGGCAAAAGGGGCATTCTGAGGGCACCATGTATCTCGGGCTCTGATTACAAAGCCATGTCCATTGCCCTTCAAAATACCATAGTGTCCTGGTCATCAGTACTAATGAAGAGTACTTCAAAACTTTCTCCTCATAGGCATCCTTCAGACTTCATGTCTTTGTCCCACTCCTCGAGCCCCGGCTTGTAGGCCTCTTCTTTGTGCATCCAAGCTCCCCCAGCATTTTTAGCTCACCTGAGCCAAAGGCTCAAGTGAGCTATTGCGATCGCCCTTCGTCCGGCGTCCGTCGTGCGTCGTGCGTCGTGCGTCGTGCGTCGTCCGTCGTGCGTCGTCCGTCGTCCGTCGTGCGTCGTCCGTCGTGCGTCGTGCGTAAACTTTTTACATTTTCATCTTCTTCTTGAAAACCCCAAGACCGATTTTCATCAAACTTGGCAGGTAGCATCCCTAGGGGGTTAGGAACTCAATTTGTTAAAATGGGCACCATGCCCCACCCAGGGGGCCCCCAGGGGGGCCCAAACCCCCCAAAATTAAGGAATCTGTAAAAATCTTCTTCTCTAGAACCAGAAGTGATAGAGCTAAGTTAATAATATGAGTTAGTACATTGATGACTGTAGTTTCAAGTTTGTTCATGGCAGAGTCAGGGGTGCCCCCCTTGGGACCCAGGGGAGGGGGGTGGGGAAGGGTTCTAATGGGGCCTAAATTGTACATTTTCATCTTCTTCTTGAGAACTCCATGACCCATTTTCACCAAACTTGGCAAGTAGCATCCCTAGGGGGTTAGGAACTCCATTTGTTAAAATGGGCACCATGACCCACCCAGGGGGCCCCCAGGGGGCCCAAACCCCCCAAAATTAAGGAATCCGCAAAAATCTTCTTCTCTAGAACCAGAAGTGATAGAGCTAGGTTAATACTATGAGTTAGCACATTGATGACTGTAGTTTCAAGTTTGTTCATGGCAGAATCAGGGGTGCCCCCCTTTGGACCCAGGGGGGGGGGGGGGTGAGGAGGGGTCCTAATGGGGCCTAAATTGTACATTTTTATCTTCTTCTTGAGAACCCCAAGACCGATTTTCATCAAACTTGGCAGGTAGCATCCCTAGGGGGTTAGGAACTCAATTTGTTAAAATGGGCACCATGCCCCACCCAGGGGGCCCCCAGGGGGGCCCAAACCCCCAAAAATTAAGGAATCTGTAAAAATCTTCTTCTCTAGAACCAGAAGTGATAGAGCTAAGTTAATAATATGAGTTAGTACATTGATGACTGTAGTTTCAAGTTTGTTCATGGCAGAATCAGGGGTGCCCCCCTTGGGACCCAGGGGAGGGGGGTGGGGAAGGGTTCTAATGGGGCCTAAATTGTACATTTTCATCTTCTTGAGAACTCCATGACCCATTTTCACCAAACTTGGCAGGTAGCATCCCTAGGGGGTTAGGAACTCCATTTGTTAAAATGGGCACCATGACCCACCCAGGGGGCCCCCAGGGGGCCCAAACCCCCCAAAATTAAGGAATCCGCAAAAATCTTCTTCTCTAGAACCAGAAGTGATAGAGCTAGGTTAATACTATGAGTTAGCACATTGATGACTGTAGTTTCAAGTTTGTTCATGGCAGAATCAGGGGTGCCCCCCTTTGGACCCAGGGGGGGGGGGGGGGGGGGGGTGGGGGTGAGGAGGGGTCCTAATGGGGCCTAAATTGTACATTTTTATCTTCTTCTTGAGAACCCCATGACCCATTTTCACCAAACTTGGCAGGTAGCATCCCTAGGGGGTTAGGATCTCAATTTGTTAAAATGGGCACCATGCCCCGCCCAGGGGGCCCCCAGGGGGCCCAAACCCCCCAAATGAAGGAATCTTTAAAAATCTTCTCTAGAATCAGAAGTTATAGAGCTGAGATAATACTATGAGTGAGTACAGTAATGACTGTAGTTTCAAGTTTGTTCATAGGAGATCCAGGGGTGCCCCTCTTGGGGGTGGGGGGGGGGGGGGTGGTTGGAAGGGTCCAAATGGAGGCCTGAATTGTACATTTTCATCTTCTTCCTGAAAACCTCATGATGGATTTTTGTCAAACTTGGCAGGTAGCATCCCTAGGTGGTCAGGATCTCAATTTATCAAACTGGGCACCATGCCCCACCCAGAGGGCCCCAGGGGGCCCCAATTCCCCCAAATTAAGGAATCTTGAAAAAATTGGGCCCTTATTGTACATTTTCATCTTCCACTTGAGAATGCCTCGTCAAATTTTGGTAGAGCTGTGAATAATTTAGATTAGTGACTGCGTGAAAGGTGAACTTGCGATACTCAGGTGAGCGCTAGACCCGCGGGTCTCTTGTTACAGTACTTGTCAGTTCATGCGGTCCTGTGGTCAATTCCTCATCACTAGGGTATTTGGTCCTCATGACCGGACTTAAAATAAATTGAACCATCACAATAAATAACTTTCTTAACATAATATAAATACAAAACCAAAATTCATTTTACATTATAGAGGAAGATGGCAAATGTCACCATGTTCGGGGGAAGTCGAAAATGTAACCAGTTAGAGAAAAGAACTGGAGAATGGAGAACACCCAAAGAAAAGTAACTAAAATATAAAGGTAGGAAATAATGCACGGACAGCCGGCCAGATAACTAAGCAAAAACGGTACGCATGTATTTGAACAGATAATAAAAGATTGAAAAGATCAATACAATAAAATTAAAACTAACAGAACCATAGGGGGAGCCGGACAGATCATCATTCAATATGAATAGATAACATGGGGTGATTATTGATGTATATTACAGGTTAAAATTACCCCAATATTGACCCATTTTTCCATTTATTAGAATTATATAATCTTTTTATTCCAAATAAATAACATTTAATCATCACAATAATTCACTTAGTTGAAAAACTGTTACCGTATACAAAAACCAAATTCACTTGACATTATAAAAGAGAATGCAGATGTGGCCATGCTCGAGGGAAGTTGGTTTGTGACCGGTAAAAGAATAAGGAGTGAGGAATGGAGAACAACCAAAGAAAAGTAAATACGATGTAACGTTAAGAAATACACCGGGACAGCCCGCGGAAAAAAGGCACATGTACTTGGACATGGCGAAGTTTTTATTAGATCATAAGGCGAGCCGGTGAACTCCAACATAAAGATAAGAAGTGGAGGGGATAATCGAATGGATGTATTATTATACTGGGAACAGTCTCCCAACCTCTTTGAACTAACCATGGTCGTCCCGTTGATGGACCGGTGGCGGTGGTAGGGAGCCCTACCATCAGCCTGCAGCTTAAGGCGTGAAGCCCGCAGGCCCCGGGGTTTGCAGGTGGGCATAACTTCCCCACCGTAGAGACCCACTCACTAACAAGGCGCAGCCAAAGGAACAGGATATTAAAAGATCGCGAAGACTGATACGATGCAAATAAAACTCAACAGTACCAGAGGGGGAGCTTGACGGATCATCATTTAATGCGAATAAATGACATGGGATAATTATTAGATATATATAACAAATTAGAATTACCCCAATATTGACCCATTTAATTCTTTTATTAAAACTACGTAAAAAACGGGGTCCCAGCCAGGACCACTCGTGCGGTTTGATTTCTCAGTCGTCGAGCCCCCGCTTGTAGGCCTTTTCTTCCTGCATCCAAGCTTCCCCAGCTTTTTCACAGTACTCTTCAGTTCATGCAGTCCTATTGTCAATTCCTCGTCACTAGGGTACTTGGTCCCTGCGACTACCTCCCCAAGTATACAAAGATTGGCTCCAATCTGTGAGTGGTTCACCCGAGTTTTCATCCACATACTTTGCAAGATCGAATGTCGGGATGAGATTTGCGTCCATCCGGTCTTGCAGGTTTGGCTCCACGGACTGACTCGGATCAACCTTGCCTGTATCCCCTCTGGACCAGACATGTGCTGTCTGCCCAGTCTTTTGCATGTTCTTCTGCCCCAGGTGACCCTCGGCCCCTGAGTCGTGCGTGGTCCCAACCCTGGGTTTCAGCCCTTCCTCCCTGAGCCGTAGCCCCATTTCGAATCTTTTTTTCTCCCTGGCCTTCAGCCCTCTGACCATGGGTCTCCAAACAGGTTCTACTTCTCATTACCATTCCATGAGGATGCCGCGTGCATTCCCTGACCTCATGCATCTCTGCCTGTTTTGCGTTGTTAATCTTAGGATGGGTGTGTCTCTGGCAGATGCCTCTCTGTGTTGCAAATGTCACGGTAGGGTCCAACTGCAAATACATAATAGTACATAACTGGATATTTGAATGTTGATCATTCAAATTCACTCAAATTGAATTAAGTGATTGCAATGTGGAGACTGAAATTTTTATTTATGAATGGGAGGGGTATATATATATATATGGGCCGTGACGCGAGAAAAGGGCCCTTAGGGCATTATATACCGAAAATGAGTTTTCACCTCCAAATTGTAGAAGAAACTCTGACGTATTTGGATATGCAAACCTATGTCTGAAATTCCACTCCTAAATGCTCCAGTTACGACATTCCAAACAGCATGTTTTGTCCAAATCCTGTCACTTTTTGATGCGTCTATGCATTTCCGCATAGTTAGCTAGTTGATCTTTTTTGCGCGTATTGCTTTGTTAAACTTCCGCGCCGTTTTCTGGCGTTTGCGCGCAGCGGCGCTAAGGGCCCTTTTCTCGCGTCACGGCCCATATATATGTTTTATACACAGGTGAGAGAAAGGATGAGACGATAGACGTAGCTTGAATCCTCAGTTTGATTTTTATTCTCGAGCTTTCGGGCCCTGCCCTTTAGGCTGAGGATCAAAGAAATCGGACAAAATAATGATGGATACAGAACATGATATAGATATTGTATACAAAAAATGATGATGATCTAGAGATATTTTATATACCTATATATTTCCATTCATTTGGGAATAGTTAGTAAAGAATAAAGGCCTACACGCTTGCTCTGGATTTTAATTTTTCTGGCGAGTCCGTTCGTTTTTACATTTGGGTAGATTATTCCACAGATTAGGGGATTCTAACTAAAATGATGAAGGATATTAGGCAATTTATTACCAGTGGTATCCTTTCAAAATGATTTATTCTCATTAGGATCATTTCAAAAACACTGATTCACACACACACAATACCAAAAAAGTCAAGATGACAGTGAGAAGAGAGTGAGAGTATGTAAAAGGGGGAAAGTGTTGACATATTTGTCTTTCATCTTAATATCATTTTCTGTCTGAATCCACTTTTATTTGCTACTTCAAATGGAAGTAAATGCACGAGAAGTGGGACAATACATTGCAAAAGCCTGGTTGTGCCAGGTTGTCTGAATGGGTACATAATTGTATCACCCATCTGACAGTTGATCTTGCATATGCGTAAACATTGTTGAGATGCGGCGCCAACTTGTATCTCGTCATGTTATCTGGCCAGTAGGTCTTCAGACCGTCGATGAGTTGATCCTTGGTCCAAGGTTTCATGTTCCTCTTGATGTAGACCTTTATGTTCCCCCACACATGTTCGATCGGGTTGACGTCAGGGGATTCAGGTGGTGTTCTCCATGTGACGTTGCGCATCATGGCGTCGGCTGCTTAAAGTTCTGGTATGCTTGGGGTCATTATCCATCAGCCTGCAGTTGTCTGGGTAGACTTCATGGATGAAGGGTGTCGGGAAGTTGCTGAGGGGTTCGTCTGCAAAAAATTCCTTCCGCATGATGCTGTCGAAGATAGCTAGGCATGTTGCCCCGCGGCAGACTATCCCTCCCCAGACGTACACTTTGTGGGGATACTTCAGCTTCCCCACCTTCCTATTTGGTGTCCTGAGACATCTGTAGTAGTGCCATGCGTTGTTTTCAAAGGTCAAGTGAAAGTGCTAAATTTCACGTCTTCCTCCATATCTCGGAAATGGCTCAAGGTATCATCATGAAACTAATATATACACCTGTATGCATGTTGTGCCCGACAGTGATTCTCTTAGGAATTTTAAGGTCATAGGGTCAGAGGTCAAGGTTCAAAGATCAAGAGTCAAAGGCCAGGTCAAGATGCTTACAATTTACTATTTAACACAGAAATTACACTTTTTCTCTGTACCTTGAAAATTACTCGATGCATAGAGACTTGAGAAAAGGTCAAAAGTCGAGTAAAAGTCCCCGAACCCCCCAAATACATGCTCTCTTAGAAAATGTAGCCATTGATCCAATTAAGCCTAGTTCAAGGAAAGTGAACATTCAACACATAACATGTCAACTTGATATTTTGCCATTTAGATGAAACTGTCATCACACATTGTCAAGACGTACCATAGACCTATTAGGAGAATCATACGTTATGGTGGAGGCATATTTCTAGTTGTTTTTGTGCCATTGCTATGGGCCTCCCAAGCCACAAAGACATGGGATTGCATGGTCCTGTTTCACTGTCTGTGTCTCCTTGTGACGAGGTGACGGTCGACCATTCTTACAGTGAGGTCCGCTGGTTTGGCTTCCTGATGGAGGAATGATGCTAGTGGGTATAGTCCCATGCTCTTTCCACCAGCTTTCCTGTTCAGTCACTGGTTGTATCCATCTGCGTCATTGTTTGTTCTGATGGATTTGCTGTATATACACCACGCTCCTATTGGCCATGTCTGACTTGAATTGGAGCCAAGTTATCTTTACATAGTCGAGCGGAAAGTATTGACTGAAGTAATGAATTACAAAGTATACGTAATAATTTTTCCTGATACGAAAAATTTAAATGGTTTCTGTAATGCTATAAAAAAATCCTTTAAACTGAAAAATGATACTTTATAAAATCTTAAAAGTTTGATACTCTATTGAAGTGTGTGCAGTTGCTCTGCACTGCGTGCTGCAGATAATTTTGCATTCTTGTCCTTCACATGTACACGTACATCAAGTTCATGGGGTGGTATGTATATAATTTTGGTGCTAAAGTGGAAAAAGATTGAGGAACTGCTTTTGCAATGTAGTCTGTGCCTCATAGGTCTACTAGGAGTATTCTTTCATTTCATAACATAATTAAACTGCACTTGGTTGAAACATGGAGTCATCCTGCTCAGGGAACAAAAAACAAAAACAAAACAAAAATGCCAAGCAACCCCCTAGCCCTTGCCCAGGCTAGGAGGATCCCCTGTGCTCCCAATAACTTTTCACAACTTTGAGCTACTTTGCGACCACAAAACTTGCACCACAGGTACATCGCCTAAAGATGCTGATCAAGTTGGACAAGGTCAATAGGTCACTGAACTTGCATTAAAAATAACTTTTAATCAGAAATTGCAAAATGTTGGTGAGGCAGTGCTTGGCTTTTGCCTTGTTTTCTTTGTAGCAACCATCTGTGGATGTGTATCAAGTCTCAATTGCAGACACTTCTACCTTAAGAGTCACATAGTCCAAATCAAACCTTGTTCAAATGCTTTCGTTCTATATTTGGAGACTCTCCCACAGCTTCTTGCAAGAGGACTGTTGTCCTTGTATGCAAAATCTTCTTGGACTGTGTGTTGCAGAATGAGTATGTGCACATGCTGGCACTATGTCCTAGAGAATCACAATTCCCATCTCTGTAGAGGACAACTGATATAAGACTGAAGGAGAACCCATTGCCATTTTACCATAGAATTCATTTATGGCAGGGGTGATGTAAAACTCCTGAACCCCATTCCAAATTATAAGCTTGGAAAAAAAAGGTGCAGGTTGCAGAGTTTTGCCATTGTTGCGACTTTCTGGTGCCCATTACCAGACAAGAGCATGGAGGATGTATTCTGGATGTGGCGAGAGAACATTCCCTTGTATAATTATATATCTTGGCTGTGATGTCCATGTTCCTCCATGGGGATAATGACACTCTGATTTCATCGGGAGTGCTATTCCTGAGGCAGAACTGCGATGAGAAAGGGGACATACATTTCTTACATGCCAGTCAATGCAAGTTTTTCAAAAGTTTAAAAAGGCGGTCTTCATGGGCAATGCACCTGCTGGTGTAGATGTGGGAGTGTTCTTCCCCATCATTACCTGGGCCCCATTTCATAAAAAGGTGATATGATAGCAACTTTTGCTGGGATGGCATTTGTCCTGGTAATGACAAGAATCCAACATCCTGATTGGCTGTTGGTATGGGAAGTTGCCATTCCAGCAAGTTGCTATCCTAACATCTCTTTACTATGAAATGGGGCCTTCTGTAGTATCATGTGTAATGCCTTCTTCAGACCCAAGATCAAGGTCAAAGACATCCACATCTAGGCCATCATAAACATGTAAATGCATATGAATGTGGAGAGAAGTGGTTACGAAAGTGTTTATTCAAGCAGTCATAAGTTTACTTCACTCTTATCTTACATGCACTTTATAGAGCCTTTCCAAGTAAAAGAAAAGCATTCATCTGCATACTGTAATTGTGTGTATGTATGCAACAAAAAGTTCTGATAATGTACTTGGTGGGCCAGTAGCAAATGTAAAAGAAACATATGAAATGTTTGCATAATTGCACAGAAAGTTCTTTTTCAGCAAAATCATACAACAAATGAAAATTTTGAAGAAAACCAAGTAATCAAAGAGCAATCGAAGAGCAATCAAAGAGCAATCAAAGAGTAATCAAAGAGCAATTTTGTAGAGAATGTGTCACCTTTGAAAAAATGCTCGAAGTAGATACTTTCATCTCTCAAGTCAGACTTAAATAAGCGCCATGCCCAAAGCGTATGCTTTCCTGGCTCTAGACATTCCTTGAACATGATGGTTTTCAAAAATGGTATCACTTTTTATACTGATGCCATTTCCTCCAGCGTGAAATGCACTAACCAGTAATACAAATTACCAAAATGCTAACTTAAAGTCAACTGTGTCACTTTTTTTTTTCTTGGTCAACCTGTCTTTGAGGATTCAGACTGTAGACAGAGAAAAATACTTCGACAATTATTTGAGATATGATGGAAACAATAAAAGTCAGGGTTTGGATCATAAATGAAATTGAAAAATTAACAATCCCACTATTCCATCACTTTATCAGGAATACAAAAATTGTATGTCTGAAGAGATAATTGAGCACTCAAAATTCTTCACCAAGGTATCATCAGTTTACTTACACAAACTCTTGGTTTCTTTCAACAGTACATATATTTGGCAATTCATTCTCAAAATAATTTACTATCCACTCACTTTGCCCACATGTAGATTTGAAGTCTTTTGAAAATATATTTGTTTAATTCAATGGATCAAGCTTTGTGCTACACATCTGAATTTTGTCACTTTTCATCTTGCCTTGTTCCTCTTCACTCTCTTTCATACATAGTTCGTATAATTAAATTTCTATATTTTCCTTCAATTTGCAAAGAGATGTAATGTTTTTTTTTTGTGTGATATGTGCTATGTAAATGTTTATTGTATTTGGGTTTGGTTTTTTTTTTTTCCATGTCATGTTATGCAATACCAAATGCTGAAAATAAAAGCATTTTGCTGGACAATGTAATGTCATATCATATCATATGCATAAAACAGTACTTACAATAATAATGTATGTCACTATTCATGTTTGCAGGAAATGGAATTATTGGAGTAGTCATCTGCAATTGTAATTCAAGATCTCATTGGTAGAAGCATGTTTCAAGTCCTCAGTTAATAAAGACAAACTACAAACAAATGCTGCAATTCCCTGCTTTGTTCATGTGTCCTTGGTACGTTGTATTTGTGTCTGTGTGTCTGTGTGTGCATTTCTGAAGGCCAGGAAAATGTTGACCACCCCAGAATTAAGCATGCCATGGATAGCCATTGACTATGGATATCCTTCGCAGCTTAAGTATATCCATTGTAAATGCATCAAAGAACTTGATAAACTGCTCTGAACTTGTGTGACGGATCCACCTTTATATATATATATATATCACTATGGGTCCAGTGATAGACCCATGTAGTTGGAGGGTACTGTAAAAGCTGTTATTTTCCTGAAGGAAATATTTACAAATGAGGTCAATGACATTTTGTGGAATATTGTTTTTGAGGGTTTTTTTTTTTACACCAAGGCTTATCGTAAGTGCGGCAGTGTCGGTCTGTTCGCAGTATTTTTGCATGTTCAATTTGTGGCCAAACAGTAATTTGCAAAATTACTGAAAATTATTGAAACCCTTGTGAAAATGACGGCTTTTACAGTAATCGGATGAAATATATACTTAGTCTGTACAAATGCCTGTGTGTGTGTGCGTGCAAATGCCCTTTAGGCCAAACTCCATTACTTTTGCCAAATGAGCAACCAACTGCAAATTATGCACACCTAACAAACATGCATATAAAGCACAGAGATACAGTTTTAGGTATCATGTTGTATTTGAATACCGGTAGATTTGATTGAGCATCACTTGAACCATTTGGCATCAAGTTGTAGGAGCATGGTCCTCCGTTTGAGCAAATTTTGAGATGTGTGTATGCACTGCATGTTTTGGTGTGGTGGTGGACTCATCTATTAGTGTTTGTATGTGTGAACTTTTGTGTGCACAAGTGTCTGCGTGTGTGTGTTTGTGTGTGTGTGTCCATTTGTGTGGTCTGAACCTACTTCTGATTTTGATTTGATCAAGGCCATGCAGACAATTTATTTGGTAAAGTAAAACAACAGTATATCACATTAGCGTTGAGAACTGCAGCCAGGCAGCCATGAAAGCATTTTGTGCTTGTATAACCTTTAAGGATGCTTAAAAATGAAAATAATGTACTTGAATCTCAGTAGTTGATCGGGGTGAGGCTGCTTATTATTTGTAACTTACCTCAAAGAGGAATAGTTGATCGGGGTGAGGCTGCTTATTATTTGTAACTTACCTCAAAGAGGAATAGTTGATCGGGGTGAGGCTGCTTATTATTTGTAACTTACCTCAAAGAGGAATAGTTGATCGGGGTGAGGCTGCTTATTATTTGTAACTTACCTCAAAGAGGAATAGTTGATCGGGGTGAGGCTGCTTATTATTTGTAACTTACCTCAAAGAGGAATATGCACACAATATGGGTTGAAGAGTTGGTACACTGGGTAATCAAACATGGGTCTGCCCAGAACCGTTATGAATTCTCTGCATCCCATTGCAAAGGACGCGGGTTTGATTCCCAGTGGAGACAAATTTCAATTTGTGCCCCCCCCCCAAAAAAAAAAGGAGGAACAGTATGAGGAATACTGTCAAAACTGCTTACCTTTTTCTTTTTCCTTATATCTCAAAAATGAAAATACTTAACATATATTAGAAATAATTCTGTGTGAAGTCAAGTGAATGAACAATGAACTAGTCACCACTGCACAAAGAATGTTGTATACTCGGCCATGGCTAATTTTTCAACAATAAGGATTTGAATCTGGAATTAAATTCCATTCATTTACACCAGTGAATCTAATAGTGGGATCATATAGTCAAATGAGTAAATGGATGCTGTAAGTTAGTCTGAGAACGAATTGAATACATGTGAAAATTAGAGCTTGTTTGGAACATATCAAATACAGAAGGAGCATACCTCTATATTCAAATATGAAACTATAAAGAATATTCAGTCTGACAAGTTCATGTAATAGCAAAATCTTCAATTTGATAAACAATGATAAGGCTACAAATAAGTGATATTAAAGGGCCCCTGAAATCCAAATGCATGTTGATTTGTGTTGATTTATGATGCCCTCAACATCACTTTTGCGGTGAAACAAATATCTAGAAACATTCAATATATTTTGAACGATTTTTTCCTTCTATTTTTCTTCAGATTACTTGGGAATGCCCACAAAAAATCCTTCCAAAGCAATATTCCTCTTGTGACCTCAACTGTCAATCATTGCTAAAGTACTGATATGTTTAATAAAGGACACTGGAATGCACCCTGTTCATGTCTTTTGTTAGTCACATTAATATCACAGAAACATGAGGGCTCAAAATAAGTGAAATGGGTCAACCTAGTCTATTATGTTTTCTGAAAGCAGACTTCTTTTTCTGTTTAATTTCTAAAGTTTGGGATCATAAAATGAAAGGAATTTCTTTTTCAGTTTTAATGTAAAACTTTTTTTCTGTCTGTCCCCCCCCCCCCCCATATCCATGCACACACTCTTCACCTCGACTCAGTATCTTAATTCTGAAAGGATTTTACTCCACAGTGTATTGAAAGTTTGTACGATGCACTCCCATTATAACAAACACAGTTGTAACGAAATTGACTGTACTTTCTCTTCATCATTCATAATAATGGGCTAGGAAAGTATATGAGTCTAGTTATATGCATGTATGGTCTTTCAGAATCTGCACTGAGATTAAACTAAAAATCCATGTCTGGAGACTTTTTGCATTTTTGTGATACAGGGGTCATCTATGTTGAATGTATCTCTCACATAAGTAGATTTAACACACACACACACACACACACACACATGCACATATTTCTTTAATTAATCTTGATATAAATTTAAATACTATATTGCTGGTGAGCCTTGAAATGAGAGTACCCAGTCATGTATACAATATAGCCTACAGTGTATACACACATCTATCCCATTACGTACACACACATAGAAAAAAAAATAATCATGGTACAAGCATAGTCATAGTGTGTTTGTGTATTTGATGAACACAAGTTGCAATTCTATAAATGTTGCAGTTGTTGAAAATGCAATATACAGTTAAGCATCACTAAACTGACAATGGTACCGGACCACTCTAGTTTGAACACTCAATTATGTTTGATACACTGTTCGCAGTCAAAACAAATATCCAAATATTAAAGAGCAAAAGTAACACTTTTATGTGTTTTTCTTTGCATAAAAGTATTACTGTATACTTACAGCAAACATTACAATAACATTGGTTCTTCTGATACACATCACATTCATTTATGATGGCCACAATATTACATACATGTGTACTATATATCGCACGTACGTGTATATGAAAATATTTCACAAATATTACACGTGTACTGGTATTCCTTGTATGTGTGATATGTCTGATGCATAGGCCTCTCTTTACCAGGCAATTATGTTTGCTCTATATCTACATCCTACAGTCCCAGTAAGTCTTTAAGGGATGGCATAGTTTCGACAGAGATGGGAGATTACCATTATTTTATTTTTTGCCAGATAATTAGAAACCACTTATGAAATATAAGAGCATCTAATTTAAAAAGGAAGTTAATTTGATGAAAATGGGTTTTGAAATGGTCGAGATATCAAAAAAAAAAGTAAAACAAAGCAGTCCTAACAAAGTTGGGTCCCACTTTTTATTAGGACCTCTTTGTTTTTTTATAGATCTACACCACTTCAACACCAGTTTTCATCAAATAAACTTTGAATTCCTAGAATTGTATGCTCTTTCATATTTCTCAAGAGGTTTCTCATTATCTCACAAAAGAAGTTGGAAACCTGACGCCCCATCTCAACCAAAACTATACAATCTTTTTAAGCCATCAAAACATTCCCTTTTCGTGTCTTTGTTTCTTAGTCAGAAATCAAATGCATCTTACCAGAGCAGAGGACTGTAATCATTGTGTTTAAGCTGTACTTACTGTGACATATTACTGGGAGAGGACAAATAGTTTTGACTTGAGGGATATCAAACTTACCACTGGTACATGATGTAATGTATAAACACTACAGGCAACTCCTATGATAAACAATGCCCCCAGGACTGGCAGTTTTTGTTCATTATGTCAAAAATTTGTTATAACTGAACAAATCCGGTAAATAAAGAAAAATAAATAATATTGGGACCTGAATATACTTTTACTTCCTTGTTGCTAAATTCAGTTATAACTATTTGTTTATATTTTTGGTTTTTGTTTGTCAAGTACTACATAATATACCAGTATTTGTGATAGACTCCCAGAGCTACCAAGTCTCACGCATTCTGCGTGAGACTCAAGCATTTAGGGTCTGTCTCACGATCTCACGCATGGCACCCATTTTTCTCATGCATCTGGTGAAGTCTGCAATTTGGGCCAAAAATAAGGAGCATAGCTCAAAGGATTAGAGTGATAGTTGCAATTGAAGGTATATTTCCCTTTTGCCTTTCAAAATTAGTAAAAAATAGTCACTTAAGTATGCACCAGATCGCATCATTAAGAGCTAATAATTTTAAAAAGCTCCCTACCATGGGAGGGGGACACCCTCCTCGTTCGCGTGCGCATGTGCGCGAGCGCCGAGACGCCAAGTCATAAAAATCTCACTCATAAAAGTTTTTTGAACTTGGCATCTCTGGACTCCTCCACAAGCATACACTGCTTATACTTGAATCTGTGCATACGAAGTGAAAATTCATTCGATGCAGATACATAGAGACTAGAACATAACATGCTTCCATTATGAAAATCACCAGCAATTTAGGTAACTTTATAGTAAACAGTCAATATCCAAAAAGAAAAAGAAAATACATATTTGCATGTACAATGTATGATCAATGAGAGATTTTTCTAAATATTTTAATCAAATACTGTAAAAGTGGATATTTTCGCGCGACTAATTTTTCGCGCTTGGCGGGGTCGGAAGAGTTTCGTCTGTTTTTAATTCCGCAGAATGAAGACACCAACTACTGGGACATATGGCAAGCAAAAATATTTGTGTGATTTTATTTTCGCGCTAGGTTCTGTTTGCACGAAATACGCGAAAATTTCAACACCGCAAAAATTTCCACTTTTACAGTATTTAAAGAGGATGGCTAGTAACCGATCAGTGGGAATCAGTGGGAATGCTGAGGGATGATTGTTCCAATCCTTGAGGGATTTATTTAAGAGTACATTATATATCTACTGTTGTGTGAAAATTATTTGCTTCAGAACGGTCTCATATTCAAGTAATGTGCAGATTAATGCCCCGTCACTGACCAGGGACGCTTACCTGGAAATATTAAACTGCACATTACTTGAATATGAGACCATTCTGAAGCAAATACTTTTCACACAAGAATAGATATATAGTGTACTCTTGAATGAATCCCACAAGGATTGGAACAATCATCCTCCAGTATTCCCACTGATTCCCACTGATCAGTTACTAGCCATCCCCTTTAAACTCAAAATTTGTGTTTATTTTCCATGGAAAGCTTCCACAAAATCAGTCAAAATCCCAGTACCGTATCAAAGGAAATCATATGCACTAAGTGCACAGATATTGTGTCATGAAAGTACATAATCAATCATTATTTTTGTGTGAGCATCCCCCATCTCAGATCAACAGACACATAAGATTGAATCACTAACATAACAAACAAGTGAACAAATTAATGGTACATTGATACAAATAAGTATTAAGTCAACTCTGCCGAAGTCAAATCTATTTTGACCGAAGAAATAGCTTCAACATAGAGAAATTTGTCTTGGAAGGGATTAAAATTGATAGAATATAAAGAGAAGAGGACTTGAAAAGACCTTAGACTTAGGCAATTATTCAAGTTATGTGAGGTCAACTTGAACAAGTTTGACTGTAGTATTGAGATTCAAAGAACATATTCTGTGATTGGACTTATGCAAGTTTAGGAAAAATTTTACTTTATCAAGAATAACAGTTTAAGTTCTTTGAAATCAAAGTTAAGGTCATCAAAGTTTCTGATCACACATTTATTACTGGTGCTTTATTCAGCCTACTACAGCAAGTATACTGTAAAATGACATGTATGCTATGTGTCGCAGATGCATTACCTTAAAAAAATATTCTAAAAGAATAAAAAATGGCAAGCTTTGTTAATTTTCTTCTTCTGTCATCTGTAAAATACAAGCTGAACAAAAGTTAATAGCATCTTAGACTAATGAATGTTGATATATCATGTATAAAACTTGTAATGCTAAAAACAGATTTTCATATATTAATGTTCAATTAAACATGGATTCATACTCAATGACATCTTGTGAATGTCGTCAAGCATTCATAAAAGATTCCCTATGAATACTTTGAAAAAAGAAATAACTCTGAATGACCCCTTTCACTAGGATGACATTATGACAAATCAATTTGCACTTTAAGATCATGACATAGCATTGCATGTCTGAGAGGCATGTTACAAGCATTGGCAAATACATCTGAAATAGAAAACAAACCAATGTCTTTTTCTACTACCCAAACTAAACTGGCAAAGTAAATGTAAAAAAAATGCATTAATATAAAATAAATGCATATATCCAACAAAGAAGACCATAATAAAGTTAGTTACATCTTGTGACATGGGCCAAAGTGACACCTGATATGGTCAAGAAACAACAGAACACCAAAAGAAAATTGTATCAGTTGTTTTACATTCATGGTATCTTTGCAGGAATAATACTGCACAATGCATACCATGTAATGCTTAACACAAGTTAGGCCACAGGTACAGCTGATGGACAAAACGGTATATCCAGCATGCAAGGAAGGTTACAATGAAGGTGTCCACAGAAGTGTAACATGCCTTTCTTGCACTGGCACAAGGCTCTCATTTTGAATCTTATCTACATGTAAAGTCACAGCAGCAGTGCTTGACATGGAATGTTCTGAATAAGACACATTGTATGTATCTGAGGAGTTACCATCAGATAACTGCCAAGAGAGTCATCGCACGCATTCAATTTCATCAAGCTCTGCATAAATTGAATCTTGGCTGTTGTCTTCTGGACACTCGGGTAAGCTGTCCCATCTTAGAACATCACAACCTGCAGTAAAGAAAAATGATATTATGGAGAGACTGAGATTCAACAGACAAGAACATTAAAAAAAAAATTCCATCATCTTCCTTTTTTGTCACACTGATCTTTTGCTCTATCTATTCAAAACTCTTCAGAATCATGGCATTCCACTGTACTACTACCAAACAGAGCTCTATATATATTAACATTTTCATGATTTACTCCCCTTATTCTAAGACATTTTGACTACTAATAAACTCATTTATACACACCAAATTCAACTATGTACACTTTCCAAACTGGAGCATCATTTCTGATTACACAGCCCTCTTTTATGTCACTATTGAATAGAGTTAACTACAAGTATTTCTTGAAGCAATGCATAACGTGACAGCCGTCTGCATATTCCAGCTGTTATACTGATATCAGTTCTTCCATGATGCAAGCACAATTCAAGTTTATTTAGCTTTCTATCTCTTAGTTACTGTAAAAGTGGAAATTTTCGCGCATTTTGCGCAACCAGAAACAAGGGCGAAAATTAGAGCACGCGAATATTTTTTCTTGCTATATATGTTCCCGTAGTTGATGTCATGATCCCGCGGAATTAAAAACATGTGAAACTCTTAATTCTTATCAAGCCGAGCGCGAAAAATTAGTCATGCAAAAATATCCACTTTTACAGTAATTGCTGATGGGAATATGTAAGTACTTGATTACTTATGTCTCTCCTTGCCCAAATATAAATGTGGATTGAGTGAAAGCAGCAACTGAGAAAGAGGTAAGTCAGGTGCTCTTTCATTATGCTAGAAAAGTAAAATTATGTTGAATTTTCCTTACATTTCTTTACATTTCCTTCATATTGTTGTAAAAAATGTTATCACGTGTGATATAGTCTCCTTATACAGCGATGACTACTGTGTTACTGTGTACGACAACTTTCTGAATGGGACTGTGCCCATTGTGGTATGATGGTTATCCTTCACAGGTTGCCAGGGCAACAGACTTGACTTAGACTCATTCACATCAAAACAGCAGACACACAAATAATACTACATGTCAGTAATTCATAGGACATACAGGTGTACTACAAAGAGAATATACCTAGAGGATACCATAGATGTTTTTACCTGTTTTGTCAAGTTTGCCTTCTGCCCACACAGCAGTACTGTTGAAGATCCATAAGTGTCCATTGTTACAAGACTGCAGGCATGGCACACAAGGAATCATGATGGAATAACCTACATTGTTTCCACTGTACAATAGTTTCAGTGGTGATACCAAAAAAAAAAAAAAGAAAGAAAAGGAGAGAAAGATAGAAATTAATTACATAAAAATAAATGTGAAAATATTTGTTATGTTTTTGATGTTTCTTTTTTTGAAGAACAGTAGGTATCTTCTTTTAGTACACTGTATTTCAAAAATGTAATTCCAGTCTCAAAAGAAATGTGATGAACTATCTTTTTTTAGCCTATTGGCTCTACCATTCAGTCCATGATACTAAGTTGAGCCATGCTCCATACTGGACCACAGTCACTTTTAAAACCATTTCAGCACTTGGTGTTTAACAAGTATGCAAAATACACAATTCACAAATTTCAACTCCCTAATTATTAAACTCATCCCTAACTTGTGTAAGCAGACTGCAGAGGCAGTCCAATTGTGCGTGTCTGGGCACTTCTACAAATTGAAATGTTATGCCATTCAATGATCATTTTAACTTTAAAAGGGTAAAATCATGGAGATACACTTAATGTACAAATATTATCAAAACTGGACACAAATTAAGATACTGATTATAACCTCCAAATTACATTGTACAGCAGGTAATGAAACGAACTTGTGTATCACCTAAAAACTCTTCAATTGGTCTGTGAACCTGGTAGATATAAATATTAGAGAGGTGATGTTTTTGGTCAATAATTCAGGAAGTAAAATAAAGGTCACCATGTCTGCAGGCTATTTCACCCCGCAGTAATGTGATATGAGAGAGATAAAGTATTACATGATTCTCGGGGGGGGGGGGGGGGAGTATTACTGTAGATGATTCTCAAATAATGTCAAAAAGGGGGTATGTGTGCTGGATAATGGGAGACTTGTGAGATAATGATATCATCTGCAAGTTTTGAAGTGAAATTTTATGTGAAATCTTTAATCTCCAAAACCACTCTCTTTCATGTCTGATTTCTGTTGATCTTCTATTACTCTGGTTGTAGATTACACTTCATTTATCATTTGGCCAACTTGAAAACAAAGTGACATCGCATTTCATAAATTATGTTTGTGTCCATACAAAAAGACTCATGCATGATGAGCTTTCTTTACACTGAATGTGAAAGTGCATTCCACTACAGAGTTACATCTAGGTAGAGAATATTGAACTGTGATCAACAGAAATCTTGTTTACAGTGCAGAAATAATGCAAATCTATTTTTGAAGACTTCTTTTCACTTACGAGTTAAGAAAGAGAACAATTGAGTGAATTCACAATGAAGCTGAATACGGGTTTGTGTTTCTTCTTGACCTTGGAATCAAAACAGACCTGTTTCTTCTTTGTTGGTCGACCACATCAAATACTTTCTGTTATGATGTACACTTTCTTTTGATTTTCTTCATGCACATCATCAGATGAAGTACTGTACATCTGGAGTAAGCTAGGGTAAATTTTACATCCATGGACATGATAATTATAATGAATTAAACTCTGGACTCACCATTTATTGCACACAGTATCTGATATCTTGCAATCACATTTCCCTGTTGAATAAGGCTGCCCTGTAGCGCTGATTGTCCTGTGAATTAATTGAAATATAAGCAAAGTTACGTTTGCTTTTGCTGCCTATTTTATTCCCTTTCTTGGAAACTGCTTTGGGACACACACAGGCAAAGGTAGATCTTCAAAGTATACTCCCCTGTCCTGATTATAACTGTACATCCTCTTGGTTTACCTTGATGTTGGGCATTAAGTATACTGAACTTATTTGTCCATCATCTGCATCCTCCTGAGTCTTGCTGCACGTGTTATTTGCACTACTACATATATGAGCGTGTTTCTACTGAGAGCACCTCACATCCCTGGCATCGCCACGAATTTTGTCCAACGCAGCACCTCGTATTTTACAACCACTCGAGCTGTTTCTACTGAGCGATAAAATACGAGGTGATGCAAAGGTGACGTGCAAATGCGGCGATTCCGGAAGTCAGGTATTTTTAAGTCACAGATTTGGGTCACGCGCGCATTGCCTGTTAACCCTGCCTGCTTTGATTAGCCATTTCTCTTCGTCTTCCATCCAATATACCCCGAACTAACATACTGGTATCCTGCCACTGACTGATGAGAAATCTTTGGAGATGGAGGGTCCAGTTGAGATTTTCTCAAGGCTGCGACATACTAATGTGGTACTCTCGCGATTCGAGACAATATAAAATGAAATAACGCGGTGTAAAATCAAGTAAGTGATGAGGGCTTAGTAATGCAATAAGTTAGGCGAACAATAGACGATGAATGCCACAATATCTCATGTAACGTAACGTATAGGGCCTATAACACATACACAAACGAGTTGGTACAAACAAAGCATGATGCGAACACGGTCGCTGTGTGTACACATGTATTTTGTACACATGTGTCGAAGGAGTGTGTGCGATGAACCGATTGAAAAGCGCGGGGAGAAATTCTAGACGTCCGATACACCACGAATTTCGCTACCTGGTGTGTTTCTACTGAGAATCGTCCTTCGCGTCACCACGCATCGACCACCTCAATAGATGGACGACGGAGCACCTCGCATCAGCCAGCATCGGCCACTACCCGATCTGTTTCTACTGAGGAAAAATTCAAGGTGTCACCACGCATCGGCCGGTATCGGCCGGCATCGGCCGGTATCACCACACATCGGCTGGCGTCACCTCGAATTTTCGTCGCTCAGTAGAAACACGCTCTATGTGTTTGCATGCGTAGGGCTGGAGCATTATGGGAATTTAGGATCTCGATCATAATGGTTGAATTTATATTTCCATGACTTCTCCAGACTTGATTTGAAGGTGTTAATACTGTTGCTACTGATGACTTCAAGCAGTAGGCTGTTCCAGAGGTTGACTACATGGTGAGAGAAGTTCCTTTGTTGTACATTTGGCTCTATGGAATTGACATTATTCAGCATATTCAGAGCCTCAACAAATACTGTAAAACATGATATATTCGCGGCATGAAATTTTCCCAAATTGGAGCCGACGGCCTCTTTTGTGGCATGAAATTCTCCCGAACTGCCATTGGCGTGCAACGCATTTATACATTCATAAAACTTGTTATCAGTGACAACTGCCACTTTTCTATGACAAATTTGCTCTCAGCCAATAAGATGCAAGGATTTCAGTAGCTTGTCACATATACATGTATGACAACTTGTCACTGGTGACAAGTTTTATGAATTTACTAGACTAACTAAAGTTCTATCTTTTATACTGTTGTCATGGTTGTAATATTGAAAATCTATGTTGTCATGAAGAAGTCTCGATTTTTTCATGTTAAGTTATGGAGCATATATTATTTAGGTTTACACTTGGCAATAACGATATAAATTCAGTTCTTAACTGTCTCATGCATAGCCACAGAGGAGGCAAACGTCGTCGTCAGATTAAAAGGGTTCTTCTGTAGTTCTACATAGGCCTGCTACAAAACTTAGAAAATGCAACTTGCAAGTCGTGCAACCACTGCACTCTACTCACCCTGAACATGGTGCATCTGTTGAATAAAGCTCAACGTTTGTGTCGGCTAACAAGACCGCCTTCATTCCGCGTTTGCAGATGCACGAGTTGCAGTATCGACAGAAGAGATAAACGACTGGTTTTTTCTTGAAGCTTGAATGCATGATAGACACTCAAAAAGATGGGAAATATCTCAGCACCACTAGTCAAAAGTTAGCTTGTGAGTTGTAGCCTTGTTCGTGTCGTTGTATCCGTAAATCCGTGGGTTATACAGTAATTTACTTGAGACGTTGAACTGTAAATAGAGCTAGCGTTTAAAACACTAGCCCGACCAGACGCTGTTACGCTATGCGAATACGCTATGCGAACGCGAACGCTTGTTGATGATGATAGTCGTCCCCCTTTGCCTTCTTATGTTGCTATCATTATTAGCTTGTGGTGAAAAGCACGGGAAGCAGCGCAACTTGCAACATGCACCAGTTACTCGACGAATATGTGACGTTTATCATACATTTGTGGGTGTTTACTCCGTTCGTGAGATCCGCAAAAAGCTAATGTAAGGCTGTATGTAACGTGGAACTGCTCGACCGGCTCAGTAGAATTCTATCCCCACCAACTGGACATAAGTGCAACCCGTGCAAAACGTGGTGTAGCAGACGGTTAACCATCAGGTGATTTAAATGTCCACAAGTAAACAAACACGTCGCATCTCGGGATCGGGCGTCCGCGCGAGCAGGCGTACGTACAAGCGTACGCGCGTGCCCATACACTCCGCATGCATACAAGTAGTACGCTCGAAGCTCGAATTACGACGACGATTGACGACTTGCAACAACGGTCACAATGTGCACGTAGTAAGTTGTATTCGATGAGTCCACCCACCTTGGTGTGATGGTTTCGTCAAATCAGACAAATATGGATTCACAAATAAGTGAAATAACTGAGCGTTTTCGTTGGTTTTTGTGATTTTGTTACGTATTACAGTATTTAGTGGAATATGAGCAAAGAAAATGGGATTCAATTCAGTTTTCTTTGCATGCTCATTTTGCTAAATTGTTTCCTAGCTTTCTGGTCAGTTTTCTTCTGTTTGCGTTTATTATCTGCATTTGTATGAATTATCCATTCCACCCTTCTGCTCATTCTATATAATTATTCCCTGAGGTTATTATGTACTAAGGGCCTATTTTCCTCTTTATCCTTGTATGGTTCAATAATTCGGTCTCATTCACATCCGTTTACATTTGTTTATTTCTTTGTTACTCCAAAGGTTTGTAATTCATGTAGAAGGTATATACGTTATTCCGAAGGCTTGTTAATTCGAATTAAGAAAAAAAATGTTTATGCATGAAGGCCGAAAATGAAAAGAAAGAATAAGAAGAAAAATGAAAAGAAAAGAAAAGAAAAGAAAAGAAAAGAAAAAGGTTCGTTATGTCGCAGGTTCGTTAATCCGAAAACGAAAGTAAGTGTCGTAATTCCAAATGTTTATATGCACCTTCTTTTTTCTTCTTTTTATTCATCTTCGGATTAACTTACCTTATTTCATTTTTGAATTAACGAACCTTCGAAATAACGCCATAAACTTTCGGATTAACGCACCCATAATATTTTATTGTCGGATGAACAAACAACTGAACAAACAATAATAATAATAATAATAATAATAATAATAATAATAATAATAATAACAATAATAATAACAATAACAATAATAAAAATAATAATTATAATTGATGATACAAGAGGTGTAATATGGTCTTTTTTATTCAGGGTAGCCTTTTCAGTGTTGCCACTGCTGCAGCTCTACCGAAGGGCCCTGCCATCATTATTACCCCAGCGTTGCCATGTGATACCCATATCTTTCATTTTATACACCTGGGTCGAGAGGGACATGGTGGGTAAAAACATCTTGTCCAAGGACGTAAGCACTGCATGGGTGGGAATCGAACTCTGGTTCTCTGATTAGTGTGATTGGGTGGCGGGAGGTATACAGTATGAAGGCTCTTCGGGAGCCTGTATGCCACAGCGCCCCTATATACGGAATGTTTGTGTTTCGAAACCTTCAGAACAATAAACCTTGTTCCACTTTCGGATACAGAACTTTCGGTTTAACGAACATTTCTAAAATGTTGTGGCCTATTGTGCGGCATGCCCTTTTGGGCGACATTATGGGAAGAGATGAACTTGCGTATTGGGACGGGCGAGACCATTTTTTTCCCGCACCTCCCACACGATACAGTAATTGTAGAAACGTCGAGACAACTAAATAATTATAATTAGTTTTACTAAAAATGTGAAAAATTCCCGATTTCGATTTTTTGTTGTTAAAGCTTTACAAGTTTAAGCATCACATATTATTTCTCTCAAAACGGACAAACCATTAAAGCAATAAAACAAACATGAAGTGGTCTTTTCAATCCTCGTGTGAAGTGTCGAGACTGTACATGAAACGATTGTTGGGCATCATCTGCATATAATATAATCATGATAAAGACAGAGAGAGAGAGAGAGAGAGAGAGATTGAACTCTTATCAAGTGATAAGGGCTAAACATGAAAGCAGAGAACATCGCATGCTCTATTGTATACTAATATTTCAAGTGCATTCTTCCATCGTATAACTTCTTGACAATCTTAATCAACTTAAATGCAAATAACAGCAATTTTGTTTTTCCTCGTGAATAGTTTGATAATCAGATTTTGTCCTGCAAGCTATACACCTATCATGGGATATGTCCGAATCCTCCTTCAATTTCATTGTATATTCCAACAGTTATGATAATAATGTATTGAAATTTGACAGTTAATGGTATAGATCTATAACTATATGTTATGATTGTCAAACTTTGCTGCTTGATATGAATTCAAAATATGACGCACATATTGAAGTGTAAAAATATTGTAACAATTTTCCCTTATTCTGCATATCTTACCTTCGGAACTGATAATCAGTGGCGTCTTTTGTCATTTGTAGACAAAACTGCATTCCACCGCCTGCTCAAGTTATCAAGGCACTGCCCTCGGTGCCCCTGGAAGTAAATTTGTTGATTTTCTTTTTCTCATAGAACAACGTACACTTCTTCAAATACATGAAATTCTTCCGTCGAGGTGTTTTCATTGCAATTATTGATTGACAAATTGCCCTACATCGATGTTAATAAGCACTGAATTGGTCAGTTTTTTTAGGAGTAGCCATGATAAAAAATCATGGGCATATTATACTCGAGCAGGATCCGAACCTATTTCCCCAGACTACGTCTGGGGAATATAATTTATGATGGTGAAAATCATAAACGGGATGAATCAAGAAAACACCAAATGAACAGTTTGTCATAATGGTGGTTACTCCCCCTTTGACAATGATGCATTTGATTTCACACACACACAACACACACACATACACATACACACACAAACACAAAAAAAGAGGAATATGCATCATCAACCTCGTTCTGGAATATAATAACTTAATTTGGGGAATTCCCTCATGCATTTTTTTGTTTTGTTTTCGTATATAAAAGAAAGAATGGATCTCGAGTCCGATAGTGTTGTTTGAGAGACAACATGACAGGATAGACGGGAAATCAACCAAAAAAAAAAACATAAAAGAAAGAACATGGCGTAACTCAAAATACCATAAAAGCTGCTTTTTAGGAATTGGAACAAGGATGATCAAGAAAATGACTCGGAGTCGGAATATGCTGATAAGAATGTGCATGCTTTTCATTATCTGCAGATGATATTGTGTGAATGCATCATGACAATGTCTTCAATTTGTAAGACTTGTAAGATTTGTGAGATTTCATTGACTCTTATATCGACCTCCTCTCGGGGTATGAGAATACAAACATATTTACAATATATGAATACAAAAATATAAGTGATAAAGTACATTATACATGTGAAAATAACAGATATAAATAAACATGTTTACAAAACAAGGCGTAAAGGACGTTTAATTATATACTCTACCACTACGTGTACACACATTCACATCTACTTTACTTTCTACAAAACTACTATCTTTCTTCTTTGGTTTCGAAGAAAACTGAAACATAATCATTCTGACAAATTTGGCTAGTTGTTTGTTTTTTTTTCAAATGGCAAGCATTGGCTGGATTGAATAGTTTGGCCATATGTAATGCACTTGGTTTACTGGCCATCAAACTACTTGGTAAATTATACAATAGTCTCTCTTTGTGGAAAAGGGACAAACAAAAATATAATGAAATTCATCCCCTATATCTGCAGATGAACATATTATAGTACAATGCAATTCATCCGTCAGGCTTGCATCAAACCTGCCCTTATTATATTAACGGGTAATCCATTAGATCGACATCTGAATTTACTCAATGTAATATAATCTTTCTTACACAAGACCTGTAAATGCTTCTCAAACATCAAATTATCCTTAAACATTCTATAATTTGTACAAATCCTATTTGACCATGTGGCTGCTCTCCACTCTTGACTAAACATATCAAAAGTCTAACTTTTGAAGTGTGTGAAATCCATGCAGTACTAAATCCACCCCCTTGTGCTAACCACACATTCCCTAGCCCTGCATAATCAAAAATATTTGCGATAAATAATAACCATTGTGATTTTGACGGGGAGTGTGTGTCTCCTTGTAAATGCAAAAGAAATTTGAAAATTGTATAGTGTTTGGTTTCTTTTCCCTTAACTAATCTCAACCAGAATCCAATCATTCTACATTTAATATGGTTCAAAATTACTCCACGTCCAGTTTCACCATAAACCATACAATCAGGAGTACATTTGTTCACAAGCAAAATTTTTCTTAGGAATTTCCGATGGAAAACTTCAATTTGGTCTATGCACTCATAACCCCAGACTTCACAACCATAGAGTAAAACAGGTAAAACAAGATAATCAAATAGATGGTACTGTGTGTCCACAGAGAGCTGTAACTTTTTGGCTTGACCAACATGCTATAAAGTGCTTTTCTATAGCTTGTGTGACTTGTTTAGAAATTGCTTTTTTAAAACTACCATTATAATCAAATTTAACTCCAAGGTATACAAAGTCATCTACAACCTCTAGTGGATCACCAGCATAAACAAATTCAGGAATTCTTCTAACCTTCCGACGGAAGAAAATAAAAATTTTAGTCTTGCTAGCATTATCAGTCAAGCGCCATGTCTGACAATAACTATCCACAGCATCGAGAGCTTTCTGCAACTCCTCCGGAGTTTCTGCCGAAATTATTGTGTCATCTGCATAAAGTAAACAAGAAAGATTTAAAGCTTTTTTGACATTATCAGAATCCAAGTGTTCAGTAATCTCACCTTCCAAATATTTCAGTCCACCATATGATTTTCTAATGTATTCTTCAAAATCATTCAGATAAATGGCAAATAAAAGTGGGGGAAGGTTTTCACCCTGTCGTACACCAGTGTTACAAGTAGAAAAACTCTGACATCTCCCCCCTGACCGTCACACATGATTTAGCACTTTCATAAATGTTCTTAATGATAGTAAACATTTACCCACAAGTCCCATCTTCAACATTTTGTACCATAAAGATGATCTATCAATTAGATAAAATTCTTTCCTGTAATCAATAAATGCACAGTATAATCGTTTTTTATTTTGCAGATAGACATCAATTATAGTCTTCAAAACAAAAATATTATCAATTGTATAGAATAATTAGAACGAAAGCCAGCCTGTTCTTCACCTATAATAGCAGCTTCGAAAAACTCTGAGATTCGATGATTCAAAATGGAAGTAAAAAGTTTTCCTAGACAACTGAGAAGAGTTATTCCTCTATAATTATCAGGATTTGTGTCTATACCCTTATTCTTAAAAATAGGAAAGATACTCCCTATGCACGCATTCAGTTGGAACAATACCACTGTCCAGTACCACATTAAAGAACGTTACCAACACATGAAGCATCTCTGCGGGACAATTCTTAAGGAATTCATTTCTTATGAAATCTTTTCCAAAGGCTTTTGAATTTTTAAGTTTCTTAATCATTAGTGCCACTTCTTCCAAAGTGACTGGGGCATCCAAGGAACCATCTGCCTCAAAAAAATTCTGAAGTACTATCTTTCAGGCCTATGGGCTTGTATGATGAACAAAATCCCCTAATGAAACATTTCCTATTTTCTTTACCTTGCGTTCATTATTACTGTTGAGTAATTGCCAATATTCTTTCGGATTGGATGCCTGTAATGAACGGAGAGATTCATTTAAATCTTTATGAAATTTCCTTCTTTTATGTCTTAATAAATTCTTATAAAGCTTTCCTGTAGATTTATAATGATTCAATAGACAAGTAGCTCCTGAACTGCCTAGAAATTTAAGCTTCCTCTTTATTCGATTTTTAACATTCAAATACTCCTGCTGGGACAGCTCTGCATTCTGCATCAAACCAAGGCTGATGGTTGTTTTTATCCTTATTGACAGTCTCATTTGTGTTTACATTATGACGAGATTGTCTCCACTTACAAATGCTAACATCTTGTGCAACATTGATGAACATATCGCATAATTGCGAGTAACGAAAATCAATACTATCTTGATTTGCATTCCCATCTAAACATTCCACATTTTCACACATTAGCTCAGCCGAGTCCTTGATTTTCTGTTTAAATATTGCAGCGCTATCACTGTTCCACTGCGTGGAATAACAAATAACATTGACTTTCATTAGGCTGTGAGTCTATAAATCGGCATTGTTTAACTGCAGTGTTTTGAGAATTGTTAAAAACAGTGTCGACATCAGCAGATTTAGAATTTTGCGATTGCAAGGTCACACTGACAGGACAATGAACATCTGACAAACATTTATCAAATACATCAATACTGAAATGTGTAATGCTAGAAAATAACTGGCGAGATACGATAACATAATCAATAGTGCTACAACCACCATTTTTGTTGAAGCATGAGTATTTTCCGACAGACTGACCTTCCCCTAATCCTTCTATGAGATCGAAACTTTGGCACACATCAATAACAGACTTTCCATTATTATTTACATGGACATCAGTATTATAACGAGAAGTTAGGATATCTAGAGTATTTATAGGCCATCAGTATAGTTACATGTATATCAGAAACATCATTGGAAAAGCCTAATCCAGTCTGATCTGTCAACACATCCTCTACATCTAAAAAATCCTCAAGTAAGCCCGTCCTGGCATTAAGATCACCCAACAAACAAAAGGGTGCATCATATCTACTTTAGATATCAATAATATACACCAGGTTGTCAAAACTTCATTAGAATGGTGAATATTGATCCCTCACATGGCAAGTCACTGCACCAACAATAAACTCAAAACCTAAAATTTTACTATCTATACCTTGATCCATGAAATTGATTCAGAAACTGTTGCATGAATTCTTTCAGAACAATTAAGAATATGATTCTTCATCAGAATATACATACCGTGAAACCCACCTAACTTTGTTTATTGGATTGGCATACTATAATACATCAACACTGACAACCGCAAATATGAGATTGAGACAGATCTGGTGTGTCTGTTTTTGTCTCTAAAAGACATGTTGTATCATATGCTGCAAATGTAAGTCCATTTTTCCCCCAATATCTAGTATACTTCAGTATTGATATGCACAAGTTACAGTATTTTATACTCAGAAAATGTCCAATAAAAGTCCCACATGCAATGCCATGAAACGTCTCATTGTCCCGCGCATGATTTGAAATTAAGATTGTGCATGATTTGAAAAAAAAGTAAGAATGTGCTTTTCAGATGATATGATTTGAATGCATGATCATGACAATGTTTTCAATATTTCAGTATTGATATGCACAAGTTATAGTATTTGCAATGCCATGCAATTCCATGAAACTTCTCATTGTCCCGTGCATGATTTGAAACGGTTAATCAAAGTTGATATGTTTTTATCCATGTTGCTATCCTTAATACACCATGCTGGATATGAAGAAGTTAATGATAAATAATATTGTATATACCGTAAAACAACATACATAGTTCGACCCTATACTTTTGCTTGGGGTGCCCGATGTCGAGTTTATAACGTGTTTCAGTTCAATGTCAGTTTGTTGTTTGTTTCAAAGTAATAATAATATGTAAGAACAGGTATCAGATTGTTAAGGTTTATCTCCGTTCACATACAAGCTCCATACAACAATCCAAAAAATTATTGTTCAATATAAATGCAAATCAATGGAGCTTATCGCATTTATTGTAATGTTGAGATCTATGTTTCAGCTCTGAACTCAGACTAAAGCAATGAATAATTCATGCGATCAGGCAGGAACCATAGGACTTGTATGGGAGGGTACAGCATTAGAAAAAGTGGACCTTTTATTTCAAGTTTATGTTCCAGATTGGGGGCGCAAAAAATATTTCTGTTGCCACTTTCGGGTTTAATCCGCTGACAAGCAAAAAAAAAAAAAAAGTTCTGGTACCACTATACAATTGCCTCACAAAGATGGTTCTTGGTTTCTTTACCAAAAATTAAAGGGGATTTCTTTTTGCTGCTGGCAAACGGGGCGGGGGGAGGGGGAGGGGGAGGGGATTGGTCCGCGGCCCACCCCTGAAGCCCCCTAGTTACGGACCTGGCCATTTTCCACGGTAATTTGTGACTTTGTTGTTGTTTGTACTATTAGTTTATTGTTTGTTGTTTGTTTCTGGTACCAATCCACTATACGCCATAGACTCCGGTCTAAATGCTAATCATTGTGTATCATAGAATGTACAACTGCGTGCTAAATCTGCTCATCCGGTGTACATTGAAATGAGCGAGCACTAAAAATCCACTACATGATTATTTGCTTAGGTGATCCACGAAGAGATCTCTCGTATAATATGTGATTCTTATTGCATTCAGACTCATCACACACACACACACACACACACACACACACACACACACACACACACGTATATATTATTGTTGATTATATATTCTAATAATGATTTTATGTATACATATATATATATATATATATATATATATATATATATATGTATATAATATATACTATGCGTAATTGCACCTACATACAGTTTTTGAATATAAATGAATAACACAAATGCAAATTACACATTCAATGTTTCATCTCTTTCTCACTTTCTCGAAATGTCCTCTTGTTTTAATATATACGTTATAACAATTTATACCTTTCTCTCTGACTTCGATGAACCTCCTACGTTCAGTTCGTCCATGTGATATTATACTTTTTATCCAGCGAAATGGGATCCCATCTCGCTGCTCCATCTAACTAAATCTGTTCATCACATACCACACAATTGCTTTAAAATGTCGTGAATGCCACGTTGTAAGTTAAAAGGATGATATAATAGATTGGTAGAGATGAGGATTGTGCTTTTAACTTTTTGCGAGATGCCAAGAAACCACTTATGAAATACATAGTACAGAGCATACCATTCATAGAGGAATTAAAAGTTTTTATTCAATGAAAATCGATTTTGGAATGGCCGAGACATCCAAAAATAAAGTAAAACAAAGCGATCGTAATAAAAGGTGCATGAGTCCCACCCTTTATTAGGATTGCTCTTTTTTTTCCTTTTTTTTTTTGATATCTCAGCCATTTCAAAACTAATTTTCGTCAAATAAACATTGAATTCCTCTTGGAATTACATGTTCTTTCATATTTTATAAGAAGTTTCTCATACATTATCTCACCAAACATCTTAAAAACCTGAAGTTTGGTCTCAACCAAAACTATACGATCCCTTTTATAACCATTAAGTTCCACAATTCTTATTTTCATTCCTTGATATCACTCGGCAGACATTGCTTGCTTCTCGGTAAACATAAGGGGAAGCCATCCGCGTAATTCGTTACCAGCAAAGGACGCCATCATCTCATCGCTCTGTTAGCCGTCGGCTCGTGAAAACGAATTTGAGAGAGTCAGCCGCGAGGTGTGTGTAATGCAACGCGTACGGACAAATAGAGTTGATCGAGACGCCGAAAAAAGATCGCGGAAGGTACTCAGTAGTTCACAATTACTGACCCCGGAAGTAAGAAGGAACTTTAGGACCACTGCAAGATGGCGACTGCTATTGTACTCGTGAAAACTTAGAAACTTTGAATATTTGTTACACATTTTTAATCTCACGAGAGTTTGTAGGCAATCTTTGTATTTCACCTGGGAGGACGAGAGAATATTAATCAAGATGACGACGGACAAGAAGCAAGAGAGGCTAATTCAGCAAGAGCTAGAAACGAGAATAAAAGGTAAGAGTGCTGCTTGAAGGAGCAGATTGCGCTCAGCTATTTTTGCCTCTGTGGAGTGTTGTACATGGGATCTTCGCCGGGTGGGTGCAGACATCCGTGGTTTATCTCCGCTGAACTGGCTGGCTGGCATTGGTGCCTTGCCAGCCAGGCAGCGCGGCTTGCGGCCCTCGGCTACGCTACGCTTCGTGGGTGCGTACCTCCCTGGCTTGGGCCTTGGTTGAGGCTTCCGCTGTTGTCATGCCACAGTATTAAACAAAGATGGTCAAGTTTTATCTTAGCCGTTACGATGATACAATTTAAACCCACCACGACCCACTGATCTGGAGTTTTCTTGTTTTTTTTTTAATAGGTTCCACAAATTGCTGTTTTGGTGAGCAGATCACAAAAAAAAAAAGGAAAAAAAAAAAGAAGAGAGTAAATCTAACGTTAGACACTACGGTAGGTCTAAGTTTAATTGAGAGTCTAAAACATTAAGCGCTCACTATTTCATGTAAATGCCTGCTGCTGAATCTGTTCAGTGGTAGATACAACCTAATAAATTCAGTGGCTCTCTCCATAGACATTCATAGGGTCTGTGTCATGGTATTTTCTGATTGAAAGTAACATGAACTTCAGACTATTGCCAGAGATATATACTTGGGTGACCCGCACCTCGTCATAGTTAATGTTTGCCCATCATTGAATCACATTTGGCCACTGAAATTCTTTGAAATCCAACTCACATTCAGGAAAAATGCTGAAAATTCCAATGGAATCACAAGTTCACTGATCGATATTGAAAATTTGCAGCTATCGTCGTCAAAGGCGAACGATGCGAAAAAGTTGCGCGCTAAGGAAGGGGCCCGCAACTCGTCACCCGCTCTCCCATAGACTTAGCACGTAAAAGACGTGTGCGATGACCGTGATGTTCCCATAGACATACGCGTAAAAGATGCGTGCGGGTGACATATAACACGTATTCCTATAGCCCTATTAAAATTTCAGATTTTCGCGAAAAACTGTTCGGTTTTCACCACAATTTGCTTGGTTGTGGTAGTCCTGCCAAGTTTCAAGCGTACAGAACACAGTCCCGGGCATACATTTTTGTTCAGTGCGCTCAAAACGATTTTAAGCGGGGTGACGGTATTCGGGCCCCTGACGAGGTGCGGGCACCTGGCTATACCTCGATAAGTGGTACAAATGATATTCCAAGATATTTCTGGCCATTTTGTATTGTGGTCTTGTTCTATGCACCATTTCAAAGCTTTTTCCATCATGTAAACATGATTTCCAGGCACTATAGGGTGCTCCAACAATGCAGTGCTAAGAAATGTGATTAGCAAAGCATTTGTCAAAACACATGCTACAATACACTATACAGGGATTCAAATATGAATATGGGAACCCTCTTCAAGCCCTATCCCAAAAATACATGGATTCCACACTCTGAATTTAGTATAATTTAAAAATCTTTCTGGATGACTTGGCCAGAGTTTGGCCCAATGTATGAAAGAAATGATTTGATGATCAGTCAACATTTATATTTGAATTATAGTAACATAATTTCAAACAAGAATTTATTAAACTTTTGTGGTGCTATACATGTAATTCTCATCATTGACCTTGATTAACCCATTGAGGGTGAGTCCTGAATATATACTCGGGCAGGTGTCTCTGGGAAATGCATGTTGTGGCAAAATCAGTCCATCCTCAACGGGTTAGCAGTTGTGCTATTGTCATTTCATTTTATTTTTTTCCTGCATTTAAGGGTGAGTCAAGTATTCAAGTTGGAGAATGAATTTTCATTCATGAATTCATTCATTATTCTATGCTTCTGGAGCTTATTCTTCTGCAGCAGGGTATATCAATACAAGTATTAAGTACGTACCCTCTGTTTGATGAACTTCACAGAGTTTTCTGGAGATGTGTTCAACTTTCTGTAGTAGTAAGGAATACTCAAAATACTGATTTGAGGAAGAAAGGTTTCGGTTGTTAGATTTCCCACTAAGCTTCAGGACATTTCTATCTACATTACACTGTGATAATGTGAACTAAATCCACTTTCTATGGCTTGTAGACCACTGTTTACATTTCTAGTGCAATGTAGTGAAGACAAGCAACATGAGTAACGGTCTTTGCGGAAGCATGCTCTAGTAGTGGGGTGACAAAGTCTTGAATACAGGACCAGCCACTTTCCTGTGAAGGATGCAAGCCAACAGATTTTGACACTTCCTGCCTTGGAGATGATTTTCCTTTTGTTTGTCACAGATAATTTTTATGCTATTATGAAACTTTGCTGACTACTCCTAGCATCAGGGGGAGAGCTTCAACAGGATTAGTACGACCATGGACCTATGTTGTAGGTCCATGGTACAACTAATCTATGTTGTTTCTAACAGACCCAAAATCACTAAATGCTATTCATTTGTTTTGACACATGTGGTAGTATACGATGTAGCTAGAGAATGAAAAATGGTCCGTATGAAAAGTGCCGTGGAGTGTTCTCTAGCCAGCAGGAGGTGGCATCACATCTCTCTTGTAAAAGATTCCAGGATTCATGATTCTCTCAGGAATGTTACTAAGAGAATCGCTGGCTAGTTGCCTTGTTTATGGATACAGTAGAACCAAGTTATAAAAAAAAATCAAAAAAAAAAATCAGGAGGCTGAAAGCATGATACAAATACATGAAAGTGTGTGCTCAGGGAGTACAAGGTTGACCTCAGGTCAAATTATGACACTTGCAACGTACAAGTTTTGAAATTTTTACATAGAGAACGATGAATCAAAAAGATGTGAGCCTGATCGTGACCCAAATTTCAGAATTTGTTTTAATGACAATGAACATATTGGTGCAATATTGCTGAACTTTCATTCATTCTATTCTGGGGTAATAATGATGACATTTTTTTTTTTTTTCAGACAGATACATCTTGTAGGAAAGAAATGTAAGACATTGAGAAGGCCAACATTATCATGAGTAGACATATCTATATCTATAGGCAAGTTAGATTAATGATCCTGTTAACTTGGTTTCTTGTCCAAAGTATGGATGCGCAAAAACAGTTCAAGACAAAAATGACAAAAAACAAAACAAACCTGTTAGGAAAAATATGAGTTGTGTGATCAAAGCTTTTATCAGAACACAGAATTGACAGCTTAGAATTGTATGTGTTGCATAATGAAATTCAATACCGCTTATACACTAAGATACAGGACCTCTCTAAAGGTTACCCAATGGCTTGTTTCATTACATCATCAAAATGAATGAGAGGGGAATTATTTGTAATTGCCATGCGGTAAGTGCTTTGATATCATGGTGCCATGCATGCCGTTCTATTGTCATTTAAGCAATGGTTTTAAAGGTTTATGGAGTTTGCAAGGCTAACAGAAATGTTGCAACTCATAAACAAAGAGACCACATGACCTGATAATATGTTCTCGAGAAAACATAACTTTCCTTCTTGTCAATTTATGGTGACTAATAGTTATTTTGACAAGATCCAGGAATAGTGTGCATTTCAACTACATTCATTTTTGACCTTATGGTCTGCAATACATTTCAGTTCTGTCAACATTTATAAAGAATATTTTGATGAGTACATACATCATTGAAAGCTTGATTTGTGTCTAGACAAGAGAAATGTCATTTTCTTTTAAGTGATAATTAATAAACTGTTGTATTGGCAAGTGCTCATTTTACCGTTTGCATGTTTTTGTTCAGTTATATTAAGCCTGGGTTTTTATTAACTTATTTTTTGTTGTGTTTTGTCCTTTCCATCAGTGTTTGTCGCTTTACTTATTACAAAGGCAAATGAAATGTACACATACATGTATGCCAAAGAGAGTAATTAAGCAGATGAACAGAAATATCAAAGTTTTATCATAATGACAAATAAAATAAAACAGTTGAGAAGTTATAAGTTGTACATTTTTCAATGGAACAGTGATAGTTGGAGGAATTGTTTAACCACAAACTATAGCAGGAGGTGATGTCACCAGAGTCCTGAAATGTAAATTTTGACATTTATTGTAAAGTTTTTTTTTCAGATACTGAGAAACTTAAAGAACAAATCTAAGAATAAGAGGAGGAAGTGAGGTAACAAATGGGTGTGATGGAGAGGAAAGCATGTGGCATAGTAATAGAAGCCACAGTCACAGAAATCATCAGGTTTCGCATTGTGACATGAAAATCAATTTTAATTTGCCACTGTTCACACACAAAAAAAAAGAAAAAAAAAGAAAAAAGAAATCACTTTGCTGTAAATATTTAAAGCGCTTTTGATCTCAAGATCGAGCATGCCCAACAAATGACTAGGGCCCTGTTTTATGAAGAGTTAAAAATTTATTATGTATAGTTGATTTCAAATGTAAGTCTATGGCAGCCTGTGTGGTAAGGAAATTTAAAATCAGTTTTATCTTTTGATAAAATGGAGCCCTGAGCATGACTCTGGCTTCTAAGTTTGCAACCTCTTTATGGGATTTTCAGAAATTGATAGTTTCTCTGCCTGCTGTTTACAAACACACACCAGGGACCTGGCAGTGTAGATCATTGGGAGAGTTTTAAAAACAGAATCAACCTGGACTGATATTGCATCATGATGCATATTGTGAAGTTTAAAAAGTTTTTATTGTGTCCATACCTAAAATTTACTAGTTTTTGCAATGCATTTAAAATTAAATTTTAAAAACTCTTAATTTCAGGGGCGTGTATGTGGCTTGTATGCACCAAGGTGCTTAGTTTAACTTGCCAAGCTTTTTAGTCGGCAATCAGAAATCAATCCAAACTTAGTTGTCAATAAGCAAGCCCACTGAACGGATAGCAATATACTTCAATCCAACAAAGAGGTTGTAGTTACATGATATGGATTAGGGGGATTAAAAGATTTCTGTTCACTGACAATTAGTTTCCAGATACAATGTATCTGTGCCAATTGGTAAAGAAAGCACTCCAGTGTGTGTGAGACAATTGGTGAACAAAGCACAGTAGGGTTTAACTGAAGTAAGGGTGATTGTGCAGATTGGGATAAAATTAATATTTTAGAACTGATGTATTTTTGAGATACTTGTACCAGCCAGTCACCAAGTTGTCCCATCTTGGAATAAGTGATGAAACTATGTGCATTTGTTTTATTGTGATGCACATTTTCTGTTACCGGCGTGATATCTATGTGTATACCGTCTAAAAGCATCACTTATATTCATATGTTTAGTGATATTTCTTTCTCATCTTTATTGGCTTTTTATTCTTACCCCCCCCCCTTTTTTTTTTAAATCAGCTTTGTGAACATTTTCACTGAGCTTCTTCTAGTTTTGGTCTGCTTTAGTATTCTTAAATACTGAAGAATCTATGAGCAACCAAAATTACATGCTATTATGAGCACAATCATCATGTCCAGCTAGTTCTTTGTATGTTGAAATGAATTGTGAAATCCTGTTCATTTCAATGGATGCAAGACTGAAAGAGACAGAGAGGTCACTATGCTGTTTATAATTGTATTGTGCAGCTTTATAGTGGCATGCACACATGTGGTGATTCGTGGACTTGGACTCAGTCTGCTCAATGATTATAACTTCCACAGTAGTGCCTTACTCCAGACCGCATCCGCCCTGTCTCACTCACGTGTTGCACACAATGTGTGTGGGCTGAGAGGCATTTCAATGATGACGTCTGTTGCTCAAAAAGTATTACATTACATGGTCCCAACCGGGAAATCAGTTCAAAGTCCTAAAATACAGATTTATGATTATGATTGAGACCTAGAAACTGCAATATTTGTCCTCTCCTTATGGGTCATGAGAATATATTATATATATATATATATATTTTTTTTTTTTTTTTTTTTTTGACGAAGTGCAATGTATGAACAGAAATGTTCAACTCATATCAGAGCATAGTGAGTGAAGAGAAAGAAATGTTTCATCTGATAATCAGTAAAGGGCAATGAATTGTGAGGTCAATCTTTCCACTGAAGACATCAGATTTGCATTTTTCATCTCTCACTTTGGGCATATGATATCAATCACATCAGCATGCATTGCATTAATCATGTGATTATGCGTGCTGATATGATCTATCACATATAGGAAAGTGTACATATACTGTATACTTTTAAAGATGTGATACAGAGTGATACTGTCATTTCAAAGGCAGTGCATGCTTAAACCACTGACTCACATACAAATTTGCACAGTGTACTGGCAGAAAATTCAGTCAGCATGCAATGCCAAAGGTAACCATGAATGTACATGTACCATTGAAATTTAATGTCAACCATTCAACCTTACAAGCTTGAATACTGACTAATTAATATCACTTGGTAAGGTTATAATTCAGCAATGATATCTTTCTCTTGTTGCTGTGTACAGGTGTACATGTAGAGGTCCATCTCCAATCTCGAAAAGTATTGTTCACTAGCTTGATGTCATGAATAAGCTGCTGAGACCAACACTGTGATTCCAGACTTGAGAATACATTTGTATGGATATGAATGAGATACTGTTAGTTACCATTTCTATCTTACAAGGTGTACTACACTCTGTGTGTGCTTGTATGAATGCAGATAATAACAGTGTCTTTTGGAATTATTGTCTGTTCATATTATTACACTTTCTCATATCTGAATTATTGTGATACATGTTCACAGGTCATTATACAATTCTAAAGGGCATTACAGTGCATAGCGTGTTGGCCCAATCAGTGCTCTACGAGCTGATGTGCATCTGCAGACATTATCAATATCAATGCAATGTGCAAAGTTTTCTTTAGAATAAATATATGTACAGTGCAATACAGTGACCAAAGTTAGCTTCGATTCACTGTTTCATTGAAGTCATGTAATGGAACGTGAAGTTGGAATGTTGCTGAGTAGTGCTTCAGAATGCTCTCGAAATGACATACTGGATATCCATATTTTACAAGAAATGAAGAAGATGTCTGTTGTTCATAATTTGTTATTCCACCAAATTACTCAAGTTCTGCAAGGTGCCCTACTGTGCTATTTTGAATATCTCATAGAATGTCAGTTCAGATAGGGTTGTAACATTAAGATGGATTTACTATTGATTTTATCCACATTTTCTGTTATATGATTTGGATGTGACTACCCTCAATTTGAAATTATATTTCATTAGGGAAGCCTTCCTTTAAGCTGTAATTGGTGTCATAATTAATGGTAAGTGCCTGAAGGCCATAAGAAGCTGAAACTGAAACACAGAGTATAAAAGTTGCTCTCTGCTGAGTGTATGCAACATCAACTGCCATAGATAGATACTGCATGAAGTGTTATCTCGAGAACATAGAAGATCTAGAGATCTGCAGACTACAGATTACTGTAGGGGACTATACAGTGTAGTCAGTTTGATGCTGTGCAGTGCCAGACAATAAATGAGTGATTGCATTGTAGGTCTAATGACAATGCATTTATAGGTGTTACTTTTCAATGAATATTTTTCCCTATAGATGCTACTTCAGTATTCTTTTAGGAAGGTGTACTTTAATTTTATGCAACTGCATCGAAATTATTTCCATGTACCGGCACACAATGTTTGCCTCTTGTATATGTATATGAATTAGGGTTGATTCTGTTTCAATTTGCAAACCTTCATGAATGTGATTTTACCTTTAATGCTTTTATTCCACAAAAGTGGTTTTTAATTCTGGTAGTAGGAATAGGTAGAGCACATGTGCTTGCTTATTCAGAAATACACATATAGGATGGGGTTCACAATTCAAATTTGAATGTGAGTTCCTAAATTTTAATACTCTTGAGATTGGGCATTGTGACCCCTGTCATCCTCTGAATATGTTACTACTACTAAATACTACTGTATCTAACACCCCTTTCATATGTAGCAAATTTCACCTGAGATTTCCCGGGAACTTGAAGGTGACGCCAGAGTATAAAAGTCATTGCAAGTAAACTCTGTGGTGAAAAGCTAAGGCCAGCATACCAACAACATTTTACGGGCAATTTTGTGTACAATGTATATCACACCATAATGTGTACTTGCACTGCAGAAGAACTGGCAATAGATATTCAAGCAGGAGCTCATTTGCTAGTATGAAAGAAATTTCTTGTGGCTGTTCCTCGTTTGGTTCCCTTTTGAATCTCTTGGGTGGTTACCTGAGTGACTAATTATGTGAAAGGGGTATAAACTGCACCCTTCAACAGTGAAATATACTACAGGGCTTTTAATGACCTGTGTGATGAATGGGACGGAGCATTTCTGGCCACGCAGAGTGTGGATGGGGAACCATGGCCAGTTGATACACATCTGCTGAGAATTTTATGGCCACAAACTTTCACTGTAAAAACATTACATCTAATCAAAATAATTCACTTCTTGAGAATAATAAAGTTGGAGTGTTAGAATTCAAAATTTTTAAATCTATTTCATGAAAAGCGAATTTAATGAAGAATGAATTTCAGATACACTTACCCATATAATGTACAATGTCTTTGTCTTCACTGATTGGCTGTATATACATTTTGTAATGGACAATGGTATTGCAAAAGGGGGGTTGGGGTGTGCAGATTAATAATCTAATCTTGGAGTCGGCAATTTTAGGCCATCAAAACTATCTACAAACCAAGCCACCATGGCTCCATTAGGGTTATCCTGGGTGCATCTCCGGGTCGGTCCCGCTGCATTTGCCATCACAAGTGAAGTGAAAGGAAAGCAGTAACGACTGGAGTAATATGATATGGCGGGTGTAATGAAGGCAGAATCCCCGCCTCCACTCCTGGTTGGCCGGGAATTGAAGTCAAAGCACGCGGCTGATGGCCCGTCGCGGCATCACCGTGAATCATGCGGTAGAATGAAGATGGGAAATTAACTGGCCGAGGGATGTGCCATGAAACTGCTCTGTGTGAGCAGAGAGAGCTTGAGTGGATTGGGAAGTCATGAACTTCAGTTTAACAAAGCCAGCATGAGATGGTAGTATGCTGTGAGAATTTGGTGTAGGATGTACAATATGTACTGGTATCATGAGGCAGCTAGCTAGAGCCTTCTACGTACTCACTGTTTGCAATATGCACAGTCTGAAGTTCATGGTAGTTGTACTTTGTAATGGTGACTACAAGCTTGATATCTGTTTAAACATGTACATGTAGGTGTCAAGGATAAACTATGCAGTGAAAGCCCACCACCCGTCAGAAATTAGCCCGGTTCAATGTTTGTATTGAGTCAGATTTAGTCTTTTCCAAATGTCTGCGCATGTTGACACATACGTTCTGTCAGTGATTGAAAGAAAATATGAGGTCTTGGGGTAACAGCAGGTGTACAGTGAAATGCTATGTTCCTACATGTATGATATGAACAGTTCACACTGGTACTGCTACTGTGTTGATGAATTTGCTGTTAAGAATATGATACCAGATTCTGTAGAGTAGTGACTAGTACCTTTCATGCTGTGGTTAAAAAAAAGGATAAGAAAATGCATGGATAAGTATATCTCATAACATTCATAAAGTCAGAAAATAGTTGTAACACAGTAGACAAAACAATTGTTATTTTTTGTTGAACACATGGTTTCTAATTAAATTTATGAGTCAGCTTTGTTTAAACTGAAGGAATCATGTAATGTTCTGCTGATTCTTATTCAAGTAATGCACCACACCTGCTAGAGTTTGGTGTGCAGTGATGTTTGTTGTATCTGTAACTTCTCCACTTTCTTTCTTTCTCTACTTTTATCACAAGCTTTTACAATTCTATCAAAGTAGAAAGCTTTCAGATAGTCCTGGAATTGCCAGTCAAAAGCAAGGTCAAAATCCAAATACCATAGGCAAAACCTCATACACTGGTGGTGTCTATCATGCAAATAGACATTTGAATCAATAGTTTCTTGAAATTGTAGCTTAAAGGGACTGTACAGTACTGGTTGAGGTAGGGATTCATGTTTTGAACATTCCTAAGTGAGATAATGAAAAGCCTCTTATGAAATATGAAAGAGCATGTAATTTTAAGAAGGATTCAACGTTTATTTGATGAAAATTGGTTTTCAAATGGCTGAGATATCCAAAAAAGTGCTAATAATAAAAGGCGACATGCCCCAACTTTATTAGTATCTCTTTGTTTCACCTTGTTTTTGGATATCTCAGCCATTTCAAAACCGATTTTCATTGAATAAACTTTTGATACCCCTTAGAACTGCATGCTCTTTGACATCTCATAGAGTCGTTTCTGAATATCTCACAAAACGTTAAAAGCTAAGACCACCTCGACCAGAACTGTACACACCCTTTAATACACTGTAATTGGGTGAAGTGACACACAGTATACAGTAGCCCTTCAGTAGAGTGTTTTTAGGAAATTGTGGTTAAAATGAAAGTTAGGAAGAGGAGGAGGAGATGGAAGTGGAAAGAAAGTATTGTAATGTTATAAGTGAACATTTTAGCACGAGTGATTGTATGCACTATAAAGATGAATCTTAATTCTGTAGAATCAAGACATTACATAGTGGTACATACATGTATGACAAACAAAGATATGCACATACACTGTATGCTTTTATTTCCATGCTGGACTTTTGATGATTTTGAAAATCTGTGTGACTGTATAGTCAGTCAAAAGTGAATTAAAACACCATAATAGTAGAGAAGCTTGTAATTCCCCCTCGTACAGGCATACTGCTTTTAATGTGAATGAATTTCACATGTTTTTTGTGATGGCTCCTGATAAAGATTGAAAATTGATGTCAAATTTATGTAGTTTGCGGTTGAATGCAAGATAATTCTATAAAGTTTTAGAGCCTAGTGAATCACAGGCTTTGTCAGCTGCATGGAACCCCCTTCATTGGCTAATCATTAACAACCTGTCAGTGGTCCAAATGATTTCATCCAACCCTCCAAGTTTGTGTGCATGATTGTATTAAACTGAACCTATAAATAGCTGTATAATATTCTGAGGTATTCCTGGATGGGTACACTCTTTGAATGCAGTTATAGTTGCCTTGTTGTGGCTTGTTGAAACCCTCACTAATTTGGCTAGTCAGTCATATTATTAGGCAAACCAGATGTCGCTGTTTCTCTGGTACTGCTGCATCCACTGGGCAAAAGACTGGAAGGGTAAGTTTATTGCCTAAAATATCCCTTGGCATGATAGACTAGTCAAATTAGATTGGCATCTAGGGACATGTCAAAACTATGATAATGGGCTAAATTTAACTTTCGTAGCAACTTTTGAAATAAGATAAAAATCAGAGAATGAAGTGCTGAAGTGAAATTTATCTTTATGAAGACAGTGGCGCAAAACCAACATATTGAAGAATTTTTGAGAGTTTGAATAAAGCTGTACAAATCTAGAAATTTAATATATGAAAACATAACTGCTTGTCAATCTAGCATTATTATCTTATCAACTGCTGCCTAGTATGAAGGTATCTCTTTCTGTGGTCCATAGCTGTTGTGTCTTAGTGATGCTAATGTCATGGTAACGCTGCTACCAGCCTGCTTGACCTATTTAGTATCCTGCCCAGTGTCCACCCAGGCACCTGAAACTGGGAGGTAATTTTGATATACTGTATCTTGTATTATGTAACAAAGTCAATTCCCCCTTGCTAGACAAGAGAGTTCTCGTGTGGATATAGGACATACAACTTGTATACGTACATTGTATGTGGGACATTGTGTACATTGTATTGATACATTGTATGGGTGTATAACATATCCATACAACGTTTGTTCATATCTGAATGCCCTTATATATATATCCATATGTCATGTGAGTAGTTAGGGCTTATTCATGATGCTTGTGAGGGTTACTAGTAGTGCGAACTACCAGATAATGCACACCACAAAGTGTAAACCTGATGCCCAAAGCCAGCACATTGAAGTTCATACTGCGCAAAAGAGAGATTCATACATATCCATGAGCTTCTCATCTTGAAACATGACATTGACAATACATGAGGTCTGATGCTGCCATACGGTTGATTTATATTAGGATTTATCCGTATTTTGCATGGATGGATATACAGTGTACAATACTCTGGTTTGAATGGTCTCGTATCAAAAATCGTATATCCATACAATGTATGGATACAAGCTAACTCTGTGTGTCTGATAGTGGCCTTAGTTTCATTTCATCATCTCCCAGTTATCACGCTCTGCAGGATGCAGCCTTCCTAATCAGAGTATGATAAATCAAATCAATCAACTAAATATTATGAAACTCAGGGCGATGGAAACTGTGAGTTGTGATGGCACCTATTGGCACCCTGTACAAATTATACTTGATGTGTTGTGTGCATTACAGCATGGTGGGATGGGGGAGGGAAGCAACCCAGGAAGTGATGTGTGAATGAAAATTGGTCTTTATTTGAGAATGACGTGACACCCTAACTTCACTGCGGGTTTGACAAAACAAGAGTCTACCAAAAACTTGTGTGATGGCCTGCTTATAAGCATGAAAATAGTTTGTTTGTGTTTGTGAAGTCACGTGTGAATCCCATTCCATATTTGTTAGAACGTGCGTCACACACTTATTGTTGGAAGCTATTTGTTATCCCTCTACGGAACTTGTTTCATTCTCTCTGCCTCTGTCCCTCAATTTGAGATGTACAGTGTGTGCGTTAAATGCACACACACACACACACACACACACACACACACACACATACACACTCACACTCACACTCACAGGCACTTATTCATGTGTGTACACACAACCTCACACACTTACATGCACACAATACATGATCCCTATAGTTCACATTTGGTGCAATATGATATAAAGGGGTGGGGATGAGTAGGGAATTACATAAATTTTTGTGCTATGTGTTCATTCGCCTTACACAAAGAAGGCAGCTGCTTTATATAGGGCGTGGTTTTATTCAATATAGGATCTTTTTTTTTCTTAGTTATCAGTCAGACTATATAGAGAAAGGCAATTGTAACTGTCACGATCTTTATAGGGGCAGAAAAGAAAAGATTTTATATCTTGTAGTCAGACAACTACTGTAAAAGTGGAAATTTTAGCGGCGTTCAAATTTTCGCGCATTTCGCGCAACCAGAAACTAGCGTGAAAATAAAAGCACGCGAATATTTTTGCTTGCCATAGGTGCCTGTGCGTGATGTCTTGATTCCGCGGAATTAAAAACACACGAAACTCTTCCGACCCGGCCAAGCGCGAAAAATTAGTCACGCGAAAATATCCACTTTTACAGTACATATTGCAGGAACATAAACTGAACATGATTATTCCAATGTTTCTACATAGTGTATGGTTTAAGGAGTGTATCTGCTTCTGGTACCTCCACCCACCCCCCCCCCCCCCCCTACTACTTGTGCAAAATCTTGTAGGCCTAAACTTAAAATCAAATTTAGAGCAGTTAAAGGTAAAGGTCAAGCTATAATCTTGCTCTGATGTTGGGCATGAGGCATTTCAGAGAGACTCATGTCTTGCTGGTCTTTAAAGTGCCTACAATGATCTGCTGCCAAAACTTTGGCTTTACTGAGCAACTTTAGGAACTTCCTTGAAAAAGTGGTTCCCAGTTTGATAATACAGTGCTCATCCGTTTGAGAATCTCAGTTTGTGTAGTTCCCCCAAACTTTACTTTTGATCTGTACTGTCATGAACTCAGTAATTACATCATGATCTGGAGCTCAGGACTGTGGGCTTCAACGTGCAAAAAGTTGTGGATGTCAGAAAAACAGGTTAAACAGTTAGTTCGTGAAATGATGGTTTTGTCAAGGTCATGAATTGCTTGTGGGTTTGCTTCAACTCCCACCAATGAAATATTCAGTGTGTGATGATGTCAGCAGGAGAGCCTAAGGCAGGTGATATGACCCTCTGCACCATGTTGAAAAAGATACCAGTAGTTGGGTGCAATTGAGACATTCTCTGTGTAGGTATTTGCTCACTCCAGTACATACTGAGTGCGTGGTAACGGAAGTTGTTGGAGCTGTGAGTAATTAGTGCTAACAGCAGGTGGGGCAGCCAGGAAATAGGGGGAATCTCTCTTGCTCTCAGCAGCAGAGAGGAAAACTATCACAACACTGGATGTTTATGATCTTCTTGCAGGGATTAGGACTGGATGCAAGTGCATTAGCACTTTGCAGCTTGTTAATTACAATGCCCCTTTGCCAGACTAGTATATCCTTGTACTGTGAGTCTTGCATGTTTGTGTTCAAGAAATGTCCTGCCACTCTTGGCACAGGATGTCAATAACGAGCTTCAGAGGGGAAGGACAGAAATTGGAATGTTAGCATTGTTTGTGCTACTCGCTCACACATTATGCCTGTTTTGATTTTCCTAAATTGTGCTTTGGCTATGTTTGGACTTGATCCAAAGTCCTATCTCAGTAGAGACCATGCATAAAAGGCATTTTATAGCACGCCGTATGTTGGAATGTGGGTGGAAAAACTGAAACTATCACAAGAAGTAAAGCCTACATTACATGCTTTGCAGCACCAAGCATACACTGTCAAATGAATTTGGAGTGTGCTTACAGTACTTTTAGGTTGTTATTATTGTGTTTGTGAACAACGATACAATATATCATGTAGAGAAGATTGTGGTGAAAGCATGTGATGGCTTGCTGGTCCAGTGTTGACTACTTAAATATGGTACTGGTACTCAAGACAAAGTAGCATGAAACACAGTGTTTCCGGAAATTATGAGTTTTTTCATTTACTTATTTAGATAAGTATTGATGTAATCATTTCATCATAATGGCAGTTCTGATGGATTTCTCCATTGTCACTCCCAAACTCTACGATTAGGCCCTACATGAAAAATCCCGTAGAGTTACACATAAAATGTATCTACTCTCTACATAACTCAAAGTAATACAGTACAGCGTGTGTCCATGCATACACCTGTACATATACACCAACCGACCAAGATTTTCAATTTGCAACTTTTAAGAATTGAGTGAAATTTGAAGGGATACATCTTGCAGTATATAAGATATAATATATCTATTATACTTGCTAGCCATTTTTGGAGGATGTACACGTGTACGTACCCCAGCAATGTACTGTCCTGGCTAGGACAATAATGGTACAAGTTGAAGATGAGTGCAATATGCTCCCAGGAGTCCCAGCTCATTTTAATGTCCCCCTCAAGGCCAGCTGGTGATATTAGTACTTGTGCAAATGAGGTTTGTACAACATCACACTCACAGAATTGACAACCAGCGGGGCATTTCATGAAACGCTTTGTCATATCTTTTTCTGACAAACTGCTATAAGCTACAAAAATCCTTGCATCTGATTGGCTGAGAGCAAATTTGTCGGACAAATTTGTTCGACAGAATGCTTCATGAAATGCTCCCCTGGGCAGTGATTATTTTCACTTCAGAAAAGATATCAACGCCACTTCCATAACTTTATACATGGTTAGTTATTCTCAGTGTGTGCGTTTCATTTGCACAATTTTACGTGAAACAACTGATATTCATGAACTTAATAACTCACAAGAATATTGCAAAATGTAATAGTATGCATCATATATCATTTCCACGGTGGAAATTGGTAGACTTTTCTAATGAAAAAAAGGTACTTATTCTTTCTCATTTTATTTTGTCAGTGTGGTTCTTGATCAGAAATTCAAGAAATACATGGGGGCATGATTATAGTGTGTGGTATATAAGCACTTAAACAAAGCATACACAGTCTTTAGTTTTCTCTTTGATAACTTTATTTCAACTTGATTGTAAGCATGGCTACTGATTGTTGTGGAATTTGCTTTGATTCACAGTTAAATGGAAAAAGCGATCAGTTCCTTTCAAAATGTATAAATGCAATGAAACTGTACTATATGTAGGACATGATAAAGTCCTCAAGAAATGAGTGTGTGTGTTGTTCAGGTCTTTTCCTCTTTTTTTTTTTTTAATGTGTGATGTTGAAGCTTGTAGCTGCTCTTAATTACAAACCCTGTGTGGACAAGGATGTCTGAAGTAAAGTAAACACAATATATCCAGTGATGCGGCCATCCTGTCCTGTGTGTGTGTGTGTATTTACATAAAATGAGTGATGCAAACTCATCTATGGTGTATTCAAAAGAGGAAGGAGGCAAGTGACGTGAATCACCCAGATTGCTGAGAAATCCCGTGCCAGGCTTATTGAGCCAAGAATAGACACTTAAATGAATCTTGAGATTAATCCTGTAAACTGCCACACATTCTTCCTCCCTGACCTCGGCTTTGAGGTGAAGAAGACTATCAGGTCCCCTGTGATCCTCCCGGATCCTCTCATGGTCTGTAATGAAATAGTTCAGTATTAGCAGCTGGAGTGCTAAATTTCTCTCAAGGTGGCTTTGTGTAGTTTAAGGTCACATATAGTGTGCCAGCTCACTTTCTGGCTCATGTTCATGTCTTTTATCCAGTTGTGAGTTTACTTGTGTCATGCTCTCATTATGAATGTGGCTCTGCATTGTGTTTGTCATATCGTAGGTAGTGTTCTTGTTTTTCATTCACTATGCTTCAATATAGGTCTTCTTGTATTAATATCTATACTGTAGCACAAGAAAATTTTGCAAACTGGAGCTGACAGCATTTTTCGCGGCATGAAATTTTCACGAATTGCCACTGGCATTCAATGCATATAGTGTAAACGAGAACTTTTGCATGGATTTAAATCTTGTGAACTTTGACTTTTGTGAAATTCGCAAAATTGAAATGCAAGCAAAAATGTCTGGTTTTACAGAATGCTGGTGTGAAAGTTTGAATATATTTCTGACCAAAATACACACCACAAGTTCTTTGGTGATGATATATTAGTGATTTGAGTGTACATATGTAATTTATTTCTAAGTAATATGATAATGATGATGCTGGACTGTAGTGTTAAAACAGTGCACTGATAATGATTGGTCAAATATACAGTATGTATTTTGATGAATGAGCATATAGGTAAATGTGTAGGGTCTATCTTATATTGACACTGCAAGAATTCATGAGATGATCCCCTTTAAATGACTTTTCATCATTTATGTTGAAAATATCTGAAACATGCTTTGAGTACATACAGAGACGCATGCCTAAATATGCTCAGGTTTAGAACATTTGCACAGCAGTCACATTCGAAGAGAGAGTTTGTTTGTAAGTCCATTGTGACTCATCTGTGGCAAGCTCACCTTTTCCCCCCAACACTTCAAAAGAGAGCAGCATGGTGCCAGACTTTTTTTTTTCCCTTTTTTTTTTGTCTGAGCGGTGACCCAGTTTGAGGGTCAAGACATTGTATGTGAAGAATACCATGATGTCTGATGGGAAATACACTGCATTGGATTTCTGCTGAAGTTCATTCTTTGTGGAAATGAAGGGTTGACAAATGTTTGAAGGAGTGATTGCTCTGTCCATGGGTTGATTTGAAAGGCTGTCAAGGGCATCACGACATCCGTTTCCCACAGGAAGTCACCAAGTAACTTTATCCTGGATGAGAAAGAGGATAGCAATGAATGCCGTTGAATTCTCTCTAGATCATTGCTTGAAATGCTCCTGCTGACACACCATACACTTGACGCATAAGACTTACGAGATTGTACCCAGAGTCACAAAGTGGTTATAGTAAGCGAAGAAGCACTGTTGATGGTACATTTGTTGATTGTATTATGCTAACTATAGACAAATCTCAGATTGTCAATAGTCTACACTGTGCTGTAGTCGACTTCAAGCACACCTACAATTTAGTTAACTCTTTTCATTGAGATCATAGAGAAGTTGATACAAAGGCTGTCCTTAATTATGTAGATCAAATTCAAATTGGTATTCAAATGCATATGATGGAATTTTCAGATGGAAACTAAAGCATGCATAGAAGACACATGATAGGCCTAGTGAGAACTGGTAGTCTTATAGACCCCATTTACAGTGCGAGGCTCGGCCGTGGCCGAGCCGCGGCCGAGCCCGCCTTCATTTCAGTGTAAACACACAAAAGGCCAAATGCGGGGCCAAAATTGGCCGCGCATTTGGCCACGCTCTGGAGGTGGTCTCGGCCGCGGCCGAGCCGCGGCCGAGCCCGGCTTTTTCTCAGTGTAAACGCAAACTGGGCCAAATGCGCAGCCAATTTTAGTCTGGCTTCCACACCCTCTGCCCGTACTATTTCGTTATTCAGGATATTAACCCCCTCAACGTCGAAAACTAGTATAGTTTATGGTGGTTTTGTCCTGCAAAGGATTTTTCCTTCAGCAAAGGCCTTTGCCCAAACAGCAACATCATCGCCACGGATTCCAGTTGGCAAAGGGTCTGAAAACCAGACTATACCAAATTGCGTTTGTTTACAAGCACAGCCCCACTACGACAAAATATTGAAAGGTTTGAATTAAAAGCGCGGCCGAGCCCGGCAGTGTAAACGGACAAAATTGCGGGGCTCGGCCCCGCAATTGAGGCTGGGCTCAGCCGTGGCTCGGCCCAGCCCTGCACTGTAAACGGGGTCATAGACTTTCATATTGAAGAAAAGTCAGCCAGAATTTGTTGCTTGTAAATTGTTTCATTTACAATATGTGTATTGCTTTGAACTTTACTTAGGCCCCTACTTCCTGTATTGGAGGGGGGTAATTGTACAAACTGTAATAGAACAGAAGTAGACTCACAGAGAAACTACATCTGCTGTGGAAAAAATGAAGTTAATGTCCATTATGGTGATAAAAAATAAACAAAAGTTTTTATGCAATTATAGCTTGAATGCCATAAGGCTTTCAAGTGGTTGCAATCACTACATTTAGCCAGTATGTGCAAACTTTCTGTAACCTGCTGCTTTTAGTTCACTATATAAATGCTTTTTACACATCTTTAAATTGTACATTCTTCTTGAATAGGAGTTTGTGTGTGTGTGATAACTATAAGGCCGACTTAGACGACACCTTCTTGTGTGCAGATATGTATTCTTATGATCTTGTGTACACAGGATATCTGCATCATTCATTCAGAGACAAAGCTGTGAAGTTTTCATTGTAATCATGGTAAGATCAATGGTTGGTAATTTGCTTCATTTACAATTAAGTAGGCCAGAATACACAGGTTTTTATTGTCTCAGTGAGATGAAGCATTTCAGTGACGTAGGTTGGTGACTGTCGGCATTGTTGGCACAAATTCTGTATTTGTCTGCTTGTCATGTTTCTATGATTCAGGAGTCAGACATTCCAGAGTCTACGTAATTGGAATTTGTCCTTTGGATTTTTTTTAAAATTATTATTATTGTTTTATTTTTTTGCTATTTTTTTTTTTTGTGTGTAAATAGATCTCATGAGAGAAGGATTTTGTGATATGGATGATTTATGACTACACTATTGCAGGTAAAGACTGATAGAAGATCTGGTCCCAGTCCAACTTAAAGGACAAGTTCACCTTCATTGACATGTGGGTTGAGTGAATGCAGTAATATTAGTAGAACACATCAGTGAGAGTTTGAGGAAAATCGGACAATCCGTTCAAAAGTTATGAATTGTTAAAGTTTCTGCTCAGTCACGGCTGGATGAGAAGACTACTATAGCTTGTGATGTTACATGAGTACAACGGTATAAAGAAAGTATAAAGAAAATGCAACTTATTTTCACTTTTCTCGCATAACAAAAGAACACTCGACTTCTCTCTTTCAGAAGGCAAGGGGAATAATATCCTTAACATACATCAGTAACAAGTCCAAGAAATGTACACTTTATTCAAAAAGTAAAGTTTTGTGAAATTCTCTTTTTATTTTCCTTATATTGTTGTACGCATGTGACATCACACACTGTAGTAGTCTTCTCATCCAGCAGTGATTGCGCAGATGCCTTAAAAATTCATAACTTTTGAACGGATTGTCGGATTTTCCCGAAACTTTCACTGATGTGTTCTACTAATATTGTCGCATTCACTCAATCCATATGTCTATGAAGGTGAACTTGTCCTTTAATGTTCATAATTGCCTCATGGCTGTGAAGCACACATAAATGGCAGTGTTAGCTAAAACAGTAATTTCTCAATTCAAAATAGATGTGCATTAATATTAAAGGCCAAATATAAACTGTATGATTTTTTATTGTTTTCTTAATTTGTTTGTTTTTTGAAGAGCAGAAGTTTATTTTTTTGTCTTTGTTTTGAAAAACAAACTTACTTATTGCAACTGATTGACAAATTGCCCTACATCGACGTAAATAAGCACTGAATTGATCAGTGTTTTAGTAGTAGCCATGATAAAAAATCATGGGCGTACATACTGTCGGGCGAAAGCTCGGTGGTCTAGTGGAGATGACGCCTGTCCGGTGATCAGGAGGTCGTGGGTTCGAATCCTGCTCGAGTATGTACGCCCATGATTTTTTATCATGGCTACTACTAAAACACTGATCAATTCAGTGCTTATTTACGTCGATGTAGGGCAATTTGTCAATCAGTTGCAATGAAAACATCTCGACGGAAGAACTTCATAAATTTGAATAACAAAAGCAGTACCCGCTGCATGCTATAAGGATTAGAACCAACACTTGCTGTCGGGCGAAAGCTCGGTGGTCTAGTGGAGATGACGCCTGTCCGGTGATCAGGAGGTCGTGGCTTCAAATCCTGCTCGAGTATGTACGCCCATGATTTTTTATCATGGCTACTACTAAAACACTGATCAATTCAGTGCTTATTTACGTCGATGTAGGGCAATTTGTCAATCAGTTGCAATGAAAACATCTAGACGGAAGAACTTCATAAATTTGAATAAACTTAATATTGGTGCATAAAAGGAGATGTGCGGTCGTGAGCTGCTCAGTTCAAGCAGAGTTTCTTGCATGCTGGAGTCACAGAAGTCTTTAATATAGAATAAAATGTGTGTCATATATTATCAGTGGAAAATGTTAGTCATAGGGGTGCCTTTTGGCAATACATATTTTTCCTCCAGACAGAGAATGAGAAATTCACTGCATGGTAGTGTGTAGTTAAACAGTCATTGTGTATATTAGATAAACAGAAGCGTATGCGTTTTGCTTGTTAAATTTGACTGGTCTCAGACAGGCCTGTAGACATCTTGGAAACTGTATATCACAAATCTACAATGTATGCTCCAGCCCCACTGTATTACTGATTACATCAAGAACCTGTAATGTGAGGATATTATCGTTTTGCTAAAAGTAACATTGTTTTTGATGTGCTGTATGTGGATAGATGATTTACAAATGGACATCTTGCTCAAAAACTGAATATTATTGGCTGTTATTGCTTTTATCTTTCTAATGGCATAAAAAGATGTCAATAACTCATGACATGATGGTACAGATGTACACGGTATTGTAACCTAATTCCATTTATATATGTCGACAGTTGCACAGAACTTTCTAATTCTGTATTGCCAAAAGTATCCTTTTGGAGTGAGGCCTAATATGTGATAAAAAATACAGGCATCATACTCTTTGAGTGCATGATTTTGATGCTACAGGGGGTCTGATTAAAGCAGACACTTTGTAATAGTGATGTCATTTTGTATTGTATTTTGTGCTTAAGCAGACATATGTTAACGTTTTAAAATTCACCAATTATATCCCTTCCTAAACAAATTGAGGTTTTATGCTGAATAAAGTGTGCTACAGGTCAGTTTGATTTAAACAGCTGTTACGTCCAACTCAGTTTGCCTTTTAATAGATTACATTATAGCATTATTACATTATTACAATTATATTCTGGGTACTGAGATTGTACTTGTCAGGTGCAATGAGGAGCACTACATCTATGAAATGTGCAAGGGGTATCGATTGCATGATTTGGCTCAGTCAACATATGGTGTGTCATACACGTGTTGTCATGATGGAGAACTGTAAAAGTTGGATGAAATGTACACCCTTTCTGTATATTCAAATACCATTAGAAGCTACCAGAAGCATTCAAAGAAATAAAAAGAATAGAGAATATGCACTGAATTGTAAGTATACTGCTGTATGTCACCACCATGATGCAAGATATTGGGGGGTGGGATTTGAACTTTGTAGGCCATTCCATTTCTAATTCACTGGGGCATTCACTGTTAGATTGTTATGGAGGCCATGCGATTGGGTGAAAATGATTTGAATCACATTTGTCAAGATGGGATGTTTGAGAAGTCTTGATAACTCTGATACTCAATACTTGATAGTTGATAGAGTAACGTAAAACCAGAAACATTTGTGGCATGAAACTTTTGTGTTTTGCTGACCATTAAAAAAAAAATTATAAGTGTACGTCATAATCTTTTTGCGTGCATATTACTTTCGCGAAGCTTGGCTCCTCGTGAAATTCCCGAAAGTTTCATGCAAGCAAAAATCATGTGGTGAAAATTGTGGTTTTACAGTAATCCCTTTAGCAGTGCTCTCACTTAGAAAGCTATGCTGGAATGCTTGTTGAGGCACTAATCGATGTAAAAAAATAAAAATAAAAAGAGAGAGAGAAAAAAAAAAAAAACCAAAAGAATATGCCATGTCTGTTGTAAGTAGAAACCATGCTGGTAAACCACTGTGTGAGAACTTATAGTTGAAAGCACCTAATTTTGATTTCTTTGTGGTTCTTATTGTTCATTCTCCAGATATACGGCTTCATCTCAGTGAGCAACTCAAGTCACTGGACAATCGCGCAGAGATTCAAAGAGAATTGATTTCTGATTATCAGGACTATTTTCGCCAACGGTCAGAAATAGAGCTGCAATATGCCAAAGACCTGGAAAAATTACATGATCGAACAGTACGGAAACAGAAACAGATACAGTCACAGTAAGTATTGATACATTGTATGTGTACCAGAAGCTATGCTTGTTTTGATTGCAGTGAATGCAGTAATTTTTCTATATTGTGAAACGTTCCTAGGGTGGTTTTGAAAGCTTACATTCTGTTGAACTATTAGCAAGTTGCTTGTGATACACTTTCTGAGCCACAAAAAGAAAAGAGGGAGCGTTAGTGCCATTTTCATTATCATTCTCATGTTCTTTTGAACCCAGAGGTCCGAATTCGCGAAGGTGGTACAATTGAAACCATGGTTTAAACCATGGACAAAGACCGTAGTTTTGTATGGGCCACCAAGTGTCGCATGGCCTATTTCGTTACAAAATCAGTCATTTCGTTACGAAATGTGAACATTGCATTGACGAAATGACTGATTTCGTAATGAAATAGGCAATGCTACACTTGGCGCCCCCCCAAAAAACTACCGTCTTTGTCCATGGTTTAAACCATGGTTTCAATTGCACCATCTTTGTGAATTCAGGCCAATGAGAACAGTACTAATGTCACATAGATTTCTATGGAAAATCTGTAAAAATAGTATTTTGGGTGATAGACCACCACTCTTGACTTCTAGTTCACTGTAACTTGAAATCACTTCTGGAACTTTTCAGTTTTGCTGAGATATACTGTAAAACGAGGAATTTTCGCTTGCACTTTAATTTCGCAAATTTCGCGAGCGCCAAAATTCGCGAAATTAAAATGCACGCAAAAGTCCTTGTTTACACTATATGCATTGAACGCCAGTGGCACTTCGCGAAAATTTCATGCCACGAAAAAGGCTGTCGGTTCCAATTCGCGAAAAATTCATGCCGCGAATATATCATGTTTTACAGTAAGTGAATTATTAAATTGTGAGGATTTGAAGAAAGGATGTCAATAATCACATATTTAACCTGCTGGAATTTTGCTGAAGCCATGATGGTCTGTACTAATTACATAATTGTGCAAATTGTGCAAGGTTACTCTTCTTAGCAAGACAATGAAGTCACCCTGTAAGGTAAATATTGCAAACAGTGCTGCCTTGCGAAAGTGTGGTAAATTACTGTCAGAGATGTGCAGTTCCATGAGAATGATGTTATTTCCTGTGTCTGTTGAAATAGAAAAATAATGATAGATTATTCAAAGGAATTGGACAGTTTTGATTTTACTGTCTTGAACTTTTGTCTTTAAAACCTGGACTCCCTGAAGTTTCTTCACAGGATGGCTTAAACAGTCTTACAGTGTACCTCATCAAGGGCTTGCACTTTGGCATGAGTCTGAAATACAGAAGTATGATATTCCACCAGGAAGAACCTGGTGCTACCACAAGCCAGAATTGTGTTTCTTTCATGCACCTCAACGAGCTATTGGATCACCTTGTGTGATGGCAGATATTTGTCCCATGGAAGTGTGTAGATTACATCTTGACATTTGATCAGGAAAGCTTAGCTGGAGCCAGGAATGAACCAGAACGTCACAAGGCTGATGTCAGCTTCCGCAGTAACTTACTTTAAGAGCTGTTCCTGTATTACTGTGTTCAAAACTTCATCTTGTAATGCTGCATTTAAATTGAGAATTTTCACACTGTATTTTTTTCATAATAGCAACAGACTGGATATAAAGGCACCTGAAATACTGAGCCTCATTTGCCGAAAGCACGAACTCTAAAAGCCTGAGTTTATACCTAATATTTGTCAGTTAACAAACAGAAATAGTAATTGGGTCAGGAATTTTTAAAGAACCTTTATATCTTGATTAGTTTGATTAATGGAATATCATACATGCAGACACAAATGGAAGTTTTTAATTGCTATTGAATATAAAGTTAGCTTTTTGTGCAGATAACCATGCAAAAAAGTGAATGTATTCTCGGAGGTCATCAACACGATAGCTATACTTGTATTGAAAAAGGTATGCAGACCGTAGTTATTAAAAAAAAGAAAAGGAAAAGAAGATGACCTGTTGGAAGTCCTGCACATGGTTGTTCATCTAGGCCTATCAATATTGTATTATTGCTTTTTTTATTGATTTCACAAGGGGTCAATTCCTGAGTCACTGATACTTATTGTGAAAGCTTGAAACACTAGTATTTTAAAGGTTTTCACATATCATGTAACTAAATCAATGCACTTTGAAATGCCAGCTCTTCTCCTGTAAGAATAACAAATCTTCAGAAAAGAATTGTGCAGGTACATGTTTATCTTTATTTGTATCATTTTATGATATAAAAGATTTACCTTAACTTTAAACTGCAGTATGCCATTTGTGTGGAAGATAATACGTACAAGGGTTTGTCTGTTCATCCTTGCTATATAAGTATGCACTGTATAATGTCCAATGCATTCAATGTGTTCATTCTGGTTGCTGTTTCTTGCTTGGGAAATGAAATAAGGACATTTTATGCTATGGCAGCTTTAACCCTATAAAGCCCAAGCAATTTTGACCCCTTCCAGGCCCGAGGGGGGGGGGGGGGGGGGGGGGGCATACAACGTCTTTGTTATATGATGTATGACATGACCCAACATCTGAAATTTCTCAAGGTCATCCACTGAGGGCACTATTTACCAAAATATAAAGAAATACATATGAAATACGGTAAAATCATGTTTTTTCTTTTTATTTCTTTATTCCCAGTTTATGTTTTTATTTTATATCAATCATTTTCATATTTACCACAAAGGAAAAGCAAGTCAACCTTCACTATTAGTTACAATGTATGGTTGAAATTTCTCAAGGTCAACATGTGGGGGTGCTATTCATTACAATATAAAGAAATGTATGAAACCTATGATGTATTGCTTGGAATGGGTACTCATATTGGTATCACATTTCATATTTCCAAAATATTGAATTTTGAGTTTGCAGATTGATAATATGGTCAATAAATGATATTACAGGCAAAGCTTGTGTGAAGATAACACAAAATTAAAGGGTAGTCTTTGAAAAATGCTGTATTTTCGATTATTTCTGTTATATCTATTGTTTTGATGCCTATGTCATATAAGAAATAAAGGAAATAATAAAAATACCATTTCAGGGTAATTCACAACCATAATTACTTCACATTTGGTCCTTCAGCAAATTACAGCCAAGAAAACCCCCATTTCATGCATTATTATATTGTTAACTGAAATTGGAAGAGAAAATCATGCAAAATCTGACGAACATGGTTGTCAGTTTACGGTTGCCATGGCAACCTGCAATATCGGACATTGCTAAAAAAAAATCAAAATGTTTGCAATAAGATTTTAGGAAAAGTCACCAATTTGGTTGAAATCAGGTAAAGGGTGTAGGAGTGGCAAATGAAAATATGGTAGGGGGCACATTATTGTGCCCCCCCCCCCTTGGGCTTTATACACTGTAGGGTTAAACTGAAATATGATACAATGATATGTCAGTATTCTTTAAAACTGACTATTTGATGTTTTCTTCGGATTGTCCCTACTTTTCTATAAAAAAGGCATTATTCATTTCATTCGCAGCAATGAATGGAAAAAGTGATGATTCATTGTCAGTTTGACCAGGAAGGGATTTGTGCCACTGCCCTGGTTGGACATATTGAATACATGTATGAACTAGAGAGGGGCCGTCAAAGGCGGCAGACCCACGCCTGAAGTACAAAGTCGGGGTAAACATAATGTGCATTCGGTCATCTACCAGAATTCGGTCACTTAATTGCCAGTGTGCTTTATCACCAGCCAGTGAGTTCTACCAAAGATCGTACACTGAGGTGTACGATCTTTGGTTCTACAGTCACATCACACGCAAAGTCACATCATTTCACATACGGTAACACTCATTCACAATAGGAAAGTCCTTTAGTCTCCTCCAAAAATCCATCGAATATCCCAAATTCCACCGTCAAAAGTGCAGAATCGGAACTTTTCCAAGCGCACGCGAATTAAGTTCAGTTTTAAGAGTATTGTCTACGCGACGGGTCGCCGAAAAAGCGCTAAAAATCGAGAAATACGCCGTTTTCTTGCGGGATATTTTGATTATAGCAAGCCGAGAGTGTGATGATATCAAAGGTCGTATGAGTGTACGATCTTTGATGGTATCCACAAAAGCGCAAAAGAAAAACAAAATTTACGTACCCCCCAGGCAATTACCCCTATGATTAGTGTCTACGGGAATTATTCAATGCAAGGGTTGAATGCAATGTCTACTGCACCAGCATTCGGTCACTAACGAGCGCCGCAACGTCCCCGATGCAATTTTGCACCAACAGTGTAGAGCGCGATGCATTGTCAGCGGCCTTGCACACGCATTGACATTGAGCGCGCATATCGTGCAGTGTGACTGCAACCGAGCAAATGCTCCTCCAACGAAAAAAACAATCAATGTTAATTTGAAAAACCATCAAAATATGGGCCAGTTTGTGACGACGGAGAACGAACTTTCATAAATCTAGAAGGACATAGTCCCTCAAATAGGCCTAAGCGTAAATTTCGGAATTCTTACGAACATTTGAGCAGCGAAGTCGGATCGTGTGGGAGTTTATGTGTTCGTATGGTAGCGGAAAATCGCAAAGTGAGAAACGGGAAATTTTCGGAGTGGTCACTATATCATGGGGTCAAAACTTCAAGGTCACACAGAATTTGCAAGGGTCAACCGATTATCACCAAAATCTAATCGATTCTTTCCTGCCATTATCCAAACATCCCCTGAACATTTCGTGCAAATCCGTTTACCCGTTCTCTTGTTATCTTGTACACAAACAAACAAACAAACAAACAAACAAACAAACAAACAAACAAACAAACAAACAAACAAACAAACATACGGAACCCTTTACATAACCCCCTGCCGATTTTCATCGGCGTGGGTAATTATAGAGTAGTGCCAGTCGTATAATGGGATGCTTTTTTTTGGGGGGGGGCAGGGGGATTGCATTGCTTGGATACTTACTGCACCAAGCCTCACAAGACATTTGTATATACATTTTAAATGGTACCTTGCACCTTACCCTGTATTTTGAGGAGGAATGTTTAGTTTAATACCCTGTGTTCATGTACAAGATGACCATCTTTGAGGAAGAGTGTGAACATGTGGTGATAAATGACGTCAGTATGTGAATTTGTCTTTATACCCCAGAAAGAAACAAATATTAATGTTGGTATGATCTTGATGAACATTTTTAAGAGAAAGGTGTCATTCTGGTATAACATTTTAGATATGCTGGCAGAAAGAAAACTCAACATGCCGGCAAACATACCAGTACAAATTTGTCAGTAACCTGGCAACTGTGGTTGCTAGGTATACACAACAAATATTGAGCTAGGGAGACAATTTAGTTACACCTGACTATTACATGTAAGTGGCCCTTAATGTAGATTCAGATTCAGATTTTATTTTTTATTGTGCACCATAGGAAATTCCTTCTGTTGGAATTTATACAAATGATATGCATACATCGATACATGTTTCATACCAGGTACATCATACACATACATAAAATACAGTTCTCAATACGCAATTATGCAATCGTATACTCATAGAAGAGTAAACAAATATGTAATTACCAGTTTATTATTTAATTTAGTGCATAATATGTGGGATTTTCAACATATTTCTCTTTAGCGAGTCAGAGATTTTTTTGTCATTGTTTACAGTAGCTGCATAAAGCTTAGGGTTCTACATAGACAGGTAGCCCTGATATCAATTAACTGTAGTGATATTGATAACAGGAAAAATACTGTATACAATGTATTTATCATTATATCAAAAAGTAAATTCTCTCTTGAATTAGTTGCTACTGCAGACATGTATAAAAGTTTCTTGTGTGATATCGTAAGATAGGACACTTTTTAGGTTTAATTTTTTACAGCTTTCTAAACCATCATCAATCTGTTCAAAAGTTTTTAAACATTTATTATATACATGTTCATATTACCACTTGTATGGTAGCCATAGACTGTTTAGTACTAACTGACTAATCATTAGCATTGCACTGCAAAATATTCTGATCATCTCTATGAAGCTTATATGTGTTGTTGTTTTTCTCATGGGGATGGGGCAGAATCAGTCTGATCATGGAGGATGACTGCTAATAACAATTACTGTGAGCTGTTTTAAAGCTCTTCTGGTTTGTAAGTGTGCCTAAAAGCTTCACACATCATGTTGTCATTATTGTGCTTCTTACAGAGTGATTAACTGTTAATCATTTCATTGTTTGATTCTCTAGAATGGCATACTGTGCATGTATGCCGTGGAAAAAGAAAACCCACAGAGAAATACTGAAATGCAGGGCTGTACGGAAAGAGTTCAGTGATTGTATACCCGAAATTCTCATGGATGAAATTTTCGCTGCTGAGAAGGGAGAAGAGGAGAAAGTGTCTTAAATGTCTGTTAATTTGTGGAATATGCTCAAGGGGCCTGGCTATCGAGTGTTGCCGATGGGGATCGATCTCTCCCATACCCAGTGGAGTGGAATAAACTGATTCTGCTATTGATCTGTGCCACAACCAATCTTATTGGAATACTTGCGTCTCCGGTGACACCAAGGGTTAATACCCAGACTTCCAGTGGCCTAGATCTTGGCAGACTGTTAGTTTTGAAATCATTATTTCCTGTTGTGTGCAATGCCGAATAGTGGGAAGTACTACATGTAGTTTCCTCTTTAAAATGTTTGAATAACTAGGCGTGTGTGTGAGTTGTTCCTCATAATGTGTATGATATGTGTATGCACATTTATGAATGTTTGTCAAGACATGAATATTCAGGACCATCATTGTCAGCGAGGTTGTTTCCTTATTAGGTGAATGAGATTTGTCCCAAGCTGAACTTGATGTGAATGCTGTGGAGGTATTGACCCAGTCCTTCCTGCCTGTCTGTCTGTCTGTCTGTTTCTTGAAGCCAGCCAGCTAGATGCCATGTCATCTAAATGGTAGTAATAGACTGCCTTGATGATGGCCCCCCTACCAGCTCGGATCTGGCTGAAGAGGTCCCACCCACTGGTCCTGGTAGCTGGGGAATTCCTGGAAGTTAATGTGGTCATACTGTGACTGTGGCCTCTTCCTCCATTCCCTACTCTTCTCTTTGTTAGTCTTACTCTTTACTAACTCTTTAGAGTACTTTGTTTTTTGTCGGTAGGCAAGAAGAGGGTCAAAGGTTCGTGTGACCACTGTCCTAGCACTGTGCTTCTATACACTTACTAATATGGTAAACATTATCTGTGTACACACATTGCAAAATGTTAGTTTTGGCATCAGTTCTTGTGACCTGCCCGAGGGAAAATTTTAGGTGATATGCAGAGTGAAAGCTATTTTATGAGAATGGTCTAACTGAGCTGACCTTTGTACCAGGATGCACATTATGCATCCTCTATAGGGACGTGGTTCCTCAGAAACAGTCACTTTACGAAAAATGCTTCTATGATATGAATCCATGGATATATAAGAAATTATCATTTTTGTTGTTTGTGTTGAGCGCACTCAAATTTTTTGGAATGATAAATTTGTATGAAGAATTTGTATGTCTCCACCATGAAGTGTCACCAGAGGCATTATGTTTTGGGGTTGTCTGTTTATCTGTCCTCTCTATCTGCATGTCTGTAATCAATTTTGTGGACAGTGTAACTTATGAACTGTTTACGGTATCCAAATGAAACATGGCACATGTGTGTACGAGTGCATGAAGCTGTGTGTATTGTTATTAACTTTTAGGTGCACATGCTCAAGGTCAATGGTCAAGGTCAAATTCTTAAATTTGATTGTTTCTACCAATCTAAAATGCCCAATGGTATTTTCATGAAACTTTGTGTGTACATATTACCAGATAAAGATTCTCTAGGGAGTTTTGCGCCATGTAGTCAAAGTTCAAAGAGTAAAGGTCAATTGAAAATGCTAAAATTTTATTTTTTTTCTCCATATCTCAGAAATTGCTCAAGCAATTTTCAGGAAACTTAGTACATATGCATGTAATGCCAGACAATGATTCTCTTAGGTATTTGGGGATCATGGTGTCAAAGGTCAAGGGTCAAAGGTCCCGTTAAAATGCTGAATTCTGCTATTTATGCAGAAATTACACTATTTTTCTCCAGACTGAGGAAATTACTCAATACATGCACTTGATTAAATTAGGCATACATGCATTAATGCACAATGATTCTGCAGGGAAAGAGTTTGGCCATGGGGTCAAGTAAATGTGTTAAGACTTCACAATATTTTCCATATTTTCAAAATAGCTTAAAGTAATGTGAAAATTGGATATTACCAGGTAGTGATTATTTGAAGAAAGCTGTGAGCCATGAGGTCAAAGGTCAAGGATCAAAGGTCAAGTGAAAATGCCCAAATAAAAAAGGATACCTAAATAAGGATACCATGTTTTCCTGCCACTTTGACCGGTATTATACGAGGAGCCATCATCATCGCCATCAACTTTCTTTTTAGGGAAGATTATGAATAAAGCATGATCTTCTATTATGTACTCAATATTTATGGGAAAAAAAGTGTTTTGCTGGTACTAATTTTGCGATTGAAGTTTTGCTACCAGTCATTATTACATTAATTTGAAATTTACTAGTTTTGCCTCAAGCCATAACTGTCCACGTTTTACATAATCCACCATGGCAGATGAAAAAGAGAACAGCTGGAATCCTTCTAATTTTTCTGCAAACACCATGCATCCCTTGGAGGTTTATTTACGTGAAGTAGCTTGATGATAAATGAGAATTGTGTCTTCTCTTGCAGACGTGAAAAGGATTCCACCCTCCCCTCACCTCAGATATGCTGGAATCTACTTCTGGAGATGACAAAGAACCACCACCGACAACACACAACCTTAAGCCATGTCTATTCCCATAGCATGGCAAACAGATACGGCATTTTACGAGATGAGCTGGACAGTGTGTATAGGAAGGTAAGTTGTAGCAATGACATCCGCATTGTGTGTGACATTATGATGTTGCCAGGTGATATTATACCGTACACTCAAAGTTGGTTCGATAAACCTTGTACAAGTTAGTCTTTTATGAAAGTATCAAAATTTGACTTCACATACAATTATATAAAAGGAAAGGCAAAAATCGCTCGTGCACAAGTCCAAAAGTGCTCTAGCTATTATCATGCATGACATATATTTAGCATTGATTATTTGTCATAAAAATTTGCAACTTGATTGCTATTATACATAAAATCAATAACATTCTTAAATTTTGTTTCCCTTTAATACAAAGATGTATTGTCTCTGTGGTGGGGAATCTTCACCTCTGCTTCTTATAGAGAGATACAGTGTATCGGTTGAGTTCAGACATAGGACTATAACCTTGAGGCTATGATAGACTTGAAGCTATCTTGACCACAAGAGCCAAAACTTAAGGCATCTTGCTGTTTGAACGGAGATGGTATACAAGATGAACCATGATAGCCATGAGCGAGAACTCTTAAGTTTGGCAAAAAAAACAACAAAAAAACAACAAAAAAAACTTAAGGTCTAGCTCTGTAACAGCAAGATTTTGCACAACCACCCACTGCTCTTGTTGCCAGCTGCCGTGTGAACAGACTTGTGACTATTATAGCCATAAGTCTTTCTCATTATATAGCCATGTTTACACGCAGTCCATAGCAGCAAGGGAGCAACATTAACCACAAGTGAGCGATAGAGCAAAATACTAGAATTGGTGTGTGAACCCAATCGTATCAAGGCTATCTTAGCGTCGAGGCTATGGACTTGCATGTAAATATGGCTAGTTATTCTTATTCTGCCTCTGTGTTTGTTGAAGACATACATTGTATTTAGCCACTTGTAGAATAGCGTAAACCCAGAGTCCCAATTCTTGAAATATATACCAAATATTTTCATTGATACCAATACATATGACCCGAGCATGACCACTATAAAGCAACATATATTTGCGACATTAAATTTTCTGTGAATTGCCACTAGTATTCAGTGCATCTTGATGTAGATAAGAACTTTCGGGTGCATTTTGATTGTGCAAATCCTGGCTCTCGTACAATTCGTGAAATTAAAATGCACACAAACACTTCTCGTTTTAGAGTATGTAGTTTTGTGAAATATATGGATGACAAATGTATGTCAGTATGCTTTCATCTTGCATCTCCTGGTCTTGGCGGTAGATCTCTGTCGATGCTCTGTGGTTCATGCTCACTGATTTCAACCCACCCCTGGAAAATCTCCTTGCACCTCACTGATTTAGTGCTCCCGAGACCGATCCCATTTGAGCCCATGATTTACTGGTCACATAATATCCAAACCCCTCAGATTATAGCAACTGTCTCCAGATACAGCTAGGTGCGATATCTCACAGGAGAGTGTGATAATGTGACTGAAACATTGCAGGTAAAGGGTGACTGTGGAGTAAGATTCCATGTGTCTTGACACTGCACCTCGAGTTTACATTTTGTAGGTGCGGTCATGGATTTATAATTCACAAAGTGTACACTTCTTTTTATTGATTATATTTTTAGACACTACCGTTGCAGCCACAATAAGCCCTTATTGATTGCGATTGGAGGGTTTAACGAAGTTCTTCATTTTATTAAATGCAAAATAGCTGCAAAATACCTTCCATATGAAAATTTGTATTAAGTTTATGAGCAAACTTATGCCAGTCATTATATACTATCATATAGATTAGTAGTATAAATCTAGACTTACTTCCAAGATTAAGTTTTTGAGGCCATGTGGTTCTATGGAGAATGTACTGGAATTATCAATTAAAAAAAAAAATGTTGTGTTAAAAGATTGAAATCATGTCTAGTTTCCTTCAATTCACTTTCATGATGTAGACTTTGAATAGATTCACAGTTTGTTTCATTTTATTCTTTAATGAATCAGTGTATATCAGTTACAATTACCCTTTTGTCCAAGCCAGAGAATGGCGTGAAACAAAAATTAGTGCAAGAGAAACCAGTGTGTACTGCATTTGTGTGCAAATTGTGTACTCTAAAGGTTTCCATATAGAGCAAGCCAGATTTAAACCATGATTACCAAGTTTTTATGTAAGAGATGTGCAATGTATGCAAAGAAAAAAAAATAAACCAAAAAATAGATAAAATAAAAAAGTACCAATGAGAATTGGGGATATGGGAGTAGCTAGATTTTTTTCAGCCATCCAAACTTTGGTCTGAAATCCTTTCCATACATGTACAAAACATGCAGTTTGATGTTACAAATTTCCATACAACAGTATAAGCTGGACAAAGAATGGAAGTTTTCCTATATTTCCTCTTGGTGTTGTGGCCTTCAAGTGATGAATACACACAGACATGACAGATTTCTGCAAGCCCTTGATGCACTATGCTATGTCCTATATCTAGGGATCTGAACTTGAGATTTGCATTCTTATCAGTCGTTAAGAACCCAAAGTGTTTCAAAACTGAAACACACCACTTGGGTTTAATAAGATGATATAGGATGGGCAGACTTGTATACTGATGAAATATGAATATATGATTGTTATCTCAACTTGAAAATTACGGTCTAGAGACGGATCCTTTTCAAAGCGAATGCTAATCATTATGAGAGAGAGTGATAGTGCAGCAGGAGGATGTGTCAGAGAAAGTGTTCTAGACTCGTACGAAGACTGATAGTGATATGTTGCAGCCCAACCTTCTTTTCCCCCCATGTACAATATAATGCACTGAAGGCTTTCATTCAGTCATATATCACAAATACAAATTACCTCAAAGATAATAATGTTTTCAAATCAACTTGTAGCATCAAAGGAGGAGTTAAAACAATATATCAGTCTAGTACTATTTTTATGACCGTAGTTGAATGCCAGTTGGTCAGGGAACTTTAACATGCTATGGGGACCTTTAATGTAGAAATTCCTGTTTTGTTATGTAATTGAAACCACTTTTGTTTGTCCTTAGAAGTTTACATGAAGGAGACTTAGTTTGGGGGACATGTAATGACTACTACAAGTACATGTAGCATGTATCACAAAAACATCCATGAAGGAAGTGTTTCATATGAGAAAAAGCCAAATTATTGGCAGTTTAATAGTTTCATGGTAAATATTACTTGAGTACTTTATTGTCTGTTCAATCATTACTAAACTGAATGATTGTAATGCAGATTTGTTCTTGTACTCCTGTACTGGTTTTGTATTAATTACTGATGCTTACATTTCACTGTGTTTGCGCAATGTCAATCTTTCAGTAGGGTTCTTCATCCTGTCAAGACCTGAGCAATACATCATACATTCTATTGTATGAATGCACTGCCTGTTGTTCAAGCATCAACTGACGAATGCAGTGATCATATATTGTATAGAGGACTGCCAAGGCTTGGGGTAGAACACGTGCAACTGAAATATTGCATCTACTTCCTGATTGAAATCCCCTCTGCCCATAGCAGGTTCACATGCTTTGTGCACTGCAGACCTTGTGTATCATAGACTATATTAGCTGGTACCATGTTAGTATAGCTGTAAATCCACACTAGAATATTAGCCATTTATCATTCATGTTGTGATAAGAAGGTGAAGATTTACTGCAGACAGTATGTGAAGGCCATGAACTATAAAATCTTTATAAAAGGTACTAGTAGTAATGTCAAATACAGAATTACTCTGTATAGCATGAATGCTGCACAAGAAAAGTGAGATAAAATTTTTGAGCAAATGAGACAAAATAGATATGTACCAAATATGCATGTTACATGTACAATCTGTAGTTGCTGTTACTCTGTCATATAGCATCCCACTCATCTGTGTTGTTTATTTGTTTGTTTGGTTTTCTTTTTTCATACATGACAAGTAAGGTACACTCCACCCCTCTCTTCTTCTTTCATGGAAAATGACTGCACTGATGCTACTTACTATTTTCATGAATCTCCCTGCTTTGGCTTGTGACGACTTCTGTTTAGATAATTGTTCACTCACAGCTATGGGCTATTTTTAACTTATTTGTATAACACTCGGTTTACAAGTACAGGCAGCTACGTGCAGTAATGTGTAAGGATAGTCTCAAAGTGCAATTAGGGTGCAAGGTAATTTACACATAAATACTGGTATGTCTCCCCCCCCCCCCCCCCCCCCCCCCCAAAGCAACAGAAAAGGTATTGCAAAACTTTGCTTTCCTGTCATGGTAATATTAAGTATTAAAGGTCCAGTTTACCTTTGGGAGCAGTGATTTACAAAAATATTCAAGATATTACATTTGATGCATATGTGTAGGTATGTTGTATCACAAAACATCCTACATCCTACATTTTCGCAATAAAGCCTTAAAAGGAGATAATCAGTATTTTTCTGAATAAACCATAACTGTAGACGGTTTATTCTGAAAGCATTCTTATTATAACTATTGTTCAGTTTTTGTGTATTTAACAATACTTCACATCGATTATACGGATTCTAATTTTTATAGTGGATTTTTCTATCCCTAACTCACATTCTAGAACTATTTTAAAACATTAATGGTGGGTTTTTGTTTTATCTGCAAATGGTAAATTATGCCTTTGAGACAAATGGCATCATTTGATCAGTTGTTCAAGAAATGTTTTTTACCCTCAAAATTCACATGACGATAAGTTCTGGCAATTTAGAATTGTCCATTCATTAACAGACAAAACTGAATTCTGCCAGTTTCCCCCACCCCCCCCCCCCCCCTTACTTGTGTAGTAAACAACTGTACATGATCTTCAGGATTTCTTGTTTTATTTCAGATTTTTTTTTTTCATTTTCTATTTTGCATGGTTGTAAATATGAGAATGTGCATACATGATCGCTTATTTCGACACAGTTTTGCCAGTTTCTGTTATGATTGTCTATATCAACTGTACCAGAGGCTTTGAGGTTTTATTTACTGTGTTTGAAGAGATTATTATATGAGTAGGAACCTCACCTGCAAGTCAAAATGTTGTTCGTGCTGGAAAAAAAATAACTGCCTTCGTAGGATAAGGTAAAACATAGCATCCTGATGATCGTAATTGATGTTCTTTGGAGGCCAAGCTCTGTTTATTATGAGTGACCACCTGTAGAATGAGTCATAGTACACTCATGTTTTCATGTGACTGTCTTTAAAGAAGACATCAGTTTATCATAAGTGCAGGTATGATATTGACATGATAAACATGATGAAGAGCAAATCGTGTAAGATCTTGTGCTGACATTGGTAGTTCTCTTATCTGCAATGTAGTTACACTCATAATTACTGATATCAAGATCCATATAGTTTGATCCAGGGTTAGATTGGCTGCATCAAAGTTTTGTTTTTGTGTTTGTGTACCGGTATGTGTAAGTGTGTGTGTGTGTGATATTTTATGTACAAAGGTCGGTGATGCACATGATTTGCAATACGTATTAAAAATTGCTAAATCAACTTTTAAAAGCGAACATTATGTAGTTACTATCCTTGACACAAATTATGTAAAATGTCTAAATATTACATGAAAGTGCACAAAATATAAGACTCAAAAGTAGGGCTAATTTATCATACCTGATTCTCAGAATTATTGCTGGTTAGACAAAACATCTGGAATTGTATCCAAATTCCTTCAGGATATGAAATTGACGAGATTTTCTGTAGAGTTAGTAGAGGAGAAACAAGCCTGCAGTCCTTTATATACATGCAGAGGTCCTTTTAACTTTGAATTATGCTGAAAACTTTTTGACCAATGTTGTATACAATGTACTTGGGCCCTAATATCATTTACAATAACACTAATATTGAAATGTTAGAAACTGCATAGGTTTACAAATGCAGGCTATGATGCAGGTACATCCATAAAAGTTAAGCGAAATACCCTTGACAATACTGTACAGTATGCTTATTTCACAGTGTCTTTATTTTCTAGAATTTTATAACTCAACCAATATTTGTGAATGAAGATTTCGCAGAAATACTGGTATTGCCTCCCATAATTATTTTATGCATTTTATGCCATATATACAATTGTACACAGTGAGAAATTGATCTTTTAAGTGCAAAGTGATGATAGTTTGTGCTCATTCTAACAGTGTGATTGTCCATCATGAATTCAACCACTTGGGAAGTGGTCTTACAACTGTACAAGTTCCAATTCTTGAAATGTGTCACATTTATAATAACTTGCTTTATTGATTAAATATTGCTTATTTACCATTATATCTCTCATGCTGTGGTATACAATATATTTACACCTGTAGGCATTTTATAATCAGTCCATTCTCTAAAAGATATGAGAATACTGCATCATACAAGGTACAACCATTGTGCATGTAGAAGTCTTCCTTGTCAGTTCCTGTTGTTTAGAACTACCAAATGTCTTTACAGCCCAGAAGTGTGCTAGTATAAGATCTCATCGCATTTGTGTTAACTTTAATAGTTTTAATCCTTTTACAACAAAAAGAGGGTTTGTTTGTGATGTAAAGGTCTCATTTGTGCCATAAATGCATTTTTTTTTGCTTTGTTTTATTTTGATTTGATTTGATTTGTTTTGTTTTGTCATGGCATACTAAGTATTTGTGAATATGTAGGCCCTATTGGCTCATGTCTGCAAAAGTACAGTTGTATGTACCATGTATGTAGATATTTTGTGCACTGCCACTAAACGTAGAGCATGATGCTACTTCCATGACTCAGTTAAATGTATGAAGGCTGCAAAAAATTCTTTTAACCCTGTTTTCATAAAATCTGACACCTATGGCTATAAACTGTTGTCAGTGATATGAGAAAGCAAGTCATGAGAAGTATCAGTGTTTATCATTTTGGTCCATTCTTGTAGTATATTTTAAAAAGCAAGTACAGTTGCAGCATGTCGGGGCAACAAAAGGCTATCCTACCAGATGCAGTAATCTTCATCTTCAAAACTATTTTGGCAAAAGAATTGGCATTGCATATTTGCAGCAGTACTCTTACTGCATTCTTAGTGAATCTCTGAGAGCCAGAAGGACATTAACTCTGTACCAAGTCTGTGGAGTTACTGCCACAAATTTGTGAATATGACACTACATGTAGGTGGCTGTACTCTAATGTACAATTAACTGAGCGATACATATTCATGGTAGAAGCCTCATGACAGTATTATGACAACATACTGTAGTCAGTAGATACTTCCTAGTAGACTTCTTTTTATGGGAATGATGGATTTGTGCAGCAAAACTAGATCCGAATTAGTTTGAGGTGTGGTAGACTGGGAACAAAGATCAAAAGCCTGAACCCATGAAGTTTGTTCTCACAGAGCTTTGCGAGGGATGTCATTGTTACAATGAGGACTATTACTGCACATGATACAAACCAAGGTGGATAGATCTATTAACCGTAAAGGTACAGTGTACATTCACCTGAGAAATAAAGGAGTATTAAATACAGTGGTAATCCGTTGTTTCCATTCTCACTGGCAAAATACCATGGTAATAGGTATTGCGATATTTCAGTTGTTACCATTCTCATTCACACACACACACACACACACACACACACACACACACACACACACACACATGGTATTTCTGGCCAGAAAGTACTCTTCTCTGTGGTAAACAATGCACAATATGCATATCTCCTATGAGGGACAAAACAGGAAGTTTGTTAGATCACGTGAGAAATAAGTGTATTTTGTGACAATAACGTTGAAAGCTTGCATGTGAATTTGGTGTGAAGTTTGAATTACCACCCTAAATACCATGGTATTTTTGCTGTGTATTTTGCGGCATTATTTGTTTTCACATTACAAAATACTGTAATATTTTGCTGTAAATGCGAATCAACCAAATATGTTTGCATGTAGGCAACAACTCATGTTTGACATTTTGATTTCTTCAGTTGGAGCTCACAATTTATTTTGCATCATATTACGTGTTGTATTTGTATGTTCACTCATTATTGTGTATCTTCATTCATTGATTTAATTCATTTATTTCCACAATTCATGAAGTATAGACTGTAAAGAAATTACAGACTAATGTAACATATTGGACAAAATATGAATGTGGTGAGGTCAAGAGAAGCTTTGACATTAAAACTTACCAATTGTAAACTTTTGTATCACTAATTATATCGATTAAAAATAAATCTTATTCAAGAGGTTACAAAGATTTCAGAGTATGAGAAAAAAATTATAGTGATATAGTTAGAATGGGCAGTGTGTAACACAGTACATGTACAGGTATAGATGGAGAGAAGTGCTGGAAATCAGGTTATCTGTGTGACAAGGAAATGTGGTATGATTTGAACAGTTCTTCACCGTTTATATATGTGGTTGAAAGCAAATATGTTGCACACAAAAAAAAAAAAAAAATGAATAAGACTTTCATCTTTCTCCAGTCTGCATACACCTTGTGCTAGTCATAGGATGATGTACAAATCAACATCAGTCCATTTCCCTAGAGAGCACAGTATCATGATTGCCTTCACAGAGAGCAAGTCATAGGGCAGTCATTCATCCTCCTTTACTGCATATCATTATCAGCCTTCACTCTCCATCATGTTGTCTGTCTGTGTGCAAGGGAACATGATATCTTTGCTACAACTCAGGGATATCTTCAGTATCTGCCTAGTTATAGGTTGAACATTGCTCAAAATTGTTCTGTTCTTGACTCTGCAAGATTTGATGTGTTTGTGTACTGCATCGGATGAGAAATTAAAAAATAATGGAGATATCCAGAGATAATAGCCACTGTGCACATGTGCAAGTGGAACAAAGGCAACAAATTCCTGAAATTGATGGCATATGAGGCAAATGTAGGTCCTAATAGTAGTTATAGCAGGTAGAATTGTAAAGTCATCAATGAATGCTGTGTTGCATGGATAACTTTTTAACCATAGCAGTGTCAATCTGACTGATGTGGTGGTAGTATCACTCATCAAAGATGCCTCATTCTGTTTTGGATATAACCACAAGTTGTTACAAGTAAAGCAGCATTGCAGTTTAATGAGTAATGTGGCTATGACAGCCATACAACACTAACAGCAGCAACATTCGTTCAGCATTGTGGATTGTTGTTTTCACTGGCATTCAAGTGACTGTACATCATACAAATATTTGTAGTTCTTCTGGTAGATTACATTGAACTCTATAGAAACTTCATCCCTCTGACTAAACTCATACATATGACAGTTTCATCTTCCGAATGTTATTCCTTTGATTCAGAATGAGCTGTACATTTGTAATTAACCCCATACAGCAGTCTAGACAAATATTTGCACTTCAAACAATTGGAAGTGCACTGCAAGTGTGGGAAAAGATTAAAAAAACACAATTACATAATTAAGTAAGTACATTGTAGTGCATTAAATGATGAATAATAAAGAGAGAGAGAGAGAGAGGGAAAAAACCCTTAACATAATTTAAAGGCAATTAAGGTACTGAATTCTAAAAATGGAGTGGTATATAGATGCTGTGATGCTACATTGTAGCTTTATTAGATAATTAGGCAGCCCCAACTACAGTTTATTAACCTTTGTGTAGTGGCTTCATAAATAAGGTTCAGACAAGATACTTACGTGTACAAGCACTTATTCTGTTATTGCAGACACCACTTCATTTATTATGATAGAATACTTCACAAAGTATTCTCTTCCGTAGCAAAATGATCATCTCCTCCAACCGCATTGTAGTTTTGCTTCCACTCAAGTTATTTCCTCTTGTCAGAATTGTAATGGCTTGTCATATAACATACTGTATCCGAGGCTCATGTTATTGACTACATGTAGGAACACCATGACTGTATCTTCAAGAGAGTGTGCATCCTATCTGATTGTGCAGTATCTCTGGCAAGGAAGGCACTTGTACAATACAATGTATTGCTTCTTTCCATCTATAGTTGTATATTTGACATCAAACAGAAACATAGGCCCAAAGTCAAAAAGTAGTTTTAGTTTAGCCCACATATTATGCAAATTTTATTTGTGTTAATGTTCATAGTAGATGACATATGCCAAGAGACATCCAATAATTAACGTGCGCTGACATGTGTGTATGAAGAGTCTACCTATTTCATACTTTTTTAATCTATGGACTTAATTTAGACCATGGATTTGATTCAAACTTCCTTTTTGAATTCAGGCAATAACATTGTTTGTGCCCAGAGTTTATATGAAAAAAAGAAAAGAAAAGAGATAAATTTGGAATAGAAAGTAGGACATGTACACATGATGCCAGCTGGAAAGCTATTGGTGTGTTTATGTCCATTATAAGATGGCCAATATGTACAGTGTATATATACATGAAATCAAATTTGTGCAACATGTTTCTAATCATATTTAGAGTTACCAGCCATTTAGATTCTGAAATGAGTCTGCGATCTTAAACTCCAAACAGCATTCCATTTAAAACAACTGTGTCTCAAACTCCTTATATAGTCAGCACTAATTAAAAACAGCTATGTTTCAAACTCCATATAGGCCTATGTAGCCTATCAATCTAACATACAGCTCTATGTGTCGAGACACTCTGGATTAAAAGTGTATTCAATCATAATAATAATTCACAATATCTATATAGTGCATTATCACATGAAAATGTCTCTAATTGATACACATTAATATTCATATTTGACTAGCTTGCTCTCGTTTAGTTAAGTAAAAACAGGATATTTTGATTTTGCTCCTCCCCCCTTTAAAAAAAATGGTTCAAATTTTGTAGATGACAAATTATGCATTCTAGTAGAATCGAGCAAAACTTGATTGGAAAATACCTCTGGACTGTGACTGGCCAAATGTATTTTTAGAAACACAATAGACAAAAAGAGATTGTAGTTTTGCTTTCTGATTCACAAAAGTAACACAAATAGCTTGAAACTTGTATGTAAATGAATGTAAAAAGAAGTTCTTGGAGGATTGTGGAAGGGTTCATTGTTTCCCCTCTACCTTAAAGGGATGGTATAGCATTGGTTGAAATGAGGATTCAGCTTTTAATGTTTAGCGAGATATTTAGAAACCTCCCTATGAAATGTTAAAGAGCATACAATTCTAAGGGGAATTTAAGGTTTATTTGATGAAAATTGGTTTTGAAATGACTGGGATATCCCAAAACAAGGTAAAACAAAGCAATCCTAATAAAAGTCGTGGCCTGTCACAGTTTATTAGGGTTGCCTCGTTGGGGGTCTAGGGCAATTACACCCTGGGCAATTACCCCAGATCCTTCCCCTGGCCCTAATCCTAATCCTAATCCTGAACCTAATCCTAACCCTAACCCAAACTCCTAACCCTAAACCTAACCCTAATCTTTATTCTAACTTTACCACTTACCAGTATTTAAGCCGGGGGGGGGGGGGGGGGGGGGGAGGGGGGGATTGCCCTCTGGGGGTAATTGCCCGGATACGCTCATTGGATATGTCTGCCATTTCAAGACCAAGTTTCATCAAATAAACTTTGAATTTCTCTAAGAATTACATGTTCATTCATATTTCATAAGGGGTTTTGCTTTATCTCACAAACACACACACACACACACACACACGCATGCACACACACACACACACACACACACACAAAGTTGGAAAGTTGCAGTCCCATCTGAACCAAAACTGAACTACCCCTTTAGCTCTTCAAGGACCAGGGTAACATCAGATCTGCTGGGAGTCTCTCTAATGCCTCTGTCTCGCAACACAGCCTTCTGTATAACTGTAGTCCTGCCCACCTTTTCACTGGTGCTAGTTGTTGTTGAAAAAAAGTGAATACAAGTCACACTGAAATATCATTCATTGGTCTTCTTCCATACAGGTGACCAAAAAGCATTAAGGAAATGATATACTGTAATACGAGGAATGTTCGCATGCATTTTAATTCTGCAAATTTCGCGAGAGCCAGGATACGCAAAATTAAAATGCATGTGAAAGTTCTTGTCTACACTATACACATTGAATGTTAGAGGCAACTCACAAAAATTTCATGCTGCGAAAAAGGCCGTCAGCTCCAATTCGTGAAAATTTCATGCCGTGAAAATATTGTGTTTTACAGTACCCTGTCTCCTACTTGCCTGAATTGGCTTTCAAGAAATGCTACTGTACTTTTAAGAGCGAAGTGTCCTTTGAAATCATTTGCCTTGCAGTGAGTTTTAATTACCCAAGGCAAAGGGGAGAGTGTATAATGTTGTAGTCTTCAGTTGCTGGCTCTTTGTAAAGTGATACTGCTACATTTGTAGTTTTGTGTGAAATGTGCCTGTGTACCAGTATGTGGAATGAAGGCTGATGTGTTTGTTAGTAGCTTCAAGAGCAATGAATTTCTACTGGTTCCTGTTAAATGTTTTTGATTGACAAGAGTAGATATAAAGGTTTTGGGCTGACCTCTGGGATCATGTCAACATGAAGACATTATAAACCTTGAGTATGAAGACAGTTGTGCCATGAAAAAAAAAATGCTGACAAAAGCATCAACTTTCAAGTAAAAAGAAAAAACAACACAACAATAAATGCTAGTCCTTAATAAATGTGTTTTAGCTTGTTAAACTTTTTGTGGCACAACTTGTAAATCTATTTTGCAATTTCACACAATTCGTACTTCATAGAATTTTTCATTTTCACTCAAGACAAATTGTGGACTTTTAATCTTGAAATAGATATTTGTTACCTGATACTGTACAAGTACTGTATAATATATTACCGGATACATTCCACTACGCATTATATTTGACACAATGAATTCTATGTATTATACATAGCAATTATCTCACAACAGTTTCTGTACAGTTAATGATCATATAGGCCTATTGCTTGACTTCAAAATTGTCTATATACTTTTCCTTCCTCCTGGTTATCTTTCAGTAAAAACAACGTTAAAATCTTAGTAACAGGAAAGAATGTGCTTATATTTGAGAAAGTGCAAATCAGCCACTGGTTCCCATGGGAAATGATCTTTGTACGCTACAGTAACATGGGCATAAACATCTGTAGGGTTTTGTCTCTAAAGCTAAATATATGAATGCAATGATTCAAAGGACTTGCGACATCACAGGCACGGTACAACATGATGGAAATACTGCATATTTTGCAAAGGGATGAATGATATTCATAAGAACATGTAATGAATATAGGTCAGGAAACGGCTTTCATCCACCCCCCCCCCAAAAAAAAAACAACAACAACAACAAAAAAAACAACAACAACAACCAAAAAGCAAAACAAAACAAAACAAAGCAAACAAAACAAAACAAAACAAAACAAAGCAAACTAGAGAGGGGCCGTCAAAGGCGGCAGACCCACGCCTAAGTACAAAGTCGGGGTAAACATAATGTGCATTCGGTCATCTACCAGAATTCGGCCACTTAATTGCCAGTGTGCTTTATCACCAGCCAGTGAGTTCTACCAAAGATCGTACACTGAAGTGTACGATCTTTGGTTCTACAGTCACATCACACGCAAATCACATCATTACACATACGGTATTAACACTCATTCACGTACAGGAAAGTCCTCAAGTCTCCTCCAAAAATCCATCGAAAATCCCAAATTCCACAGTCAAAAGTGCAGAATCGGAACTTTTCCAAGCGCGCGCGAATTAAGTCGCGGAAAAAGCGCTAAAAATCGAGAAACACGCCGTTTTCTTGCGGGATATTTTGATTATAGCAAGCCGAGAGTGTGATGATATCAAAGGTCGTATGAGTGTACGATCTTTGATGGTACGATTGTATCCACAAAAGCGCAAAAGAAAAACAAAATTTACGTACCCCCTAGGCAATTACCCCTATGATTAGTGTCTACGGGAATTATTCAGTGCAAGGGTTGAATGCAAATGTCTACTGCACCAGTATTCGGCCACCAACGAGCGCCGCAACGTCCCCGATGCAATTTTGCACCAACAGTGTAGAGCGCGATGCATTTTCAGCGGCCTTGCACACGCATTGACATTGAGCACGCATATCGTGCAGTGTGACTGCGACCGAGCAAATGCTCCTCCAACGAAAAAAACAATCAATGTTAATTTGAAAAATCATCAAAATACGGGCCAGTTTGTGATGACGGAGAACGAACTTTCATAAATCTAGAAGGACATAGTCCCTCAAATAGGCCTAAACGTAAATTTCGGAATTCTTACGAACATTTGAGCAGCGAAGTCGGATCGTTTGGGAGTTTATGTTTTCGTATGGTAGCGGAAAATCGCAAAGTGAGAAACGGGAAATTTTCGGAGTGGTCACTATACCATGGGGTCAAAACTTCAAGGTCACACAGAATTTGCAAGGGTCAACCGATTATCACCAAAATCTAATCGATTCTTTCCTGCCATTATCCAAACATCCCCATAACATTTCGTGCAAATCCGTTTACCCGTTCTCTTGTTATCTTGTACACAAACAAAAAAACAAACAAAAAAAACCAAACAAAGAAACAAACAAACAAACATACGGAACCCTTTACATAACCCCCTGCCGATTTTCATCGGCGTGGGAAAAAAGAAAAACAAAATTTACGTACCCCCTGGGCAATTACCCCCCTACGGCAATTATTCAATGCAAGGGTTGAATGCAAATAATTATATACTGCACCAGTATTCGGTCACCAACGAGCGCCGCAACGTCCGCGATGCAATTTTGCGCCAACAGGGTAGAGCGCGATGCAGTTTCACCGGCCTTGCACACGCATTGACAATGAGTGCGCATATCGTGCAGTGTGACTGGGACCGAGCAAAATTATTTCATGATTGAGGAATGCTCCTCCAACAAACAAACAAAAAAAGAATCAATGTTAATTTGAAAAATCACCAAATACGGGACAGTTTGTGACGACGGAGAGCGAACCCCGAACTTTCATAAATCAAGAAGGACATAGTTCCTCAAATAAACGTAAATTTCGAAATTCTTACGAATGGTGTTGAGCAGCGAAGTTGGATCGTCTTACGAACAGAGTTGCATGCAGCGAAGTCGGATCGTTTGGGAGATACGCTTTTGTATATGGCGCGCCGATCGACCAACAACACTGTTTATCGGCGATAAACACTTTATCGAGCGATAAACTCTGTTTATCGAGCGATAAACTCTGTTTATCAAGATGAAGCTCTGTTTATCACACCTTTATCAACTGATAAACTGAATTTTTCTCGATAAACACCGTTTATCGGCGGTCGATAAACAGTGTTTATCACAAAAAACTCTGTTTATCGGTCGATCGATAAACATAGTTTTTCCTCGATAAACACTGTTTATCACTTGGTCGATAAACATAGTTTTTCTCGATAAACACTGTTTATCACTTGATAAACAGTGTTTTTCGTTCGATAAACACTGTTTATCGCCGATAAACAGTGTTTTTTCAGTGTTTATCGCCGATAAACAGTGTTTTTCGGCGATGAACAGTTAATCGGCATTATTGATCAAATGGCGCGCCATATTTGTATGGTAGCGGAAAATCGCAAAGAAACGGAAAATGTTCGGAGTGGTCACTATACCATGGGGTCAAAACTTCAAGGTCACACAGAATTTGCAAGGGTCAACCGATTATCACCAAAATCTAATCGATTCTTTCCTGTCATTATCCAAACATTCCCTGAACATTTCGTGCAAATCCGTTTACCCGTTCTCTTGTTATCTTGTACACAAACAAACAAACAAACAAACATACAAACAAACAAACAAACAAACAAAAACAAACAAACAAACAAACAAACATACGGAACCCTTTACATAACCCCCTGCCGATTACATCGGCGTGGGTAACAAAACAAAACAAAACAAAACAAACAACCCAGCTTTGCAACATATCAACCCATGATAGTAGAATGGCAGTACATAAAGCAGTGGTACTACATGTAGTCTCAGCTGCATTATGCACAGTTGTAGGTTCATCCATGGAAGAACAGGAAAGGCAATGCTTGCTACTGGCACACCTGAGGCACAGAATACAGACGCCTCCCTTCACCTCAGCCAAGGCCTACAGGCAGTAAACCAGAACCACCCCATAGCTAATGAAGGGCATGCAAGGACTATGATGCCTACTTCCATGGAATTTGAATACCTCGGATCACTGGTAGAAGCCTTGTTACACTTGATATGTAGGGCTTAAAGAGTAAATAGATCAGGGCCCCGTTGCTAGAAACTTTGCGTTTAAACGCAACTTGCAACTGATTGTCACTGGCCAATCAAAATCATTGTTGCATGCATGTCTTCTTAATAGGGCAGACCCTGAGCCAATCAGAATGGTTGTTTCAAAATTAGCAATTATTTGCAATTGATTGCAACTTTCTTGCAATGGGGCCCAGGCTTGGTAAGACAAAGAAAACTGAATCGTGAAATGTCATATGCAAATGTAAACCATGTATCCGTATGTACCTGGGGTAATGGATAGTCTTACTATCAGTATCATAATCAGATTCAGTTTCCACAGACCTTGTAAAGTGTTGGTATAGTAGCTTTTCTGTAAAGTAACAATATAAAGTCAGTGTACAGATTGGATAACTGGGTAATACCCAAACAATAGCGCATTCTTAACACAAAAACTAGTACACCCCAAAATACAACAAGAGCAACATAGGCCTAATGTAATTTGAATTCATTTGCAAAATATGGTACATTTACAATGTAACCTTGCAATCTGTATTGTTTGAAACCACTCCTTTCATGCTTCAAATAAATCTTACTAATTTTTTTTTTTCACATGAATAGTACAAACAGAATCTTGTGCTATTGTCAGAGTGTCAAAAAAAAAAAAGAGTAATTCAACCAGAACAAATTTTGCATATCTGATGTTGATTATGAATTAACAAGTGTGTGCAATCAAATTAATCTGGGCTTTACTGAGTACACACACCGTGCATGCACAAATAATCTTTAAGAAATTGCTAATACTGGTATATGAATTGAGAGTAGAAGGGAAAGAATCCTGAAGGTATGCATCGTTATAAAATGTGTGTGTCCTAGGTAGCGCTATACTGTAAAATGAGGAATGTTTGTGAGCATTTTTAATTGTGCGAATTCCTCGAGAGCCAAGTTTCACGAAATCAGAATGCATGTGAAAGTTCTTGTTTACACTATATGCATTGAATGTCAGAGGCAACTCCCAAAAATTGCATGCCGCGAAAAAGGCCGTTGGCTCCACTTCGCGAAAATTTCCTGCAGTGAAAATATCGTGTTTTACAGTAGATCCCCATTACTGTCAGGAACATCTACTATTATAATACTCGAAGTTGTTGTTGTTGTTGCGGCCTTAGGTATTTCCTGTTTTATTCCGGTGTTGCTGGTTTTTCTATCTCCTCCCGAGCCGTCGGCTCCGGGCAGCTGCGACCCGTGCCGTCGGCCGCAGGAGAGTATCCTGCATCGAATAGCGCGGGTTCCATCCCCGCTCCGCCTCCGTGTCGACGTCGAGGACGAAAAAGAAAAATTAATTAGATAGATGCATAATGCATTTTTGTGCGTGACGAAAGAGCCGAGCGTTTTAATATCCACCGATCCTGCGCTGGACTCCTGCTTTCTCGACCGTTCATCTTTTAGCTTACAGAGACAGTGGGATACTAAAGATGATGGATGCAGCAAAATCTCTGACATCTTCCGGCGGACGCGCACGCACACACACAATGTACCTCACAGAACTCTACACACTCTGATTGTGTGTATAGTTCTGTGATGTACCTTTGCCTCCGCCTGTTACGGGTGTGTAATGTATTGACGATGGTTACACGAAGCACTATATCTGCGTGCGCGTGATATGGACTACAAGGGCATTTACGTACAGTTCGCCATTGGCGTCCCCAAATGAAAACAACGAACGTTGTTATTTAATTGTATTTTGCACAACTGCAGAATACTATGCAGCTCAGGTACGTTATTTAGTTTGCTCGCCGTTTGCTCTCAAGTCCGATGTCATTGTACGCAGACTGTTTAGGACGGCTAAATATATTTGCCGATCGTACCCTTCCATATCAGATTACATGCGCAGCTGTGTCCATTCGTTTACTGCAGAGCTGCTGTAATCATACATATTCATAAGATGAGCGGACGTAGGGGAAAACCTCGCTTTGCCGACCGCCTATTTTTAAAATTACAAGTGGAAATAGAATGTGTGGTTCTATGGTCTATCAAACCAAGTTTTGGTGCAAAAAAAAAAAAAAGAGGGAGCAAATGAAGATGAATAAATTATTCTTCTTTCTTCCATAACATGGGGGAAAAATATTAAAGAAAAAAAAAAACGAGGCCATGAGACCCTACTCCCACGGGAGCCTATTAAACCTGATGACTATGATCTCCCCCTCCCCAAATAATAACAATGATAATAATAATAATAATAATAACAATAATAATAATAACAATAATAGGAGCAATAATTGTAGGCCTAATATTAATTATGATAATGTACAGTCTGAAGCAGATGATGGTTCTATGATATATCAAGCCAAGTTTTGGTTATTAAAAACAAAAAGGAGGGAGCAAATGAAGACAAAAATATTTCATTTTTCTCTCATAACGTGGGAAAAAGAAATATGAAAAAAACAAAACAAACCGAGGCCTGGAGACCAGCCGTGGATTCCCATGGGTGCCTTTGTGGATGCAAGAGCAGGGGGTAATCAAAGTCATAGTGTTAATATCTTCCCATTTTGACGGGAACAATCTGTGGGCAGAACTTTCGGGGAATCTCATTTGTGTTTTTGGTAATTTTCCCTGAATGTTTTTGGTTTTTTTTGCCCTGCGGAGGTGGAAATGTGTGTGTGTGTGAGAGGGGGGGGGGGGGAGGGGTGAGGGGCAACAAGACAACTGTTGGACTTCAACGGGTGCAAATAACCCCTCGAAACTCAAGTTCTATAATAACAGCAAGTAGTGGCGGGAATGATCCCTACCAATGGACCGGATCGCTGGGCACATACTACAAAAATGTATTATTAAATTTCTGGGAAGGGTGGTCATTTAGAAGACAGCACAATTAACGAAAGAATGAGAAGACTTTTCTTTTTATTTCTTCAATAAAAATGTGCAAAATTGTATTATGAGAAAAAAAAAGCCCTCAGACCCGTGGATTTCCACGGGTGCTGCTAGTACAGTGAAGATTCCCTAAAAACATACAAGTAAATGTTATGATTTTATGGAGCAAGCAATTGAGTTTCAGGTAAGAATCTACTCCATTGGATACCAGGACTACAGTATACATAGTGAGCAAAATCCAAGTTTAGAATTGCATGCAGTGGTATGTTTTGGGACCTTTGTACTCTCAGTTTTAGGAAATAAACTTTGAAAGCATGATACTATATATGTACTATTCTTGTGTGCATCCTGTAGGAACCACCCCGATCCAGGATACTATCCTTTTTACTACAAGTTGGGTGCTGGGCATCTCTTTGTGTGGTGCATGACCTGGCTAAACCTGAACCATTATGCCATATTCGTTTTGTCATTGTGTGGTACAACAACAAACTGGTGCCTATTATCCATTAGCATCAGACCATGAAAAGGGTGGGATGGTTGGTCTTGACAGTTAAGTGGTTTTGATGTCTGAAAGTCTTTGTTCAAGGAATGCAGCGTGAGTGACTATTTCCTCAATAGATGTCTGCTTCGACACCATAATGTTCTGTCCTATATACATCTGTATTAGTGTATGCTCACTAGGGTGATGATTTGCCAAGTGAAATACTCTGTTAGGCATTTTAGGGGAAGTAATGCAACTTGTATATACTTAATCCTGTATCACATCAGAGATGATATGAAAATGGAGTGTCAATGAGGCAAATGTTTTTCTTCCAGCATAAGGCTATCCTTCATGCACTGTTTCAAACTAAATTCTAGACCTCTCACAGTCAGTAAATACAGTTACACTTCTTTTGTGATGTTTCTTGGAATATGGAGTGATCATCGGTTGGTCTTGATGCAAATTACAAAATAGCAACAAAATGTTGCAAACTGATGCCACAGTAGCCCTTGAAATGCAGTTGGACTGTCAGCAACCTCTTTTGATGCATGTAGTGGTGTAATCGATTGTTAGCAATTATTAAATTGCTTCAATCATTATATTGCTTCAATTGCTGTAAATCAGTATATTGCTTTATCATGCAACATATTACTGTAAAGGTGAACATTTTCACTTGAGTCATTTTTTGCCCTCTGCAGGGGAAGATGAATTTCAAATAGCTTAACATATAACAAGCAAAGATATTGATGTGCGTTTATGTTTGCGCTAGTTTCTAGCCACACAAAATGTGCAAAATTTCCACACTGCAAAGTTTCAACATTTACGGTATATGAAATGAGTAATCTAGTTTGATATTGCAACACTGCCAGATTCACATTGATGTCAGCTGAATGTTGATTGCTCAACAGAAGAGGTTTGGTCCAGGCATGGGCAGTGCTGTGTGTGATGAAAACATGCTAATGACTCGCAAGATACATCTCTGGTATTCATGGCTTATCATCGGCAAAGCCATACACTGATATAAGTACACTGATTTACACTAGTATTTTTCCCCTATCATTATTGTGTTTCTTCTACCCTAAAAAGAGCTTTGTTGCTTGCATCATGTTGAGCTTCAATTCACTTCTCACTGTCGGACTTTAATTCCAGAGATCACTTTCACTGTTCAGTAGAAATTTTTGAAACATTCACATTTTATAACTGTCTTATTTTGTATTCCATTTTGATGAAATTCCTTCTTTTCTTCTTGCGTATGGATAGCTAATGAATTTGGACTGTAAGTGGCACTTTACTTGAATACAAAATACTGAAATATATGAAATGTTTTCCCTAAAGACTAATATAAAAAAGAACAGTTCTGATAAGTGCAAGTCAGCTTGCTAAGTGAATGTTAGAGCCAAGCTGATTTCCATTCATTAATGAGAAATAGGCAGTGGGTGAGGTATTATGGTTTGAGTTTCCCTGCAGCAACTCTGTGCCTCTGATTGACAGTCCATTAATAATTTCAATGTAGTTTGCTTCAACATGTCATGGTGGCTTAAAGAAAACTAGATGCATTTGTTGTGTTAGCTAATACATGGACTGAGGAAGATTGCATTATAGGATGAGAGGAGATGGCTCGACATAAATGTGAATTGTGTTTGCATGTAGTCAATTTCAGATTTCATCTGCAGTGCATCTAGGTTTTTGTATGAGTGGTTAATGCAGGGAATGGTGTAGGCTCAGGCAAGTATAACTGTGATTGAAATGAAGTAGAGGAGTGCTAGTCTCTGTCTGAATATTTTGGAAATGGAGCTGAATTAAAAAAACTATGCAATTTTGTCAACTTATGTGTTGAGAAGGAGAACCTCCATATTCTGTGAATGTCCTTAAAGATACTGAGACGATGTTGAAGTTGAATGGAGCTTTACAATGAAATGGGAGGAGGGAGTGTTTTGCAAATACATAGTATTGCTTTGATAATTTTTTTTTTCATTGTTAGTTTCCTGAAGCTGGGGGGGGGGGGGACAAGAAACATAGGCCTATACTAGTAACATACTGCAAGCATCAAATGAAAGGTGTGGTCACTGTACTTTGAATTGACTGGTAATGTACTGTATAGGCCCCTACATGGTTTATTTTCATGGATTTTGCTAGCAGAATTTTCAAAATCCAAATTCAAGAAAAGATTGCCATGTATACCATGTCTCAGGTGAGAAATTGTAATTTTTCCTTTGAAAAGGGATATTTCTTTCCTACGTGTATCCCATCCATCTACAGTGTATTGTGTTTCTTGGGTGTGAATTGAACCACTCACGAATACTAGGCTCCTGTCCAAAATTGTTAGATAAATGCTTTACAAAATATGTGGCATTTGCAACAATATACCATAGATATGGGATAAATTTACCAACACAATGTAGTATTAAAATTTTCATTGCATGATTTTAATTTCTTGTCGGCAAATATGAAATGGAGTGTGAGCTCAAAAGATAAAAACAAAACACACATAGAAAATTTAGCTTCATCAGCCTTGGAGTGGGGTCATCAATGCTGATTAACTCATCGTAAAATATGAGATTTTTTTCAAATGCAAGATGATATCTTAGAATTATACAGCCTACAGTACCTTGATTAGGTTTGTATTACAGTTGTGGTGGAATAAAGGAGAAAGATCCATGGGTTTTTTCCTTCCTTTTTTTTTCTCCTTCCTTTTTTTTTTTCTCCAGAAGAACAGCTGGGTCCAATTTGTGTGTATTAGAACTTGGCACTCCCAAGTATGTATCAAAGGGAAAGTAAATTGCAATGGTGAGAAGGTACAATGCACTGTGGGGAATGTAGATGGGCACAAGGCCACATTAGGGGGGGGGGGGGATCTGTAATATGATATACAGATGGAAGTCTTTGGAGTATGCTGGTCATGTTCAGAGAATGTTTGTAGAAGGTTGGGGGGGGGGGGGTCCATAATGGTAGGCCATACAGAGGAAGGAAGGATAATGTTCCCTGGTGGTAATATCCTGATGGGGTTGATGTTTGCCATCATTTTAGTGTGATGGTGGTTTCATACATACTGCACTGAGGCAGTATGATATGGTGCCAATTGAGTCCTTCTAGGAAGTATTGGATAGATGAACTCTTCCTTTTAATCTCTCACCAATCTGTGTATGCTAGCTCTCTGTCTGGTTAGGTAGAGATTTTGCCCCACCATCTCAGCATCAGCAATTCTGATTAGATACAAATTTGTAATCTTCATCAGGCATAATCAGGGAGAAGAGTAGGGGGAGGAAGGGCAAGAGGTAGGATTGTACAATTATTGTAAATATTTACCAACTTGAGAGGGAAGTGAAGTCTTCCCCGTCTGGTGAACTCATCAAGGGATGCAGCAACCATCTTCTTGAAGTGTTTGGAGGTGCTATCAGCCCTCTCCTCCTCCTCTCATCACACCAAATGAGCCTAAGGCCCATGGGAGTATTGTGGGAGTATTGATTTGCCCTACAGATAGACGGACTGGGGGAAGTCCAAAGGCAGAAAAAATTCTGACTGGAGGGGTGTGAATCAGACAGTCATGCTCAGCATGTGTCACACAGTTCTCTTGTGTGGTTCTCTTGTGCGGTTCCCTTGTGCGGTGCAGATTACACACAGCCTAGCCCATGGCATAGTCGTAAAACTTTCATGTACACTTGAACGCGGCAATCAAGATATTTACGACTGGCCACGCTTTAATGGTTTTGAAAGCACCATTAATTTGTGGTCTGTCTTTGTGTAATGCATGGGTCACTAAATATTCATGTTATAAAGGCAATTGACAATGGATGAGTGTGTACCTTTGTGTACGATGGGAGTTGTCAGAATCCATTATTCGTCACCAACTCTCATTTCATTTGTTTCTATGACTGTGGGTGATAATCATCTGCTTTCTTCTCTGGTATTTTTTTATTCTCAAATTTCATCATGTGCCTAATGAAAAGCAGCTGATGTCATACTATTATGTACATTTATATGCCATGTGACCAACACCCTTTGTTTAGGCACAACGTGATATGAAGATGTCTAAGACATTTTGTCTGTTTGTTCCGAGAGAAAGCTCTCCCCCCCCCCCCCCCCCCCTCCCATTTTGGCCTGGATTAGAAAATAGAAGAAATGATGAAAATTCAAGCAAACTCTGCCCCCCAAAAAAGTAAAATTTTAATCTTTCGATATTGGCAAATCACCTTTAAATGTATGCCATATTCTCTTCTGTATGAGAGGATGTATAGGAGCATGATGTCTTTGGCAAACAAGTCTCTCTCTTTGTCTGTCTGGACTTTAAGGCTAGTGACATTTAATGTACAGTGGAAATGAGGAGCACTATGTATGCAATGTTGCAGTCCTATAGACCAAAGGTTATCATTGTTAAATCACCTATTCTTATTTAAATATGCTCATCTCTTGTACCTCCCTCAGTAGCCTCTCTGTGCACTGTGTGAAGGCATTTTGAGGTGATAGCCCTTAAGTGGGTACCTCATTGTTCTGGAGTCTAGGTGGCAAGCTCGTAGTGATTGTATCAAGTCTCCACTGGTTGTGGAGATGTCTCCGTGATGTCTCCTGGAGACTAGCGGAGTCTCCGGGGAGAATTGAGCAAGTTCAATTTTGTAGGAGACCTTTTCCACTGTCCAGCTGGTCTTGGAGACATCTCAGTGACATTTCAGCAATGTCTCCACATCAGCATTTCTTGATGAGACAAGGCAACCCTGAGGAGACCCATGGTGACCTACAGATAACATGGGATGTCGTTGAGATGTCCCCATAATGCAAATCAGTTGTCACGTTGTTTGGAGATGCCTCAGATGTTAACCTGGTGTGAGCACAAGCTATATAGGCCTATATATATATATATATATTGTCTTTTTTGAGTTGCACAAGTTGCTACACTTGATCAGTTGTGGCAGTTATAGCAATGTCTCCTCCATTGAGATAGGCTCTTTAAAGTGTCACAATTTCATGGATTTCAAATGTACTGTTTAAGCTGTTATTTTCACGTACAGATATTTTCACGAATGAGGAGATCACAGGTATTTGTAAGAGATTTTTTGAGAGTTTGCGAATTGACACTGATGATATCGTACGTAGACCCTAGCGCGTGGCAACATTTTCACGTGTTGATAAATTCGCGATCACACAGTGATTAAAAAAAAAAAAAAAACCCGTGAAAATAACGGCCTATGCAATATGTTGAAATATTCAGTGTGTACCCATTTGAGTGTTTTGAGCACCTAGTGGGAATACAAATATGGACCACAATGTCATCTCTTTATGCTCATACACACTGATATGTTCTGTTTGAAAGTTCTGGGATTAACAGTGCTCACCATGTTTTTCTCTCTGTCTTTTTTTTTGTTAGCATTAGTTGAGTGGGATGACTAATCCAAGGTTAATATTACGTAACATACCATGCAAGATGAAAACACATAATAACTGTGGTATTAAACCATAAAGGCTTCACCTGCTCATAATCCTTTCCAGCCACGAGGGTAAGATAGGCATTATCTCGATCTTCACAGTGAAACAGGTGTTCTATTCATGTCTGAATGCGTTCATTGAAAAGGCATGATCTACATGAAGTCTTCAGTGTTAGAAAGTCTGCGACTCTTGATAGGGCTGCGAGTCAAACTGTCATTGATCTCTGGAGTAATGATTTGTTCTGTCTTGTTTTTATCTTCCTTTACTGCAGAGTCGAGAAATGACGGTGGAAGTGCACAATGAAATCCTTAGAGTACTGAATGAGTTATTTGCGGTAAGTGTCACTGAAAACACTGGGGGTTATAATGGAGTTATAATACAGCTGCACATACATAGATCTTCCAACTACAGACAATACGCTATATTAACAATACCAAGGGTGACTCCATGGAATGGCAGAAAGCTTTAGCCATGTAAATCTCATTAAAGACCAGTGAACATTTGTGGAAACTACCAGAAAATGTAGGTAGTTTGACACAGGTTTATTATTCATCTTATTTTAGGTGAACATGACGAGATATGAAAGAACATTTTTACATGTAAATATGAAGCTATAAAAGCAAATGAATAAACCCTATCACAGAAAGTATATTCCAAATCCAAGAAAGTTAAAGTTAAAGTTATGAAACATTAGTGTGTGATCAATGATTAAAAAAAGTATGAGCAAAATGTATATGTAAACATTATTCAAGTTATGGACATTATATCAGGAAGTTATGAAACATTTTGATCAGTAATCATGTTTGTGTATATATGTGTATGTGTGTATTAATTTGTATCAGCCTGTGTGACCATTGAACAATTGTCTCTATGTCAGTTTTTATTGCCTTTATTACACCTGTAGATGTGGTTTGAGAATGTGTTGAATCATTGAAACCATTTAATGAGCTTTCATTGTATCTAATGCTAATGAATTGAGGCCTTCTCCATGAAGTAATAAAGTAACATATGGAGTCACATTCGTACATGTTGCCACTCTCTATAGGCAGATCATTGTGGGAGTCTCAGATTGAAATGAACTCACTGTAGTTTGAAATGACCTTTTATGTGGCAGACATAGGGCAACTTTCAAGTCGTCATGACAATGTTATCACAAATGACACCTTTGTGATAATACAAGAAGATACAATAATTGATTAATGAGAATGAAATTAAAAGTGAGAAGTCCTTTCATTTTTTAAGCTTCAAATGCAGGATATTTTGGATGAAATGTGATGCATGCAGTTCAATAATAAACTCCTTCAGACGACATAGCATGGACATCTTAATAGACCTCTTTGAGCAGCTTCTATTTTGATTGCACTGGCTGCATATACCCTCTTTTTAGTCATAATGTTTGCGTAGGAGGCAAGTAGAAAACATGTGGGAGATGAAGGAAGTTTCCTGCATGAGAAAAAAAAATCTTGATACTTCGCGAAAACAGACCATTCCAGGATGTCCCCAAAAATAACATTCTAGTGTGTTTTCAGATTGTGTTAAAGGGATAGTACAGTATTGGTGGAGATGAGAATTGAGCTTTTAACTTTTTTGCGAGATACCAAGAAAACACTTATGGTATAGTACAGGGCATACCATTTTAAGAGGAATTCAAAGCTAATTTGATGAAAATCGGGTTTGGAATGACTGAAACAGCCAAAAACAAAGTAAAACAAAGCAATCGTAATAAAGTGTGGGTCCCACACTTTATTAGAATCGCCCTTTTTGGGATATCTCAGCCATTTCCAAACCAATTTTCATCAAATAAACGTTGAATTCCTCATAAAAAGACACGCTCTTTCATATTTCATAAGAAGTTTCTCATTATCTAACCAAAGAATGTTAGAAACCTGAAATTAGGTCTCAACCAAAACTATACGATCCCTTTAACAGACATCTGTGCTCAAAATTATAAACATGGCTTGGTAATTCACACAATGTCATAAAATCTCCAATACAGTGCTTTTTTTTTTGTCAACCAGTGGTATGAATTTATGCCACTTTATTGCAAAAGCAGCTTTGAATGCCATTCATTAGTTCAATTTCAGGGTCAACTATGTTCTGTATAATCATAAAACTGAGTGACACGACAAATAATCATGACTTTTCACTGATGAAAATGTCCCATGTGTCTCCAATTGCCAGGAAACCAAGTCATACCATGCAGCACACGGCAGCTACAAGGCCATGGAAGACAAAATGCAGCAAATTGCAGCCGACTTGGAGAAAGCGAGGAAGAAAGGGAAAAGAGTGAAAGACCATGAAAGGCAACATGAAAAGGTAATTCAAGGGCTGCCAAATGAGAAAGTAGAACAAATGCATTTTTCCCTCTTGATGATACAAAAGGCTTTCTTCTTTTTGAAGTCAGGGAAGATGATGAATGCATGTCTTGTGCTCAGTTGGCTTGATGTAAGAGGAAGAATGAAACATGAATGTTGAGAAGCTCTATACAGCCATTTCAGCAACAAAAGGGAGCTATTAAGTAGTGCTGAGATATGATGGCCTGTCTGATCTCATCCATAAACTTTGGCCTATATGTAGGTGCTCACATGACAACTCAGTCCTGGGGGCAATATGTCATTATACATGTGTAGCATGTCTTAAAAGGCCCACTTGTCTATTTTTACACATTCTATTGATACAGACAGTCTTAGTAATACACACAGACAATCAAAAAAAGGAAGTTAACGAGAAGTTGTAAGGCTGACAAATGATATAAGAAAGTTTCTAATTGGTTAGGAAGTGGAAGATATTCAAAATGCTGAAGTAAACAAGTTCATACACTTTAGACTGATGCCATTAAAGACCGTGGGATCCTTTTTAAAGTTTCGTTTGAGAACTCATGTCCTCATCATAAATTGCTTTCTCATCATAATAAGCCTTTTCCTAACACTGAGATGAGAGTTTTTATTGGTGATATTAAATTGTTTCGCATTGACATGCAGCCATAAATAATTTGAGAAATGTTCAACTGGAGACTCAAATTCTCCCCATGATATATAACATCCGAGCAAAGCATATTTTTTCAGTGATTTATAAATTTGAATAAAGTGTTCATTGGATTATGGCTGCTTATGTTCAAAACTGGATTGCTTTCTGTTTTCAATCTTTGTGCTAATTTTCTCTCTAAGAATAATGATGAGTAACCCCCCCCCCCCCCCCATTAAAAAAGAAAAGGATCATGAATTTAAATGAAGGGAACGTGTTGTTGTGTGGTGGGATGAATTATTTTGGTGAAAGATTTTCTGGGTTTGACAATCATACTTTGCAACAAAAAAAGACCCTTCATGGAGCCTGTTGTGTTTCCCACTGTTCCTATCATTTCTCCATTGAGAATCGTAGAAACAAGATGGACTACAAAATCCATCGCTACATGTTTAATTCAAATGGTAATTCGAGTGAGATTACTTGGGCAGAACTTATTTAGCTCTATTTCTTCAGAGCTTCTCATGCTATCATCTCTAAGAGAATGACACAGGACTTTTTGTACAATATGTTCTGTAGGGTTTGAAATTATATGTTATCAGAAATATTAGACTGTTTTAAATGTGATTTTTGCTCATGGCACACACATCATGAAGAGCAGTAGCCACCTGGTTGCAAAATTGACTTGAATATAATGACACTGATTTTTTTTTTTTTTTGCCTCAAGCATTCTGTGTTTAAGTTGACTGTCATTGGAGTAGAAACAAAGAGACAGAATGATATACAAATAATACACAGTGAGGGCATTAAGTATGAATTTCTCATGCAAGGGACCTATGGAACAATCTAAGATGCCTGAGGCGATAGCCAAGGATGTTTGGACTATTTCGATGATACCGAGTGTGGATAATTGTACTAATGCCAGAACAAAACGATGTGTATTATTTCCTGTATAGAATGATGAAGCAGATCCTTGTTGTTTGATAAATCCCCCTCATCACGAGTAAATCAAACAATGAAATGTTGCATGATCGCCATGTGAAAGTGCTAGTGATCAGTCATAAACAAGACTACCGTAAAGTTCCGTGTATAAGACGCACTATTTTTTCGTCGGAAAACGTTGAAAATCGGGGGTGCGTCGTATACACGGGTACAGTCGAATCACGGGAAAAAATCCGTCATGTACACCCAATTTTATAAGGCCAACTTGGGGCCATGTATGCCCATCGACGTTTGGAAGGTAAGCAATCACTAAAACTTACGGATAAAAGAGCGATCTTTCAATCTGGACACACACAAAAGCTGAAGTACGAGATAAACTTACATCGGCCTTGTGCAGTAACGATGTATCAATCTGGCCATAGACAACAGCTGTAACAGCACTGCTGTATGCCACCGATGTCAGTCTACCAAGCTACCAACAGCCAACCTAGTAGCTGGAATACGCGATGTACAGGTATCATCACTAAATTACCGATACCGTAAAACTTATCAATGTACTAGTATCAATATGGCCATAGACAAAAGCTGTAAAATACGGAGAAGGATCGACACTATGTCACCGTAAATATGAACGATGTGTGAAGCATGCATGCTTATCCATGTCGTTCGTTTGCTCTTCATTTCACGAGTGCAAGACCAGCTAGGATAGCATAGCTACACTGTAGCTAGCTAGCTAGCAAGCCTTTGGCAAAGGCAGCAGCTGCAGATAGAGAGGCTTTTGCAATGGACTCGCGTGCACACAGCGATCGGATCGAAGCGCGCTTGCCCGTTGCGCGCTGTGTGTGCAAGTCCATTGCTCTCTATGTGCGTGTGCTGAAATTATAGCGAGCTGCCTTTTGCAAAAGGCTAGCACTGTGCAAACAAGCATGGTACAAGAGACACACATGTTACTGCATGGTAACAGTGCATGAGTGTAATTACCGTACGCACCGTACGTCTTGCCGTATGATCCCTCTGCTACACTTGTTGATGTTTTTCTTATTTTTCGTAATGAACCTTCCAGTCTGACATGCGTCAATATGCGAGACATCCTCTGCTATGTATGCCTAGTACCTCCTTGGTATGACAGCAAAGATCGTACTGTACACTCATGAGTACGATATGCATGACACATGTACAACGATTGAAAGGCGAAACAATAGCAAGTGAGTACCGAGACAAGTCTCGCATTTTGCGGCTTCCATATTTTGTTGATGTCCGAGGAATACCGTTAAAAGAAAATATAAAAGGAAACGAAAAATAGAGCAAATACATGCTGCATTCTAGGGAAATTTTGAGCTGAAATAATATGTATGACACACGCAATATTTGCGTGGACATTTTCGTGTGTTTTTTTTTTTTTTTATTTTAGGTCCGAAATTAGGGGCGCGTCTTATACACGGGTGCGTCTTATACACGGAACTTTACGGTATGTGTTTGGTAAACTAAATGCCTGGTCACGTGTATGCTCTCAACCAATTATTTGATTAGGATTTGCTTCATAATTTAATCAGAGTTGTTATGCTAGAATTTGACATAATGATAGCAGTTATGGGATTTAACGGTTTTATATGTGCATATTGAAAAAATTATATTGGTCTCTGAGAAGTGATGTTAGTCTTAATCACAGACATGAATTAAATCTAAGCTGATTCTTCCACTGAATTGCATGCAACTCTGTACAGCATTTAATTCTGATGAGAGCAATAAGAAAAACTTCACCTCAAATGATTAGTGTAAAACGAAGAATGTTCGCGTGCATTCTACCTTCCCGTGTTTCGCAAGAGCCAAGATTCACAAAATTAAGATGCACTTGAAAGTTCTTGTCTACACTATACGCATTAAATGTTAGAGGCAACTCGCGAAAATTTCATGCTGCAAAAAAGGCTGTCGGCTCCAATTCGTGAAATTTCATGACGCGAAAATATCATGTTTTACAGTAGTGTGTTGTAATAACAGAGCATTGATGACTTTTTATGGCTTCTGTGTCCAAACCATCGGGAGAATAGCAGGATGCAGAGACTCCAACTCTCCCGTTTTCGACGGGAGATCTCCCGCCGAAAGCCCATTTTTGCAAAATCTCCCGTTCACCCGTTTGAGATTTAATTTCTCCCGCCCTGGCTCTTTGTCTCCCGTTGGAAAGGATTTCTTACATATTTCTATCGTATGTTGAAAAAATAAGCCTTAGATAGCACCAGAGAGCATCTAGAACCCTGGGAATTTCGCGCTTCGCACACATCAACTTTGAGTCTCCCGTTTGCTAGGGGTTTCAAGCGGGAGAATCTCCAGATCAGAAGGTACTTTGGGTTGGAGTCTATGAGGATGTGACATCATAACTTTATCTAATTTGTTGAAATTGATTAAGGCTAACATGGTCATGATGTGTCATTGCACATAAAATTGGCTACTAGCAGCTGTCGTGGGTTACATACTCTGATCACATAGACAAGTTGTCCCAGTTGTCCCAATTTTCATCTGCCTTTATCAAACAAGTCTGTCTTTGAATTGAACTATATTGGTTATACAAAGTAGGACATATCTTGCTGTGAAAGGTTGTTCACCATTACACATGGTATGGTATACCTTTAAAACAGAGAGTGAATGAGCTGTCCTACCACAGTTTGTTACTGGAGCGCTTCATGTAAAATGTCATGGTACATATCTCTTTATACATGTGGTGATGATTTCCTTTTTTTCCCCCCTCTGTTTTCTTTTGCTGCTTGATTTGATGCTGTAACAATTGTATATGGCGAGGCCAGACAAGCCAAGTGTAGCAAACAAAACATGATTTCCAGGAAACTGGGAGAGGTAAAGTTAGAAAGCATGCCAAATTTGATCACTGATAGTGACATGTGGTTTTCACATTTTTTTTTCTCTCTCTTTTCCTGATGAATCTGATGGTACACTACTCATAAATCACATTATGCCTTCAAACATTTACCATGGGAAATTCCCAAGGAAATCCAGAAGTATCCATCCTGTTCCAGCTTAGATATCCTGTGTTTAGGAGAGAGAGAAAAAAATATATATATATGTTATGCAGGTGGTGTGTATGTACATTGTATAAGGGCATAATCTTTAACAAATTTCTGTTGCTTTGCTTTCTTTTTTTATGATAATTGTCAGTAAATATCACATTGAGCAAGTCTGTAGTACCATCCAATCAGAAAAAAAAGAAAGAAACCATCAACTTCTGATCTTTTAGTCAGAGCAAAGATTTATATAATGATGAATTTAGTGATTAGATATATCTTTTGCAAGTAGCAAGTAGCAAAAAATGATACTTTCCAGTATACCTAGATCCTATGGGAAAATATATGTGATTAAAATTCTGCGCCATATATACTCCCATACATTTGTATCTTTGTAAAAGGCAGTTCGTGCTTACAGACACTGTACATGCACCACCCAGACTATGACACACACACAAAAAGAAGTGAGACAACATCACTGCCTTGAAGTTGTTGATTCTATTTTGACATTGATGGCAACATTTCCTCCCTTGTCTTTCACTTTAGGTCCAACAGAAACTAAGCAGTGCGGAGGTCAAGGCCACAAGAGCAAGAAATGACTACCTGCTGGTCACGGCTGCAGCTAATGCCACCATACAGAAGTACTTTGGGAAGAATGGGGCAGAGTTAGTTGATGTGAGTCTGTCTGTATTCAGGAGATACCTCACTGGCCTCCGTCCAGTGTTTTCATCTTTCAGCGATGTGTCATATTTACAGTGTATGCTGTTATTTTCATAAGGGTTTAATTTTTGCAAATTTTGCAAATTACTGTTGGGCTGCCAATTTGATAGCACACAAAAATATTAGGAAAGGACAGGTAGTAGTACAGAAGTATGAAGGTCTTGGTGTCAAATCGCAAAAGCAACATCTCATGAAAATGTCTGTGATCTCGTTTGTGAAAATATCTGTATGCAAAAATAACAGTTTTTGCAGTAATTAATGGAACAAATCATTCTGATTGTCATCTTAAGTGAAATTTTCATTAACTTTGGTACTTGTGTTTTGAAATATATTTGATTTTCTCCATTCCTTACTTCTAAACTCGGGCAGATCCAGGAATTCCGTAAAGGGGAGGCACCTTTACGAAATTAAAGGGGGGTGCAAGTGCCCCATCGCCATTTTTTTTCTTTTTATTTCTTTTATTTGAACAAAAAAATAAAGAGGGGGTGCGCGCCTGGTGCGCCCCCCTCTGGATCCGCCACTGAAACTCTAACTAAATGTTTTTCCTGAAGCCTTTTTTTTTCTCTCAGGTAGTCACGATCTTTAGTAAGCAGTAATACAAGAGAAAGAATTGATAACATTGTAGGAATATATCTGCACTTTTTCATTAGATGAAAGTCACTGAAGCATCACAAATGGCATTATTTTATTCTGATAATTGGCATGGAGCACAGATGGCATAACACGAGGCCTGTCATTCGTGAAGACTGTACTGACAGTCTCTCGGTGAATGACCTTGTGGAGGGGGATACGTTGTGGCCGCAAACTTGGCCTGCCTTTGTGCGAGTCAGTGTTGGGAACATCTTGGCAGCCCACACATGAGGTTTTGTAGCTGCAATGCATGGTCAGCCATGGGCTCCATGCAGCCTTCACACACAATGACTGCGATCATGCCTAGAACCAAATTGGGAAGCATTCCTTTTTAGTGGGCTTACTGGATAATATTTAGACACATGCTTCAAAACAGGATATTTTCTTGATGTGACTCTGAAATTGGGCCACCTGTTATATTTGTGATACATACCATCTTTTTCACTTGGATCAACCAGGGTAGATAAGGCAAAAACACAGGGACCTTCATTGACTAGACATATTTGTGTAGTACCATGCAAACTAGCAGCTGATATACCTACTACAACTGTCAATCTTTTACACTGGTGACACCTACCCTATCTATGTAACTGCATTGGTGTACAAACAAAATAGCATCAAGAAAAATGAGTGTGCTATATCAGGCATTTTATCATGTCTGCATATTGGAGATTGTACATTCATGTTTTACATCTCAGGAACTGTTTTTTTTTAGCTCACCTGAGCCGAAGGCTCAAGTGAGCTATTGCAATCGCTCTTCGTCCGACGTCCGGCGTGCATCGTGCGTCGTGCGTAAACTTTTACATTTTCATCTTCTTCTTGAGAACCCCTGGACCGATTTTCACCAAACTTGGCAGGTAGCATCCCTAGGGGGATAGGATTTCAATTTGTTCAAGTGGGCACCATACCCCACCTGGGGGGCCCCCAGAGGGGCCCAAACCCCCCAAAATTAAGGAATCTTAAAAAATCTTCTTCTCTAGAACCAGAAGTGATAGAGCTAAGTTTATACTATGAATTAGTACATTGATGACTGTAGTTTCAAGTTTGTTCATGGCGGAATCAGGGGTGCCCCCTTGGGACCCAGGGGAGGGGGGTGGGGAGGGGTCCTAATGGGGCCCAAATTGTACATTTTCATCTTTTTCTTGAAAATGCCATGATGAATTTTCACCAAAGTTGGCAGGTAGCATCCCTAGGGGGAAAGAATCTCATTACCATCAAATGGGCACTATGCCCCACCTGGGGGCCCCAGGGGGCCTAAATTTGGACCGAAATTGTAAATTTTCATCATTTTCTTGAAAACCCTATCACCAATTTTCACCAAACTTGGCAGGTAGCATCCCTAGGGGGATAGAATCTCAATTCCATCAAATGGGCATCATGCCCCACCTGGGGGGCCCCAGGGGTCCCACCCCCCTCCTGTCAGGAATCTTTACAGATTTTCTCTAGAACTGGAAGTGATTGAGCTACATATACTGTAAGTTAACCCTAACTAGACCGGCTATTTAGGTAGCTGATCGAGCCGGGGGGGGGGGGGCCTCCCAGGCCCCCCCCCTCCAGATCTCGGCCGTCGACCGTGCGATTGCGACGAAAATTGGCACACACATTGCCTATGATGTAATCTAAAATACCTTGAAGTTAATTTTTCAAAAAATTATCATTTATGCTAAATTATGCTAATTTATGCATAATGATGCATGAAATCAGACTATTTGGTATAAATCACAAAATAAAGCTCAAAACAGGCACAATTTTTGTGTTGGTATTCTTTTTAGTGTCCTTAGCAAATGTAATTAAAAAAAATTGTGATATCAGAAAAAATTCTTAAGTATTTTATTGTTTTTTGCATTTCTTATGTATTTCTCTGTTTTTTCAACTTTATGTTTTTCATTGTTTTTTCGATGAAATTTGTCTGCGACATTGCTTCGAACAAGAAAATATGTTATTCATTGATTTTAATCAATAAAACACCAAAATAATCATGCTTTTATGAAATTTGCCTGTAAGCACAGTTTGCATTGAAATTGTACACGAATTCACGTTTTTGAGCAATATTTGGTCTGACATGCATGTACATATTTATGCGTAACTTCTGAACCGCGCGCCCGGGCGTCGCAAATTTGGTGTCAAAAGATGCGGGAGACTTGAAAGAAAAAAGTCATGAAATGTTGCGGCGATAGCTTTTTGCGATTGCGATACATCGCGCAGAACGTCGAGGGGGGAGGCCCCCCCGCCTAGTTAGGGTTAATACAATGAGTCAGTGTATTGATGACTGTTGTTTCAAGTTTGTTCATGGGAGAATCGGGGTGCCCCCCCACCCCCTTGGAACCCAAGGAAGCGGGATGGGATGGGGGTGTCCAAATGCGGGCCTAAATTTTCATCTTCTTGCTGAAAACAACATAATGGATTTTCACCAAACTCGTCAAGTAGCATTCCCATAGGAATAAGATCTCAAAGTGTTTGAATGGGCACCAGGCTTTCCTTGGGGGCCCCAGGGGTCCAAACCTCCTAAATTAATGAATATTAAATAATATTTTTCTCTAGTTCTTATCAGAAGTGATAGGGCTTTAAGACTTTTTTCCCAAGCTGCATAATCCAACATTCTATAAAGTACAGTGTACTTGGCAGGTATTTTTACCAGTGTGATGGAATATGTAAATGGACACCATGCCCCCATTCTCAAAGCTACCCCCACCACAAGTTTCCAATGTTCTCAGGTAAGAGTCTGCAAGAATGCACGGTAGGTGAACTTGCGATACTCAGGTGAGCGTGTGACCCCCGGGTCTCTTGTTTTATGGTGACATTAAAATTTGTTTCGATGATATACACATATCTTATCATTTTATTGCACTGTTACTGAATTTACTGTTGTTTTGAAGAGAACATGTACAATGTGTACCAGCAGACATGCACCAGGTAGTTGCTGTTCTATAAAGTAGCCTTGTAAAGTGTAAAATATTTGCAACAATAAATGCACACTTTTGATAAAAAGCATCTTGTTAGCTGGATACGATTTAATGCTGCTACTACGAAGTACTAGGGCATGATTTGATCATTACATATTACTTATATCGTCTACCAACTCACTGCTGAACTGGGAGGGAGCTTCAGGAATAAAGTCATGTACTATGATTGAAATCATTTTGCACTTATGATTTCAAAATACTCCAAAACAATTCCTTACCCGGGCAAATCGTGTCAGCCAGACAAGGTTCTTGGTAATCCCTTTTGATATATTGCAAGCAAATTCAAGAAGGTAAAAGATGAATTTTGAGTCCTTCTGAGAAGTATGTTCTAACTGTTAGTAGTTCAAGCAGGCTTCATCCATTGCATCTATAGAAAGTGTGATATTTGTCTTGTTTTATTGAATCAGTGCTTAGACCTTGGCTATGTGCGCAAGACACAGAAGATGCTGTACGCCTTCCAGGCCTCCCAGACCCAACTACTCAGACTCCAGCAGGAAGACCTGCAGCGGCTGGAGCTCAACATCCGCAGCATGAGTGCATCAAAGGACAAGGACAGCTTCCTGGAGACCCATCGCCATGCCTTCACCACGCCTGAGACATTCCAATTCATCCCCCACGGAGGAGACACGGTGAGTTACTGAGGAGCCCCTCCAATGGTCTCTGGGTAGGGATTGTCATGGCATGGCTACTGACAGTGTACACATTTTATTATGCCTGCTGAATGTGTGCTATGCAGCCGAATCAAAGTACCCAAGAGCACTCACTGACATAGGTGCCTTCAATATGAACTTCTTTGCCCTGCTCAAGCTATTAAAGGACAAGTCCACCTTCATATACATAAGGACTGAGAGAATACAGCAATATTAGTTGAACATATCAGTGAAAGTTTGAGGAAAATTGGACAATCCGTTCAAAAGTTACGAATATTTTAAGTATCTGCGCAGTAACTGCTGGAAGAGAAGACTACTACAGTGTATGATGTCACATGCGTACAACTATATAAGGAAAACAAAAAGAGAATTTCACAAAACTTTACTTTTTGAATAAAGTGCACATTTCTTCGACTTGCTACTGACGTATGTTAAGGGTAATATTATTCTCCCTGCCTTCTGAAAGAGAGAAGTCAGATGTTCTTTTGTTATGCGAGAAAAATGGAAATATGTTGAATTTTCTTTATTCTTTCTTTATATCGTTGTACTCATGTGACATCACAAGCTAGTAGCCTTTTCATCCAGCCGTGACTGAGCAGAAACTTCAAAAATTCATAACTTTTTAACAGATTGTCCGATTTTGCTCAAACTCTCACTGATGTGTTCTACTAATATTGCTGCATTCACTCAACCCACATGTCTATGAAGGTGAACTTGTCCTTTAATAACAAATAACAATGAATGGTTTGTTAATGAGTGCACCACTTGTACATAGTATGTAGATGGCTGTGGCTGTCCTGCACTCATTGTGTCCATACGGAAATTGAGAGAAATACAAGAATACATTAAATGCCAAAATGATAGAAAGTCAAAATAACAGTTCTTAGTGTTTCATGGCAGTGGTATTATATAGGATAGAGTCTGTTGAAGCATCATGTTTTATGATTTTATAGTATCAGAATTATGTATGTTTCCCTTCATTCTCCCAGGGCTGATTTGAAAGCAGATCTCTTGATTCATAGATGAAATGTACCCTCTCAATATTACAAGCATTTCATTCACCATAAGTTCAGTGCAAATGGTGCTCCAGTGTAGTCATCATAGTATTTGCTATCTTTTACTGTTAAATGTGATATTTCTTTAGATATCCTTAAAGAGAGGCTTTTGAATGATGTGAATACTAACTCAGATATCTTTCCCTTACCAGTGCTAATTGCCATCTATATCAGTTTTAAAAGTAATTAGGTAGGCATCTCAAAATGACATTCCATTTATTCAAATGCAACTGAGATCATTGTTTACACTTGTATGATTTGCATCTGACGGGACAGCACATCCATCAGCTTATAGCATTATCTGATGTTGTTCAAATACAGTTGAACAAACACATTCTCAGAAGTCTCGTCAGCTTTATGCAGTGTATGAGTGTGTCCAGCATGTGCCGCCGAGTCCTTGCATTGCATCCACTCCCAATGCACTTTGTGCCTTGTGAGATGAGATGTGAATCAGTCTTCCCACATCTTTTCTCATGGTTTTCAGACGACCACGATGGTGGCCGATATCTACCCGCTCTCCGAGGAACTGAAATCAAAGTCTGACAATCTGAGTGGCCGCATCAAGCACCTAGAGACAGACACGAATGAGGTGAGCAACTTTCCTCTCCTGCGTCAATATTTGAAGAGACGAGAAGAGTTGGGGTGAATGGTGTGAGTGAGTGGCGGACAAATAGATTTGTCTGGGATTGGTTGGCCGTGCTGGGCAAATTCTGGAATAGACAAAATTTTATGCATAATTTTTTTTCCCCACTTCGACTGCTGGGTGATGTACCAAGCTTTGAGTGTGATGTGCAAACATTTGGGACTCTTACTGAGCTCAAACTGGGCAGCCGTCACTCTGAAAGGAATTTCAATTTTTGCACAGTCGATCCATGTGGATCGCTACTTCATCATGAATGCATGAGATAAAGAAATGTTTGCTCGAATGACCAAAGATATCTTTGTATCAAGTCAGTGTAATATCAAACAGACCACGGGTAAGGAGTGAAAGTACTTGATGAAATGTCGCAGATTATACAGCTGCTGTGAAGATAATCTCCAACCATATAAATATAAGGGCTTATTGGGCTCAATTATCCTGTTGATCTTTGGTAACATGAAGGCAAGATTAGCTTTAGTAGAGAACTATTTTTTTTATTTTGAGCAGCCTGAGATGACATCATTGTTTTCCCTCTACCCTAGCCTTTTGACAAGGCCTCTTGGCTGAGGCTTGGAATAAAGACTAACTTCAAGGCAACGAGTAAGTGCAAGACCAAGTTGCGCAGCCCCCTTTTATAATCTGACATGAATTTCTTATTTCACAACTTTATTTCTTCTCGATTTTGCTACCCAAAAGGTAGCAACCAACCAGAGACCACATTACTCACAATGACATCAGTGTGTTATAAATATGCATAAGCATGCAAATACTGTAGCTTGCTCATCGGGACTCTCTAGCGCAGCCTAGAAATCAGCTCATACTATAGTATACCACTATGATTAATTCATGAGAACATGAATCTTTTTCTTTGTATGGCACAATGTGCCTGGTTGATGGTTGATACCATTTGCTGGCTATTGCTAGTCACCTGGAGCAAACCACAAGGGGTTGGCATCATTTGCCCATTTTCTGGTGCAGACTTGCAGGAGGACAAGTTCACCATGTTAGCACCCACTCTTTGTGATGAATGAAGTAGGATCTTTTACGTGAGTGAGTCATGAATCCGTCACACTTGTGAACTCCATCTACTAAATGTCCTACCTGAGGAACAGAGCAATTTACACTCAATGGGAATCGAACCCGAGTTGGTTGATTGTGATACAGGTTTGCTACTGACTGAACCATACCGCCCTATAACATGAATAATTCATACAATCACGTACATAGTGAAGTGGCAGGGAAAACCTAAGTTTCAAAAGGCCTCATGGCTGCGCCACTTGGTCTCGCGTTCACCCCTTGCACGCGATACTCGTTGCGGCAAGTTAGTCTCATTCCTCAGCCACGAGGCCTTGTCAAAAGGCTACCGCTCCCCCTGTTCCTCTCACCCATGGGGAGCAAGGCATCTTGAAAAGCCATCAGTGAGAATGGAACACCTGCAATGTCGGCGTAGATTATTCCATGAGTAGCTCCAGATGGGAGTCATGCTGAACCACATCCCTCCCCATTTATTAATCACGATACCAGAGGGGTGGTGGTGAGGATCACAGACATGAGAATTGCCTTTGTGCCTCTCATCCAGGGCCTGCCAGAGCCACAGCTAGGGCTTTCACACTTTACTGACTACTTGTATAAAACATGTTTCTAAACACAATTCATGCTAGTCTTAATTTGTATTTTTTCTTGTTTAAATCTAAAATGCAAACTTCAATTCTGTTCAAGTGCTTAAGTCTTTATAGTTTGCATTGATAGTTTCATAGTCTGACCTCTAGAAGCGATTGGGGAGGTGGAGTCTGCCTGAACATGTACTCACTTCCTCAGTGGTGTGTACATATAATATACAACATATGCAGCATATCAAGAGTTACACATTTGATTTACAGGAATTGGTACTTGTGACGCAGCTATTGCATGCAATGTTCATCTGCAAATAGTTGTCAGCAAGGCAATTATGCAAGTGTATGCATGCCCAGTAACTCTAAATACTTTTGGAAATGCATTTCAAAAGATGATTAAAACAAGTTTGTTTGTTTGTATGTTTGCTTTTTGTATGATAGTGAAAGCCCCCTACATGCACACATCATGGTTTTGAGTCCTAGGTTGAGAAAGGTTCTACTACAACTAATTACAGAGAGGATGATGTATCCTAGACAAAGAAAAAATGTATTCTTACAATGAGAGTCATAGGGAGATCCTCTTGTCTTTAGGGCCTATATTGGATTTCAGATGCAATTGAAAATGAAAACTATGCTTGCACATATACAATATACAATGATATTCATCACTCAAATTTTCAGTTTATTTTCATGACATTCAGCAGGACTATGAATTGAAATAAATGTAATATCATAATGAAAATTAGTATTATTTTTTGTATTATTGTCTCCCTCAAAAGCCATATTCCCTGTCAGAAATCTAGCCTTGTGAGAGTGCACTTCTCCATCTGTGTTATTGATCTTGTAGCTTAGTGTGTATAGACTGGCTGTATGTGCGCTCGTGGAAGCATACATGATATGTTTGGTGTGCCGTCTTTGATACCGCTCACACAGCGTAATGTCTTCCCATATATGTGATGAGAGAGATGGCAGGGTAATCAGTGTTCCTAGACCGTAACGAATTGAACCTTGATTTTGTTTTAACGAGCGGCAAGGAGAGGTTGCCCCTGATTAACGGCAGATAATTATGACTCGAGAGAGCTAGAGCGAAACCTGGCGGCCCATTTTGCAGTTAGAGACTGGATTTTTACTTCATCCGAAGTATGGTCTGTACAGTCATCTGTCTGTGGGGTTCTAGGAATCTATTAGGATCTGGTGCCAACCAATATTTGTACACCATAGGATATCCTTGTGGTCATTAAATTGTGTAGTAGATGAAGAGATCCTTGTTTACTGGAAATATAGATAGGAAAATGTCTACAAATAGATGTAACATATAGATATGATGTATATTATGCACATTGAGTAATACATAAATGAGTATTGAATAGAAAGGTAAATGGACAAAGTGTTATACATGTATTTATACAATATTGTCGCTTTTCAGAAGGAAGTTGTTGAGGAATAGATGATTTTACTGTTTCAAAAATATTTAGTATCAAATGGATCACTCAAAAGTTATTTTCCATTTTCTGTATTAGCTGTGACATACATTGTACACCCAATATTATGTATTGTAGAAGGTAGTTTAAACAATAGTATGAAAATTTCAGTGTTTGAAGTAAAGATGTTTGTGTCCATTGTGTCATGCAGTATATTATAAACAGAAATAACTTTGTTCAGTATATTTAAGGTCTGTTGGATGTTTGACCTCAAATTATTGAAGTGATCCCAAGTTTAGCATTACAGTGGACTCCCATTATAACGAAGTCCTCGGGACTGGCAATTTTCTTTCATTATATCGAAATTTCGTTATAACAGAACATATAAACAATAAAAAAAAAAAAAAAAATAGAGTGGATAACGTTTCAGCCTGAATTTGTACTTCATGGTAACCGGAATTTCGTTATAATCTTGTTCGTTATAACGGGAGTGCACTGTATCATTAGGCCTGCTTAGTTAAATTGACTGATTATAAGGATTCTAGTATTCTTTCTCCCTCCCTCTGCACATTCTGTCTGACTGTATATACTTGCAAGCATACCTATGTGTGGGTGTGTGTACAGCCCAGATTGTAATAGAGTTTAGCTTCAATCCAAAACAAATACTGGAGTGCTCTTTTAGCTCATGATAAGCAAAATGGGAATAACGGAACAATTTTCCCAACTTACCAGTGTGAGAAATGTACTTTGTCCTTTGTCATTCTGTTTGCCTGTAGTATAGGGGGGGGGGGTGATTGGCTTTGTTTGTTTGTTTTTTTAGTCACAGCAGCATGTCATATTTGCTTTCGTGTCGCAGGTGACTTTTATCAGAGAAACAAAGATAAAGAAATCTGGATACAATTACTGCCAACCTCATGTGTAGGCACAACTAAGATACGTTCTTGTTAGTTGATATCCTTCAAATGGTTCCATGACATTTGTTTGTGCAACAATTGCTCTCATGAAATATCTGCATGCTAAGCCAAACATAAATCTTACCCACAAACATAATCCTAGCCCTTATCCCAATCCTCACATCAAACTATAACTGAAACTTTATTACAACCCTAACCCTAAGTCCTTGGAGAAAATAACACTGGAAACATTGTTGCAGGAGCAAATGCAGTGTCAGGCCTTCAAATAGACTGCATAAAACAAAGGAGCTGCATGCTTTTGTAATGAAACGTGACCTGAAATTCTCTGATAAAAGACAGTGAACACTATGTACTGTGCCAGGGTTGTGTTTGAAGAGATTCTGCCACCCAGACTTAAAGTGTGGGAGGTGAAAGAAGGCATACTGGCCAACCTAGATAGGATTCTAGCCTCTTACAAACATTTGCCTTCTGTGTGCAGAAATCAAAGTCAAAATACATTGTGTCCCAGATAGTCTCTGTGCGTGGGCAATTAGCAAAATGATGGAGTATGCATGCTTGATTTGTGTCTGCATACTCTCACTGTGTGCTGTCATAACCAATTCCTGGCAAATTGATCAAATCCTTTTTATGACCAAGCCTTGTCTCATGACCAAGCCTTGTCTCATAACCACACACAGATGTATCTGCCTAACTTGCCACAGAGACTGTTCATTATCTTGAATATAAAAATGTTGCCGTACATCATCAATCATAATCAGTTGTAATAAGTGAAACCCTTGACTCTGATATACTTCAAAACCCTATTAATGTATTACATCAAATTCTGATATTCTCATTATTGTCAAGCATTTCTTCTTCTCATGATAGAACCTGTTTGCTCTCTATACTTTGGAAAGATTATTGCAATACTGCCTGATGAATCAAAACTAATTAGTGCAGATTTACATTAGTGGAAATTGTTGGTGTGTAGCTTACCATCATGGGAAACTTAATTGTAAAACCAAAAACATCCGTGGCATGAAACTTTTATGAATTGCTGACCATGCAAAAATCACAAGTATATTACATGTACTAGTAAAACGGATTTGTTGAACACGCACTGCTGGTTGATATAAAACACACAACAAAACTGAATGCGCACTACTAAACATGCATAGGAGTAGTTGACTTCAGAATTATTACTCAGCCTGACTTGAGCTGTAACATGCACAAGTGTATACATACAGTACTCGTATGTATGAATTGGATTAATTCCATTACTTGGAAGGTGTAACTGCTTATTCCTCTTGAGTGTACCTTAAACATACTGGAAATAACAAACTGTGCACTTTTATCCATCGTGAACCTTGCCTATCGATCTGCAACAGTGAAGAAAAAAAGCACTCTATTGCGTATCTTACTTTTGCAGATCTGTGCTCTTTGTGAAATTTTTGAAAGTTTCATGCACAAGGAAAATTTCTGGTTTTACCATAGTCGTACAGCTTGTACAGTTTAGTGACTTTAATGTGTAAAAATTTTAGATTGAGATCAGTTCAGCGTATCCCCTACCTGACCCACTATTCCGTTGATGTGTAGATCATGAAGACGCTACAAGACATGCAGAAGATGTGGGCAGACGACACTACAAACCTGGCTGATGAGGAGGTGCAGGCACAGTTCCGCATCCTGAAGGCGCACGACTCCAACGCAGAACTGTCGAGGGTGCCCTCCATGAAGCGACCTCGCAGCAACCAGGAGAAGGAGCTCTACTTTCTCGGTGTAAGTCTCACGCGTCAACGCTTCCTGCTGAACAACACTGGAACTTTCTTTTCTGTTTGAAATTGTGCGGCCTTAATGCCAGTGAATGCAGTTTGTGATATGCATGTTTTTGTTTTCTAGATGCATTATTATGTGTGACATCAGTGACGCTTGATTGGGAAAGTACAGTAGATTAAAGATCATTGGATGTCAGCTCTTGAATAGACAATTAAGCCTGTATGTCTTTAAAAGTGTGAAGATTCTTGTTAAACTTCCTAACTTCTTACTCTCTTTGATGAAATAGATGATTCTCTTATGCATTTTTGTTTGTTGTTCTTCAGCTGTATTGCAAAATCGTGTCAATGCACTTGAAAAATAAAACCTTCAGGTTTTATTACACTCGATATCATGGGCAGTAGAGTGTGCATAAATGTAATCTACAAACAGATAAACAATCCAGGGAAAACTGAAGAAATTGTCCAAGCGGCATGCAAGATGTAGGTTAACCAACCCAGACTTAGGTCATCATATTTTCTTTCTTTTCTTCCTCCATATCAGAAATTCAAAGAGAACCTTGAGAAAGGGAATGCATTGGCACGTATGCAGTCCAGACAGGAGCTGATGAAGGCAGCATTGGGATCAGGTAAGATAGACGTAGAGTCTCCTTCCTCTGACGGCAGAAACTTGATGGTAGGGTTTTACTGTCAATGTTTATTGCAATTCTGTGCCCTTCATGTCAACTGTGTCCATTTTGTGCGAAGATAGCATCACATGTGTGGAATTTGAACTCCAGACAGTATAGGGAGTTGGAAGTGTGAAATGCAGGGCAGTGGAATAGTTTGGTTTGCTGTAGAGTTCCTTAAGAGTCGTTGAGATAAAGCTTTCATGTTCAGATACTTAATGACCATGAGTAAGGTATTTCAGGAAGTCTTTGCATGGTACCTTGCCAGTTTGTGGCAACAGCAGAATGCCCTTCAGGCGTTCCAAAGCTTGTTGAATTTTCAAAAAATCCTGATTAAAAAAAAGACACACACAAATTTGGCAAAGTTCGTACGAATACATATGTGACCCGCTACAACAAAATGATCCTAAAGTCGGGCGAGGTCAATTATTTGAAAATTGCATGACACAATTCCCTAATCTTTCTGCTTTAAATTGATATATAACACGTCTTATAAAAATAATCGGCTGCGGAGATATCGATGTTTAAAAGAGAGCATGTCAAGACGTCTGAGAAATCACTGTTTCGAGAAAAGCGCTCTAAAAGTTCTCCTATATATACGACGCAATCACAATCAAGAGACACGCCAGTCAGTATTCACCTCCGGACAATAGAAGTTAAGCCCTAGCAACCCCCAAAAAGCTTATTCAAACACAGCGTCGGCGGTCTCCTCACCGACCAATCAGTAACCAGGATGTCAGGAGAAGCGGCTAGGCATAGCGCAACCCGCCCGCACGCACCAGTCGACTGGGCAGTGTGCGAGCTTCACGCTTCGGTTAGCGGCAAGCAGCAAACTGACCAATGAGATCACTCTGGTCGTTGTTAGGGGCGGAGCCTATGTGTGGCGTTCAATCCAAATGTTCGAACCAGTTTCTGCTTCGTTGAAACGCCAAAAAAACATGGCCCAGAAAAGCAATTTTTTGGTCTTTCCTTTCATCATTTTGCTTCAAAATTTCGACAGATGATAGAAGACATGTCAAACTCTAATAATATGTCAAATTCAGAAAATCGTAAGTTTTAACCAGTTTTGATGCTCTAACTTCAAACTCGATTTTCACGGCTTCGACCGTGCGCGACATTAGGACCATTTTGTTGTAGCGGGTCACATATGAATTTATATGAAAACTAGAAGCTTAATTGCAGATTAACAAAGTAACACAGGTGTATTCAAGTTGCCACATTTGAGATGTTATGTCTTCTAAAAACTAGCTACAATTTGTATCTTAGCTTTATGAAGTCACCTGAGTGTTTCTCTCCATTTGATGAATTGACAAAAGAGTTCATCTGTGGAGAAGTGTGATGGTGGGTATTAGGTCTGGATTTTATTCCAGGGATTTCACTCCCATTATCGTGAATTCCCACCGTCTAGATTCCAAAGATGTGTATTAGTGTTAAAATTGCTTATAAAAACAAGACAATTTCATGAAAGGTAGAAGTTTATATGATGAAAGTAAAATGACAATCTTAAAGTTTAAAGTGGGTTGTTACAGGGATGATACTTGGCCATTTTAGAGGATGGTGCTGATATAACATTTTTGGCTGCGATTACTCATTGAATTGTCTGATTTTGTTAATTTTTTTTCAGCCCATGAATCCAGTGGCACCTCTGGCTCAAGGTATGTATTTGCTGCTGACCTTTTGTCATGTAACATGTTTGCACAGGGTGTTAAAATTCACAAAGAAACTCTTCTCTCTCACAAGGTTATTAAAAAGATGAACAGATACAAAAACCAAGGAGAAAAGTGGAGTATAATGACACTACTAAACACAATATCTTATGTCAATACATCTGCATTTGTCAGTTGTATCTACTATATTAGGAATAGAATATATGTCAAGATATTTTGCAAGGTTTTCCCTGACAGTCTTGCATAGTTTAATTAAACTGTTATGAAAGAAGTAAAAATAAAACATTTTTTTTTTTCTGCATGAAAATTGTCACAAAGGTGGGATGCCATGTTCCATCTCAAGTGTCAAGAAGCTGACATGCAAAGAACATAATATAGTTAGATTACAAAAGGAGGTGAGGTATATAAAAGAGGATGTATGTTTCCACAAATAATCCTATATTCCAAATTGATTGGAATGAAAGTGCTGGGGGGGGGGGGGTCGGGGTGGAGTTCGATATCCTGTGGAATGTTTGCCTTCAGCTGTCAGATGGCTTTGAGACACAGCTCTCTGTGGCATATAGGAGTTATTAGGCAGCATCTGTCTTTATGACATTACTTCACAGAGTGTTGAGGATTTAAAATTAAATTATTCTAGCAGTGACTGATGAAGTAGATTCAATAACTTTGAATCATTTTGTCAGAATGTAGTGTTTACCAAAAATGTTCCTCTTTGCATGGAAAGAATCATCAGAGTTAAACTATTCACTAGTTTGTCTTTTGATCCAAAGTATACCAAGTACCAGTAATGAAAATTTTGAGCTCAACTGATGATGTGTTGTACTGGTATATGGATGTGTTTCTGTGGATGTGTAGATTGTTGTTTGAAGAGGACCTGTTACAGATAGCTTTTATGTCACTGATATTCTATCCACAGACCCCTGAATCACGTTCCTAAGAAGGAGAAGCTGAGGGAGAGACCAGGCTCTGTGTACATGCCTCTCTTTGGGGGAGATCTGCAGCAGTACCTGGATGTGAGTATAGATAGAACGTCACATGAAATACAATGTTATATGAAGGGAAAGAAGGATGTCAGTGTTAATAGCAATTATGATGTAATGCTCCTCTCATCCTTGTGATAGAAGTATTCGATCTTGCATCCCTGGAATGTTTGCACCATCTCCTTGACAAAAGACTACAATTTTTTTTTTTTCTGTAGTGGGCTAGTGAATCATACTGAGCCTTGAGAACTGTTTGTGGCATAATGTCACAAGTTCTTTGGTAAATGCGTGCTAAGAAAAGCCTGTCAGGAGTTGCAGCACACATTACTTGCATGGTAGTAGGGAAGAGTAGCCCTTTCTGTGACTTCATCTAGCAAAGACTTTATAAGCTTTATGTGGTATATTTGCTGTATATTTCATCACATGTGACTGTAGAATGTCCATGTATTAGAGCCCTGTGTAAACAGATGGGAGCTGGGTGCCTTTTTAATGTTCTTAACTGACAAATGGTGTTATATAAATGCTGGTCATAATCGTTGTCGTCATCATCATCAATAGTAACGCTGTTGTTCCTCTGTTTCCTTATATTGCAGTCTGGCAACTTTCAAATCCCACCTATCGTTGCAAGCTGCATAGAGTTTATCACAGTATATGGTGAGTATACATGTTGGAATTTGTGCGATATCTGTGTATGATAACTTTGGGCTTCAGTCTGACCACTCAAAAAGTTATGGACAAATTTGAATATAATTTTCAGGAAAAGTTGATAAAGATTCAAGGAACAGATGATAAAGACTCAAGGAACAGATGATTAAATTTTAGTAGTGATCTGGATCAACTACGGAATTCAAGCTGTGTGTATTTGAGGAGGTGCTAGGGACACAGCAAGAAATTAACAGAGACACTGTACTAGAAAGGATTCTTTATCATTGTGAAATTTAGCTATTTTTAGCATATATACATATATATGGTTGGAAATGAGCTTTGCTGAGATCTGCTCTTCAAGTGCTTTTCTACTTCTTGTTTTTGTAAGAGACAGTGATATAAAATGACTTGATTGGATGATGTTTTACCTGCTGATGATTTGTTTGTTTGTTCTCTAGGCCTCCATCACCATGGCATCTTCCGACTACCAGGCTCTCATCTGGAGATCAATGACATGAAGGAGCAGTTTGAGAGGGGTAGGTCTTACCTCATAGCTGATTACTAGCTAAAGACACAATAGATCTGTTTGATGTCATTTCTCTGCATAGAAGTGAACGGCCACGCCAAGTCCAGGAAAATCTCACTGACACAAACCCACGCACACACATACTGTCACATACACTGACATAAAAAGGAAATCACAGAATTTCCTTCCATTTCAAAACGGTTTGAATGAAGATGTCCTATCTCTGATAATATCTTCTTTTATGAAGAAAAAAAACAAGCAGATATGCTGTGAAAGCTGTTTATGTATGGACAAACTTTGTAACGGTCATTAATTTTTACAGTGTTATTCTTCTTCCAAGAGCATAGGTAAAAAATGTTTAAGTACAGATTTGCCTAATTGTGCATGTCCTCATGGTAGAGACTGCAGTCTTCTTCGGAATCTTCTTCTTCGACAAAGTACAGGCCACAATATGGTGTATCAGTGTACCACATTAGATTTGCACACAACATACTGTACTCATCATCACACTGCTATGTATGTGTCCATGCAAACTTATCGAATAACTTGAACACATTACACTTACCTTTATGCTTAGTTCCTGTCCAAGCATTTCATACAGAATAGTCAACATTTTTCTTTGAAAGAATCTTGTGCTGTCTAAATTTCTTAGTGGTTTAAAGACAACAGAAGTTGTATTAAATGTACATTCCTTCCCTTGCGTAGAACCTTCATCCTGAATCATTATCTTGAACATTCTATTAGTTTTTACACATGCACTCCTCAGTTATTGATACATGTATGTTACATGTATGATCCTGGAGGTTAATGTTATTATACACTTCACCCTATGGATAGAGGAACACATCATCTTTATTTATTTGGGGGGGGGGGGTGATTAAATAACAGCTACCATGTTTTAACCTTCCTTGAGCATATATATTCAGTATCTGCCTCCACCCCCCCCCCCCCAAAAAAAAAAAAAACCAACAACAACAACAACCTACTATCAGTATACTGCACATATAAAGTCTCTGCAGAAAATGTGCATTGAGTTGATTATAGTGTAAGCTCTCAGATTGTGCAGTTTCATATCTTATTAAAAAAACAACAACAACAATGAACACTCATAGTTTGCAGAATATTCATGGCATGATGCAGTGTGTACATTTCATCTTATGCCTCCTGACAACTGCCAGAGCATGTAATGTGGATGATACTATAGCCACACAAATTGATGTGTGATTGATCATGAGCCTGTTTTCTGTGCCACTTGATGGGACTAATGAGTGGGAGAGTGAAACCAACACCCATTCTACGAAATCTTTTGGTTTCCTTTTCGTAAGGCAGCAGACAATCCTGGACAATGCCAAAGTGTTTTTTTTTTTAAAGTGTATTTTGTCACAGAAGCGTAGCGAACTTGCAACTGTAGGACGCTAGAAAGTTGAACAGGAAATCTGATAAGTGGCCAGTAGTTATTGTAGATAGTGTTTCATGATGAAAAGGATTAGGGTTGTTTTTATGTCTCCTTCATGAAGTGGCGCTGGATGCATAATGTTGTGGGTTGTCCATCTGTGCATCCGTAATCAGTTTGTGGAGGACGTAACTTGAGAACAGTTTCAGGTAGTCAAACGAAACTTGGCGTACCGGTATGTATGTAAGAATGAAAGAAGTTGTACCCATTGAAATGGGCGTATATGCTCAAGGTCAAAAGTCAAGGTCAGATACTAAAATTTCACTGTGTTCCTCATATCTCTACAACGCTTGAATTCATTTTCATGAAACTTAGTGTATACATGTACAGACGTGGATTCTTCATGGAAAGTTTTGGGACATAAGGTCAAATGTCACATAAATATGCTAAAATTTCACTTCTTTCCTCCATATCTTGAAAATGGCTTAAAGTATCTTCATGAAACTTTGTGCTTCTATGTGGATTGCCTGACATTGATTCTCTTTGGAAGTTCTTGGGTCAGAGATCAAAGGTCAAGGGTCAGTGGTCAAGTTGAAATGGTGAAAATCTTATGCTGAAATTGCACAGTTTTCTCCATACCTTTAATAGAAATCATTGAATGTACTTTATACACTTGCATTTGTAGGAGGTATACAATTTGTAAATGCATTGTCACACAGGGATTATGCAGGGAAAATTTTAGACTGTGAGGTCAAAAGTGAAAATACTAAAATTTCACTTGTTTTCCATATTTTGAAAATGGCTCAAAGTATTGTCTTGAAAATTGGTGTATGATTACCGAATAATGATTATCTGGCCATCATGTGAAATTGTTGTCTCACATTGGCAATATGTACTATTGACCTCTTGTGAGAATAATGTGATATGGCGGAGGCATACCAGTTGCCATAGTGACATTTCTATTTATTTATTTTTTGTTCTTTCTTTCCAGAGGTGGTCTCACTGACAATATTAAAGGAAGTTGATATTTCACAAACTAATGTGTCTTTACATGAGGGTGTAATTAGTGCTGTGGGCTGCAGTTTGCTGGGAGTGAGATAATTATCTTTGTTTGTTTTTCTATGTCGTTGTGTGTGCTATATCCAGGCAAAGACCCAATCTATGGCCTGGGTGAGGAAGGAGATGTAAATGTGGTGGCCAGTGTGCTCAAGGCCTACTTCAGAGAGCTTCCTGAACCACTCTTCCCTAAGGACAAGTTTGACAAGTTCATGGATTGCATCAGTAAGAATTACTAGTCGTGACACTCATCAAAAGTAAACACATGACATACATGTGTGTCAACTACTTTAGAGATATGCAGAAAGAATGTTGTAATGTCAAGACAATTCTAAGGGTATAATATCTTTGTGGTAGAATAGAGAATTTACACAGATTCACCATTATATCAACCATTAGTTTTAGAATAAATAGTGGTGTTAGGTGTTGAAACTTCACTTCTCTCCCGTTTTATGTACCTATTGGTGAAGTTTGTGATTGTAAAAGTCATGGCTCCATCAACAAGGCTCCATCAACAAGGCAAGCACCGGACGTGTAGTGGAAGAAACAATCAAACAAACACCTTTCTGTAACATTCTCTCTTAGATTTGTGTCAGTTTTACCATTAGTGTACGCTTAGTGTCGTTGGACATGAAAGAACATATAGTACTCCTTTCTGCATTAAGCAAGGTCTCTCTTCCATGTTATTTTAATAGGAATTACACATGGTAGAGTGTTTTTACAGTTCACTGTAACAATAGTGTGTGTTCTAAGCATTTGTTGGCAGCAGCCGTAAATCATCATGAGTATGTTGTTCCAGTGTGTCCATGGAGATTGTCTGTGATTCCATTACAACAGATCTACCACCAGGCAGGGAGAGGATAGATCAGCTAAGAGACATGGTGTCACAGCTACCAACATCTGTCATGATCCTCATGAGATACCTCTTTGCCTTCCTCAAGAAGTGAGTCTCTCCCAAAGATATTCTCTTTGCTCCTTCTATCTCTCTCTTGTCTCATCTATCTTTGTGTCTATCTCACCTTCTGTCTCTACTTCTCTGTCGCTGTCTTTACAGGGATGGTATAGTTTTGGTTGAGATGGGGAATCAGGTTTTAACTCTTTGCAAGATAATTATGAAGCACTTATATGAAATATTAAAGAGCATACCATTCTAAGAGGAATTAAAAGTTTACTTGATGAAAATTGGTTTTAAAATGGCTGAGATATAAAAAGATTAAAACAAAGTGGTCCTAATAAAAGATGGGTCCCAACTTTTATTAGAAAATCTTTGTTTTTGGATATCTCAACCATTTTGAAAACCAATTTTCATCAAATAAACTTTTGATTCAGAATGATATGCTCTTTGATATTTCATATAAGTGCTTTCTAATTATGTCACAAAGCATTAAAACCTGAATCCCTATCTCAACCAAAACTAATCCCTTTAATCATACAGTGCACTCCCATTATAACAGACATGGTTCTAATGAAATTCTCGTTACAATGAAGTAAAAATTGAGTTCCCAAAAGTATCATCTTTATATCTTTATATACTTTACTGTTGGGCTGTAGCAAAATTTCGATATAACGAAAGAAAACTGCTCGTGCCGAGGACATACAGCTGTAGCTATAATGGGAGTGACCTGTGCATGCAAGCCATGTGACATCATCTACACTCTGGGACTTCAAGTGGGGGACATGTATTCTTAACAAGTCTTGCTGCTAGGGATTGTGATTTATATGGAATGAATTCTATTGTACAAAGTAGAATAGACTATTCTCTCTGATAGTAGAAATCCACATTGTCAAATAATTACGAAGGATTCACAGAAGAGAGAAGTAATATGTATTATAAAATGGGTTCAAGAATGTAGCCAATAGGAAGCGCTGAAATGAGTCACGTGTGCTTTGGTTATTCTAGTCCCATCGCACTGCGTGTTAAATCCTATTGCCGATCGTCTGCGCGCGGCGGCTCCTTTGAATTGCATGCATACAGTACGCGCTGTCAATCCTGTAAACAACTTCTAGTTCGGGCTGCGGGCCGGCTGGCCTTTCTTCCCTTGTGCATAACATGTGTGGCGAACGTATACTCTTATACGTACACTTTGTACAGTACAGTAGACCAAGCGTTGTGGGACCGGATGCGTACATGGAGTCACTTTGAAGGGCAAATCCAGCGATTTAACAGGTTAATTCTCACGCCGTTTTCAGAGTATGTTGTCTAGTAGGCCTATATGAGGAGTCTATATCAAGTCTTTAAGGTAAAGGGTGCATATTCTATGTAACATAAGTAAGTTTTCATGCGGGAACTTAAGTGTCCAGAAACCCAACCCCCCATCATACTTATACTGTATGTGCGGGATTTCCGAGCGCGACGTGTGTAAATGTTTGGGACGAACATCTTTGGACGTCTTGACCCACAAAGGTACGAGAAAAATGCTGAAAAATGCTGTTAGTTTTCGAATTTTCGACCCATTTTATAAAACAAATGATGCACAGTATTATTTCGTGGCGTTAGTGGAGGCGTAGCTCACTCTCGGGTATTTACAATGTAGTGCAACATGCACTCGGCTTCGCCTCAAGCATGTTTCACAATTGTAAATACCCTCGAGTGCGCTATACGCCTCCACTAACGCACTCTATCCTGTGCATCATTTGTATAAGATAACAGGACAGCTCACATTGAGAGTACGCTAAGCCTTTATTGTAAAATTGTGGTTTATTGCTTTGTTTTGATTAGTCAGACAAGTGTATCTGTAGGCAACCAGAAGCAAGAAAATATTACATATAGTGCTGCTGACCAATAAAAGTAGCAGGGCAAGAGTTAGCATTAGTGCCAGAGCTATGTATTGCTAGTGTGAGAAGAGTCCTTGAATTTCCTGCTTCTTGTTTTGCCAGACTGTCTCAGTACAGTGATGAACACATGATGGACACACACAACCTTGCCCTCTGCTTTGGGCCCACCCTCATCAGACCACCAGATGGCTACGACGAGGTTGCCTACCAGGGTAACATCAATGACCTCGTGGAGACCATGATCCTCTTCCAGAATGAGATCTTCCCTTCAGAGCCGGGTCCACTCTTCCAGATGGAGAACAATGCAGACCTGAGGTATGTTTGCTGAGCATTTCCAAGGCATGCATACTGACTGCAGTCAAGGCACATTACTGATGATTGCTCAGTAGCCTCAATCAGATGAGTGTGTTGGATAGGGAGGGAATGATTCAACTGTAGAAATTTATTGTTTGCTTATTAGGCTACTGAAGCTTTAAGTTTCTAGAATAAAGAAGATTGATACATGAGTATTACTAGTAAAAGTACAAGTGCATATGAATGCCCAAATGCATATTGAAATTTGGTTAACCCATTATATACCCCCACAATCAAAAGTCACATATTGAGTATATATTTGCAGCTTTCAGCAGTTATTGCTATGTGGAACAACTCAATAGTGATAGTGATACATTTGGATGCTGTGATTTGTCAATCTGAAGGCAGCCTTGACTCAGTTTTTTGTCGTTCTTTTATTCATAGCCTTGTTTTTTTAAACAGATTGAGGTTGTTTTTAAATTTCTAGAGTATGTATTTCTGGAGTACTTGCAAAAAACTTTCAACAGTAGTGATCATGGTTTGTTACTAATATAAAGACTTATGACTGTAGTGATCATAGTGACACTGCAGCATATTCTGCTAATGCTTATTTTACAACTACTGATATTACTGCTGCTGACGTAATGAAATCACATATTGTAATGTGTGAGTAACAGTTTTCATTGACGTTCATCTCACAGTAGGGTACTTATTAGTCTTAATGTCCAGTCATTTTGTTCCCCATTTTGATCATAGTCCAACAGGCAGCCTGGAAACAATACCAGAATCAGTGATTGATGAGACAGACAGCACCAATGATAGTAAGTTCCATCCCACTCCAAAGTCTGCTTTTATTGTCTTCTGAATGGTCATGCAAATGGTTACTTCAGTATGATTCAAATGTTGTGGAAAACTAAGGATGTAATTTTCTGTATGCATGACGTCGCTGGGGTGATAAGACCTCGTATCTACAAAATGTCAAATGTTCAGGAGAGTAAAAAAACATGGCGGCCAAAGCACTATAGTGAATGGGATAGCCTTTCCTTTGACATGCCGTGGTGGCTTCATTTTTTAAGTAAGACAGTTGGGATTTGGACAGGACATCACTTAACCAATTATTTGACTATTAATCTAAAAAAGTCATTTTCATCAAAATGGCAGATACAAGGTCTTATCACCCCAGCGACGATAAATATCTTTTACAGTCAACCTTGCTTATCCTTAAATATCCAAACCTCATTAGAAATGCTATTTGCAGACTGCAGCTTCTCACTGTTCATAACGCCCCAATATTATACCAAGCATTGGAGGGTGAGGAGAAGACATTAGAAGGGTAAAATGCTGGGAGTGAATAACACAAGCACACAGTACTGTGCTGTCAAATGTTTAGCTTTACAAAAGTACTTGGCGGTTAAAATACAACTAAGTGCTAAAACAATAGAGTGGAAAGCTTGTTCATTCTCTTTTCATTCTTCTATTGTGGCACTTCACTTTTGTGAAGACAATGCTACTTGCAAAATATTAGTTTCATCTGTGGACATTGAGAAAGTTGCACTGCAAAATTTTCTTTAAGTGTTTGCTTGCCAATTGCAATTTTAGTCAGTCAGTTTATGATTCGGATGTTGCAATCACACATAACTATCATGTTAATATTACAAATAAAATGAAAGCAAATTATAGATATATTCAATAGGATAGCGTAAAGAGTGAAAGGCTACATCCTGTTGAGGGTTCATGTAGATGAGTGAATAAATCGTCATGTCCCTCCAGGATGTTTATAGAAATAATATTGATTGAAACAAAAAGCTGCAGGATTTTTGGCAACCTGACAGCAGGTTCAATTGAGTGTATGTGTGCAGGATTCTAACACATTCTCTCTGATTCTTGTAATCCTAACAGATTTTAAGTACTGGTATGTACCAGAATAATGGTTTAAAAATAATTTAGTGGTATATGAAATGATTTTAGTAACATCTGGTTGTATAGAAGATGAGATAATTCAAACTGATAATAACAGTAGCAAAGGAGTTTGTGTATTAATGAGTGAAATATGATCTGTAAAAAAGCAGCTGTGTTACTAACTGTAGACTGATGCCAGGAAATGTGGATACACTGTACGTTGTTCAGTGCTTTCTATTAGGGAGCTTTTATAGATTTTTGCGACTTGGACGAACAGAGGAAAAACCTGTTTTGGGCATGCTCAAATTTTCTAGTGAAAATCGACCTGGCATCATCCAAGTTTGAACGGTCGGTTATGTTCGCGTCCACTCACAGATCCGGGGGGCGGGGGCATTTTACTTTGTGTAGGCTGTGTCCTTGTGTAACCTGACGCTACTTTGTAACGCAACTCAGGAAGAGAAGAGAACAGCCAACACAATCATTTTGTTCAACATCAGCATTGCAAATCTAAAGCTCTCTAATAATGAGTTGTGTCTGTGAATATTTCTGGTCAGTCATTAACCTTTACTCCCATCACTCCATAGATCCAATCATAGCTACAGCTAAGGAGGATTACCTTGGCAAGTCTCCAGATGAGCTCACCTTCTCCAAGGGTGACACCCTGAAGCTCTACCAGAGAGTGGATGAAACATGGTGGAAGGGTTCCCATGGAGACCAACAAGGCTTGGTCCAGCAGAACTACATCAGCTTACCAGATGTGTAAGTGCACCCCTTCTTTAAACCGCATGATACTGTATGCATGGCAATGCATTCATAGGATGGAAGACTAGATACCATCAGTGAGTATAGGCAGTAGTCGATCTTCCCTTTCCAGGATGCTGTTTCAAAAAGATTTTATGAAGATAGGCATTCACAGCTACTGCAATAATCATGACGAGAAGCGAGGGATTTCTAGCCAACTGGGAACGTAATATTCTTCTTTATTAGTGTGGTGAACACAGTAACTATAGCTTTTAGTGGGTTCCATTTCTCATGTTAAACTAGACCCACTAGTCATTGATGATTATGTAAACTGTTTGAAGGAAGGACAATACCAACTTCACTACAGTGCTGATATTAAGGATATTATAGCTAAAGTTACAGTCATGATTAAGTGGGGGCAGGGTGCTACATAAGTACTTGCCCGATTGCCCGGGGCAAGTGTTTTTGAACAATAAGAACAAATGCTTGCCTGAACTGGACAAGCAAAAAGTTTTGAATCCACCTGTTTTTCACTTGATACCCCCTCATAACAAACCCACAAAGTTAACCATACAAAGCCCAAAGTTAATGGCTGTGTAGTGATGCAACGCACTTTACATTTTATTTCAGCAGCTTTCTAACACTTACATGTAGAAGCTCTAATGCAATGCAATGCAATGGCAACACTTGATCGGACAGAGTTTGTTACTACAATGCGTTTAAGCGTGCGAATCAATGTGTGCTGTTTATTCCAATGATTTTGTTTTATTAAGCCCTTGACTATATGATTTTCTTATATTTTGGACTGTCTTTTCGGGCAAGTGTTTTGCAGCAAATTTGAAAATCTGCTTGCCCAATCGGACAAGTGGTAAAATAAATTTATGTAGCACCCTGGTAGGGGATGGGTTGAATGTGCCTGCAGGGATCTTAGGATGGCTTTAGTGTGCCTAGGATACAACAAATGCAGCTTCACTTCATCTTACCGGCTTTCTCAAGGCTCTCGCAAGAAAGTCTCTTAATGGAAGTTTCTATGGCCTTTGCTTTATACAGAGTCACATATACTGTATTGACAAAGCTGATTTACTTTAGGAGCCTAGAAAAAAAGAGAAAGAGTGGCAATCTGATGTGATACATTTCCAGTGTTTTTCAAAGGCTATTGATAAGGAGTAGAGTGATTTTGTGGAGTACTAATAATTGGGAAAGTAAAAGCCATCTGAATGGAGACTGACAGAATTTGGAGAGTATCTAAATGTCTCACCAAAGATTAGATCAAGAAGGAATGTTTAACACACATAGACTTGACAACAAGAAATTATCAGTTCAGGACATACAGTCTTAACACATATTCCAGATAGACAGGACCATTCTTACCAAAATATCCTTAGCCCAATATAAAACATTTTGGATTGAAATGATAAATAGAAGATCAATGAATAAACATTTACCAAAATATGGCTGAAAGTGACATGCTGCATGTTTCTGTATGAAAAAAAAATCTGATAGCATTATTATTAAATACCAAATATTCACCTTGCTCAATTCCTGGTATGTACAATATATGTAGGACATTTACGTCTGTGAAGTCAAGATACTCCTAACCTCCGTTTGACATCATGCTTAAGAGTCTTGTTTCAAACAGCCAGCTCTCAAAAGCATTTCTATCCATACTAATAATGAAACATAGGCATCAAAAATGGCAGATTGGCGTGTGCCGGCATTTGTGATATCCTTTCAGTAATTAGATATGCATGCCATACTCTCACTCCACTTTCTGAAAGTGTCACTGATCTGAACTGATATTTCACTGGGAAAAAACCAAATACCAAAAGCTGTCCTGAGACAAAATTAAGTGTGATTATGAATGCTCTGAAGACTGAAACTTAGTGTCACAAAGTAGTGTCATTAGCAGTGAATGAAATATGCCAAAATTGAACAAACTTAAGAGACAACTGTGACATCATCAATATTCCATAACTCATATTTATCGGATAAATGCTCTTTGTAGTCCTGTCAGTAGGTCAGTTGGGGGGGGGGGGTCTTTGATTTCATGCACCCTTGTGTGGAATTCACTTTCATTTCCTCATATTTTCATAATCTTGATTGAAGTAGCAGAGTTTTTATCATGTGCTGTACACACCAACATGGAGGAAATGATGTCAGTAGTTTGCACACTCTTAGCTGAAGCACCTTTCAAAAACACAGGGCATCAAAAGCATCAACTGTCATTCATTGTAATTGCAAATGTTGTGTAAGGGTAGTCATCTTTCATGTCAAACCTGTTCTGTACTTGGAATGTTACTGTCATCATTTCATGTGAGGTGATCAGCTGAAAAGATGCATGATGGATATTTATTGTACATGCATTGCATACGTGCCATTTATGAATGCATGGATGTTACATTAACTTAGCCTAACCAACCATCCTTGCCCTTCTCCCAAAATCATGCATGAACCCACACCCAACCAAAAATCAGATCATGGCAAGGGCTGGGAGAAAGACAGTATCTTTTCATTTTGGTCACATGGTATTCAAAAGAATCTGTTTATATCCAAGTGGTCAAATAACACTGGAGGTTGATATGTATTGTGTCATACATCATGGATGCAACAATCTTGGGTGTGCCAACAGGGTTGTATCACAAGAATCTTGTCAATTGAATTGCACAGAATGTTGAATGTTTATACTTATTATTATTATTATTTATTTATTATTATTATTATTTTTTTAAGAGAAGTGGTTGGAAGTTAGAGAAAAAAATTAACAGCATGTTTCAATGTGAGCAAAAGAAAATTCTGAATGTGTTTCATGGGAAACATACAGTCATACACATAATGATTTCCAATAATCTTTTCTGGGTAATGTCAGCAAGATCATCAAATGCTACATGCTGTTCACATTGTCCATTCAGTGCTGGTATGCAGGACATTATCCATTTTCTTTTGAACAGCCATTTGATCAAAGTGCCAAAATATTGAAGATTGCAAGCATCTATTCACACACCAGATACAACTGCAGTGTGATGTAGGGTTTCTTGCACATTACTGGTAGTCCAGAAAGTTGGCTGCCTATCTAGGTCCAGATCATTATTAATGCTGGTTGATTGCTTTTGGCCAATCTTCTCCCCGACAGAGTCCAAATATGAAAACATTTTGTAAAGGTGACAGGTGAGGTAGAAAAAGACATTTGCTCGTTCACACTTCTCATTCTACTCATTCATTTTGGATCACTTCAAACTAATAGTGAAAAATGCATGCCTGTAATCACTGCAAGGCCATGGTTGATTCACCATTATTACTAAGCAATGTTTAAGAAGTGGAGTGTGTGTGTGTGTGTGTGTGTGCGCATCAGTCAATGAGTGTACATGTGTGAGTGGCGTTGCTGGGAATGGCACATACGCTTAGTAGTCTGTACAGCTTTTGGTGATGTGTGGGTTGGGGTTAATAGCTCATTTGTAATACATATGAGTACCGTAGACTTACCTGTGCATAGTGATGTATCGGTTGCAAAAAGATAAACTTTCCCCCACTCATTTACAAATGACACAAGAGAGTTATAATGGTTGCAGAAATAATTGACCTTAAAGGCGCCTATCAAAAGATCTTGTCTAGAAACACAGGAGTAATAGATGAAATTATGTTACCAGTCAAGTAATGGACTTTAACAATGATCACAACCATGGTGGTATACCAAAGAAATATACTCAAATTTGAAACTTGGTTTCATTCAAGGGCAATATTTTTATTTTTATTTTGAAGAGAGATTTTGTGAAATGCAGCCAGTACGTAAAAGTAACTGATACCAATGCAAGAACTGATTTTTTTTTCTGATTTTTTTTTCTTTTAAAATTAGTAGCGACGGTAAAGGTTTCTCCAGCATTTTCTATTTCTGTTGTTGGAAATATGTCATTTCATAAATTCATTTTTGCATATCAAGTGCACTTTTTAACGTAACGTAACGTTAGGTATCCATTTGTTACACAAGTTTGCAATACCCAATTGGGTTGTGTTGGAAAAATTAATCATCTAAAATGTATCATCCAGATGAGAAACTACCATTCCATATCCTTTTAGCTTTCATTGGCACAAAAAAATAAGGTATAAGTTGGCAGATATAATAACATTAGGAAAGAATTAGACCATTATAGGCTATTCATGAGATTAGGTGTTGGATCAGCCCCTTTCAGTTTTGTAGTTTTTGGTAGCTGTTGCTAGGTCGGTAGCTTCCATGGCTGTCCATTGTGAAAGAAGTGTCCATAAAGTTGATACTGTGTCCACCGTTGTAACTGTTGCAGATAAATGAAGAAAAAAAAAGGAACAAGATAAAACAAATTAGTGATCATTGAATTGTAACTGAAATGAATGTTTTGCAGCACTCTCATTCTTTATCATTAAATCACTGGCAAAACATTGTTTGTTTGTTTTTTGGTTTACATTTGAATTTTTTGTATTAATTTCAGCTTCTCAGATCTCATCAGCACAAATCAATGTGTTAAAAGCACCAGTTATATTTAAATACATGTGATGACTATATACAACTGTACTGCACATGATTATAGCAAAGAAATAGAGATATATTGAATATTTCTGAAAAATGAGTCATACAAACCTTTTAGATATCCCTTCAAATTATGACATTAATATGGTGGAACACCTATTAAGAATGGAACTTTGTATGTGGTGGGACGTGGAAGCTTCTAATTACGTTGAACCCTGAAGGCATACCAGTCATATGAAGAATAACTGCTTTTGTAAAGTAATTGCCCCAATTTTTACCAATTAATGGAAGGGTCTTGAAGAAATATGTAAACTCACTATAATATAAAATATTGACAATGAAATCAGATGAGAAGGATGACAATATAAAAGGCATTGATAGAAACCGCCATGCTAAACTTGGAGACAGTTGAAAGGAAATTTGGCGTGATTGCACGTTAGGCATTGCAACCATGTTGTTATCTTTGAGTATTGGAATGAAGACACACTAACATCTTTAACCATACATTCACAAGAGATAACTCATTAGTGCTTGTCTGCTTTAGATCAGGTCTCATGCATGTACTAGCCACTTAACAGTGGTCCAACCATGGTACTGTACACATTTATTCACCCAATACCACTGTTAGTCATATTCATATAACCTTTAATCTTAAATGTACGACTCCTTTGTAGGTTGGATGAAAAAGAATTGATGTGAATGCCTGTTAGAAGGGATAGTTTGCAAAATGTATTTATTGTTTTATTTAAGATCTCCTCATTGAAGTGATTCACAAGATTTACAAGTGTATGATATGCACACACATTTATCTTTTTCTTCTTCCATCAATTGCAGCTGCAATTTTAGTTTTTTTAACTCTATGGTTACATAGTCTAGTGGTAGTCATTTCAGTGTTACAGCATAATTTGAGTTACATGTAATTTCTTTAGACCATAGAGTCTTTATATGCTTATAACCTGGAGAAGGAGGGGCAATGTGACAACCTCAGAAAGAGGAACTAAAGTGCCTAATAATCACACAAGCAGATGATCCTTGTTAGCTTCCTCAAAGTTCTTATTGTGTTTTATGTATCTTTTATGAACTGGGGCCATGTGACACACAGCAGATCAATATGTCAGTTGTACAATCAGGTTTACTTACCGAGTTGATTTTGCCACATAATGCACCACATGGCCTTGCCTCTCTCTTTTGCTAGCCTTGTGTTGAATGGGTGAATCCACTAAGTTGGAGGGGTGCCAGGATTTGTAGTCCAAAAAGCCCAGTAGGATTTATTCTCTGCACCTCTGTTGAATATGTTACATTGAGAGAATATCCCCTCTCCAAAAGTATAGCTCTTTGTTTGCGAACACATCATACTTTTGCAATTAAGGTCCTTTGGTAATGATATTTTACAAATTTTATTAAAAGCAGAGTTGGGTAACACTCTATGTTCATTCAAACTCTCTCAGACACAAAAGTTAACAGACTAGATAAAATATAGGGCAGATTTGCTACCAAGTTATTTTGCTTACACAATATACATACGTAGATGATGCACATCTGTGCATGTTCTGGAAATATTCCTATTTCAGTGTGTCATTTGATATTCATTAACTGAAAAAATAAAACTAATTTTACCTGGTTTGTACTGTTTAAATGTGATGCATATGTCAATGTACTTTTACACACTCACACACACACACACAAACACAAACACACACACACACACATATATATATATTGACACTCAAGATAAAACTGAAAGCAATGAAACTGGTTGGTTAACTAATACAATGGAGTGTGTATACGTGGGACAAACTCTGCAATGTTAGTTTCGCTACTTAACGTTTTATTATCAGTGAATTATACAGCACAGTATAACAACCTGCAAGTAGTCTTTTTTTTCTTCTTTTTTCTTTTTTGCTGCTATCCCAACGTGTGTTAAATGTAAGAGGCTCAGCACATGTGAGATTCTCTCTTCAACTCACAAAAAGAGATGCAGCGGTATTAACAAGAATATTTAGTATTCATGCCCGGTCCATTCTGAGAATCAAGGCTAGGGTACTGCAAGCAGGCATTTTCTAAGCAATACTTCATTCTCAATGACTTTGCAGAAAGCTGGGATTTATCAAAAAGACATAGGCCCATCATCAATTTATTTTTAGGCATTCTGATTGATAGAACTAACAAGTGCTTACAAGAGTTTGAATCTACAATTGTATACTGAACTCAGTGGAGCTGTATTGACCCAACAGTATCCTTTATGTCATACATGGAATGTGCACTGATTGTCTTAAGAGAATGTAACATGAAGTCCTGTATTACAGTGACTAGAGAAAACAAAAATTAATAAAGGAAACACTCATCCTTTACAAATATATTCACACACCAAGCAGATGATGTACATGTCTCTATGCCCCATGGTTGGTTAATAGTCAGTAGATTCCATGTATAAAGCCATAATCACCACCTTGTCTCCCCTGGACTGTTGTACAGAAGAATTGGATTAGTCAATAGTTCATGAAAATCACTATTTTTTTAAGCAAAGCTATGATTTAAATATGTTTCAATCTGAAAAGGGCTGTGGGAATAAAATGGCTGTATGAATTCAGCTAGGACAGATAATTTTATTACGTGCTAAAGGGTAAGTTACTTTCAGGCACTGGCGTAGCCAGGGGGGGCGATGGGGACGATCGCCCCCCCTAAGATTTGGACCGGGGATTTGGGAGGCGGAAAAAAAATGCGCGTATACTGTATATGCATGCACATGAAGCGGGTCTCCTTTGCAACCTTTCATCAAATAAGATATTTTTTGAATATTTCACTCAAAGTGTGCACCAGATCGTTGAATTTCAATTCAAAATATGCAAAATCTCTCGTGCTTGGGAGGGGGATACCCCCTCCCAAACCCTCCCCCTCTGTGCCTCTTTCCATAGCTTAGTACACTTTTTAGATTTACACAAAATTATGAATAATTCTGAGTGCACAAGACTTATCACTTATATTCCGAAAACTCAAGGTTCCCTCATGTATAAGGGGAATTTCCCCTTTTAATCGACCCTTTCCTCCCTCAGCCCCCCCCCCAATCAGTTTGTGTGTGTGTGTGTGTGTGTGTGTGTGTGTGATTTCCCAAATGTTGATTCCATCAAAAATGCGTAGATGAGATATCTCAATTTCAACCTTAAAAAGGCAAAAGCTCGATCGGAAGGGAAGGGTGGGGATAACACTCGCCCACGCCTTCTCCCTGCTCCCCCGCCCCTCCCCCCCCCCCTTCCACTATGCATAGAAGTATAGACTGTGGCTATACCCAGATCGCTTTATTTCAATTCCAAAAACGCAAAAGCTCCGCGAGCGGGAGGAGGAATCCCCCTTCCTCTATATACCTCACTAGACTTTATACATACACACAGATGGTGCACATTCGGAATAAGAGCTAAATTCCGTGATTTTATCACTTCGATGAAAAAGTATTGCACCAAAAATTTGCAACAGATCGCTGAATTTCAGGTCTGAAAACGCAAAATCACCTTCGTGTGGGAGGGGATATGCCCCTATCTACACCCTCGTGTGCATGCTTTTTCTGTTTGACTGCTGAACAGACAGTGTTCATGATATTCAGTGTAAGAATTAATACAAGAAGATTATTTAAATGATAGCATTTTATAGGCAAATTGTTCAATGATAATCTACATCAAAATATACTGCAACCTTAAACAAGTGGGACTGTTTCACGTCGATAAAACGCGCAAAAACATGCATCAAATTGCACCATTTGCAACATCAAAATGCAAAAAGTTCTCACCGTGGGAGGGGGACACCCCGTCCCCTCCCCCTCGCTCGCTCTGCTCGCTCGGGTTCAGTCGCGTTCATGATATTCAGTGAAAAGAATTAATACAAGAAGTGTATTTAAATTATACCATTATATAGGCAAATTGTTCAATGATAATCTACATCAAAATATGCTGCAACCTTAAACAAGTGGGACTGTTTCAACTCGTTAAAACACGCAAAAACATGCATCAAATTGCACCATTTGCAACATCAAAATGCAAAAAGTTCTCACCGTGGGTCGCTCTGCTCGCTCGGGTTCAGTCGCGTTCATGATATTCAGTGAAAAGAATTAATACAAGAAGTGTATTTAAATTATACCATATTATAGGCAAATTATTCAATGATAATCTACATCAAAATATACTGCAACCTTAAACAAGTGGGACTGTTTCAACTCGTTAAAACACGCAAAAACATGCATCAAATTGCACCATTTGCAACATCAAAATGCAAAAAGTTCTCACCGTGGGAGGGGGACACCCCCTCACCTCCCCCTCGCTCGCTCTGCTCGCTCGGGTTCAGTCGCGTTCATGATATTCAGTGAAAAGAATTAATACAAGAAGTGTATTTAAATTATACCATTATATAGGCAAATTGTTCAATGATAATCTACATCAAAATATGCTGCAACCCTAAACAAGACCAGTGGGACTGTTTCAACTCGTTAAAACACGCAAAAACATGCATCAAATTGCACCATTTGCAACATCAAATTGCACCATTTGCAACATCAAAATGCAAAAAGTTCTCACCGTGGGAGGGGGGACACCCCCCTCCCACACCCTCCCCTCCCCCTTCACTCGCTCGGGTTCAGTCGCGTTCATGATATTCAGTGAAAAGAATTAATACAAGAAGTGTATTTAACGTATACCATTTTATAGGCAAATTGTTCAATAATAATCTACACTAAAATATACTGCTACCTTAAACAAGTGGGGCTGTTTCACGTCGATAAAACGCGCAAAAACGTGCATCTAATTGCACCATTTGCAACACCAAAATGCAAAAAGTTCTTAACGTGGGAGGGGGACACCCCCTCCCACACCCTCCCCTTCCCCATCGCTCGCTCCGCTCGCTCGGGTTCAGTCGCGTTCATGATATTCAGTGAAAAGAAGTCATACAAGAAGTGAATTTGAATTATACCATATTGTAGGCAAATTATTCAATAATAATCTACATCAAAATAAACTGCTACCTTAAACAAGTGGGACTGTTTCACGTCGATATAACGCGCAAAAACATGCATCAAATTGCACCATTTACAACATCAAAATGCAAACAGTTCTCACCGTGGGAGGGGGACACCCCCCTCCCACACCCTCCCCTCCCCCTTCACTCGCTCCGCTCGCTCGGGTTCAGTTGCGTCCATGATATTCAGTGAAAAGAATTAATACAAGAAGTGTATTTAACTTATAGCATTTTATAGGCAAATTGTTCAATAATAATCTACATCAAAATAAACTGCTACCTTAAACAAGTGGGACTGTTTCACGTCGATATAACGCGCAAAAACATGCATCAAATTGCACCATTTACAACATCAAAATGCAAAAAGTTCTTACCGTGGCAGGGGGGACACCCCCCTCCCACACCCTCCCCCCCTCGCTCGCTCCGCTCGCTTGGGCTCGGTCGCTTCGCTCCCTCGCAGACTAACCGCCCCCCCTAAGATGAAATCCTGGCTACACCGTTGCTTTCAGGTGTACATGTTATACATCTATAAGTTTTTGCATACATATATTATTGTTACCTCCGCCAAGGGAGGTTATGTTTTCGTTACCGTTTGTTAGTTAGTTACTGTAAAAGTGGACATTTTTCGCGGTGTTGAAATTTTTGCGCATTTCGCGCAACCAGAAACTACTGCGAAAATAAAAGCACACGAATATTTTTGCATGCCATTCGTTTCTGTGCGTGATGTCTTGATTTCGTGGAATTAAAAACACGCGAAACTCTTCTGACCCGCCCAAGCGCGAAAAATTCATCGCGCAAAAATATCCACTTTTACAGTAGTTAGTTTGTCCGTGTGCAAAATAACTCAAAAAGTAGTGAACGGATTGGGATGAAACTTGCAGAAAAGGTTGAGAATGACACAAGTAACAAACGATTAACTTTTGGTAGTGATCCGAGAATTTTTGGGGAATTTATGAAGGATTTTGATATTTTGGCAGGTAGGGTCAATGAACTTGGGAGTTCAGGCTGCGCGTATTTGAGGTTTGCATGCGCGCATTAAAGTGCGTGCTCTAGTTTCGCAGCTGGGCAAGGCGTGCCGTGCAGCTGAGGGTTTATGACGTAACAAAGGCTTCTATATTGGGAAATCGGACGATTTTTCAACATGTATACCTATGGGTGGAAATCACTGATCTCTATGGAAGAGCCCTAAGAACTTTTCCACAGTGGTGGAGAGGAGAAAAATCTCTTTGGGAAGAGCAAGATCATCGATGGAAAGTAGCTGCGTGGCGGAGGTCTGCACCCTCAGAGTGCTTTTCTAGTTTATGTATAGAATTTGAATGCATGTACCCATACTTCAAATTTGTAAATATTTTTCCCACTTTTTTCTTATCACAGATTATGAAGAACCATGCCTTATAACTTTTGTATGCATTGCCACAATGCACAGACACATATATCTACACTTGAATTGATATACAAAGATGCACAGTGTATATGCACATTATTGCATATGATTCATGTGTTCTGTAATGTGATAAACTAAATCACTCATAATCATTCAAGCATCAAGGGGTTTAAGTCTCTCCTATGATCTGTTCCCGTTCACAGAGAATCATTCAAGTCCCTCCCAGGCAGTCTGGCTACTAGCACTTCCTCCTCCACGACTGCCAGCCCAGACCACGTAAGACACCACAGCGACGAGGCCAGGCTAACCACAGCTTCCGTCGATGCCGCCCTCACCCCCGACATCGTCCGAGATGTTTGCCGTCCCTACTCACCAGCCACCACCCCTTTGGGGGTTGGCATAGGAGTTGGAGTGTTTCCCATGACTTCTTCTTCCCCCTCCACACCCACGGGGGGATCAGGGCGGAAACCGCCCCCTGTCAAGCCCAGGCCTCACCGCCCCAAGACGTCATTCAACACTCGCAATGCATCACCATCTAAGTCACAAACACTGTAGATTTACTTTGCCATTTCGATGGTAGATCTTGTCTGAGACGGACTGTATGTGATCACTTCTTTGCCTTTCATCAACCAATATCCTTCCTACCATTTGTCCTTATTGCACCAGATGCTTAATGTCCTTATCAGCTTAGTACTGTAGAAGTGATCAACCTTCCAGGGAGGTGTACAAACACATTTCTCAGTTGTATCTTACGGAGGTCTTGATTCCTTTTCTGTCACTTCAACAGAATCTTGAAAATTTACTGATGGTACTTCATTTCAACACAGTTCTATTAATTGCAGAGGCACTGCTAAAGTGGCTCGGTCATATGCAAAAGTCGGGCATTTTGAAAATTCATTTTTTTACTGAATCACATTGCCCATTTCCTAAGCTTTGCCTTGATATAAAACACTTGCATTCTTTGGCACAATAAGTGGGCATGGAAAGCGAAATAAAATGCACTTTTTAAGTTGTAAGCCTGACAAAATTGCGAGAAAACGGGCTTTGAAGATTCACCTCTTTCTCAAAGACAATGTCCGAGCGGCGATGCGAGGTGAGAATCACCCATCCGTACGATGGTGCCAATCGATGTTAAGCTCCGCCTCTAGCAACCACATCGCCTTCTGATTGGCTCACTGAGAGAGTCAAATTTCCCGGGCACCCTTCCTAGGGGCTCAGCGTATGGAGCCGAAAAACAATGCGGTTCGCTCGGGTTTGTTTTACCATTACGTCTTTCAAGATGGCGGATATGATAATTGCACGTATGGTGTACATGTGTATGGGCGCACGCATTACGTAATGGCATCCACACGCCATGACCATTGTGCATGTAACAGGAGCGGGTGGCGAATCCACACATTTACAAATCGCGTTTTCATTGTTGTTGATTTGACTTTATCATTGGCGACCCTTTTGTATAGGCAGAAAAATGCCAGTGCTGGCAAAGGTCACGCTTTCTGTTTGTTTTGCTTTTACAAGCCGTGCATATGTTGCCTTGTTCGGTGGTGTTAATTATATTAAAACAAACAAACAAACACGACTCGTTAGTTTCGTGCGATCTTGATGTGTAGTATTTGAATATAACTGGTTTCATGTGACCTCTCCTTTCCTCTCATCTACATTGAGTCAGTGTGCTGTCATAATTTTTACTACATGTACAAGTAGACTATAGTTGTTTTTTTTCTTTTCACACGATTATGTCGTGCTAAATGATATTTGTTTCACTGCCGTTGTCGAACATTGCGGTAGAATAGTTTGGATAGAAAGCCAAACGAAGAGCACGCACTACAGCGTGTAAACCACTATAGCAAGAACAATGGAGCATGTAATCATGCATGCGTGGACAAAGCATTCCCCAAACGCTGCAACTGGTGTCTCCGAAAGCCGAATTATGTAAATGTGTGCGACGCGCCAGCCAATCGCATGCGAGACCTTGCGCCGTAGCAACGCTGGGGATATTGGCGCGGCGTTCGAAAGAAGCTCAAAACTGACGAGTGCGATCCAACATAGGGTGCTTAAAATTCCATTTTCGATAGGAAAAAGTAGTCTTATGCTATGAAATTTAGTGTAGATGTAGAAAACATATCAAAGATTTGATTTCTGCAAAAAACCTAAATCGGCAAAAATAATGGTGAAGATCTTTGTACCCCGCCTAGGAGGAAATTTGCTCTTGCGACTTTTGCCTGAAACCGTTGTCGCGGGTCACATATGCTTTAAACATGGGTTCAACTATTTTTTTTTTAATATCTCTATTTGATTTTGTATGTTTGTTCTTTTAGCATACTTCAGTCATACCATTATACATACCTGTTCAAGCCCAGCAGTTAGGAAGGTTACAGATAACTGCTTATTTAGAAATGCACATAGTGACAGATGTGAAGCAGATATTTGATAAAGTTTTAAAAATAGAGTATTCAAATATATTTGGGTGCGTTCGAGCGCTCTCCTAAAGCGAACTGTACCGTACCGTACCCGCGCCAGAGGAGCGTTTGAATGCTCCTAAAGTGTACCGTACTGTACTGAGCCAAAAGCGGACTACTTCCCGATGTGCTCCAAAAGCGTACCAAAGCGTACCAAAAGTTCGCTGTAAAGCATGCGCATATTATGCGCATACGTCACAATGCAAAGACATCATTCTCTTTGTTTGGGACAGGTGCAAGTAGTTCAAGCACCAGGTGAATGACATTCTTGCTACAAAATGCGTGACCTTTTCTAAAAATAACTCTTGAGGTACGCCTTCTCAACAGAGCGCTCGAACGCTCCAAAACTGGCACAGTTCGGTACGGTACGCTTTGGTTCAGTTCGCTTTGGTTCGCTTTAGAGCGCTCGAACGCACCCATTGTTATCCGAGTTTCTTGCGAATGTTCAGTCTTAAGGCTAAAAACCAGACTTGTGAGAACTTGACATGCACAATGTACATCCATTAAAATATGGAGTTACTACAGTAGTTGGAAGAAGTGTGGAAAGGCTGATAATGGAAAGCCTTTTCTTCACTTTTCTTTGTTTATCAAAACACCTTTGGCCATAGATATGATGAAGGGTGCTTAGCATGTTCTTCCAATGTCTCCTTTCTGTAGGCGGCAATAACTTGAAACTTTCAATGTTTGTCTGCTTTGTGTGCATAAGCTGTGAAAAGGTACATGTGAATGAAAGAACATTCAATATTTTTGTATCAGAACTGTTTTATTGCTAGCGGCCGAAAGAGGAGAGTAAATAACTGAATCGCTTACTTTGCAAGAGATATATCTTCAATGATAGATAGCAGTTCATTACACAGAGCAGAGGCATAAAGTATCAGATATTTATGAGCAGTTGGTGTATGGTCACCTGGTAGGTATGTCAAATCTTGTAGAATGAACAAAGAGAAGAATGATATACAAGAACTGCATAGAAAAACATAGATAGTGTACTCTAATATCTTTCTGTGCACAGAAACTTTTTATGTGCCAAATTGTTAGATGTCATATTATTCCCCATTATAGACTTTGGAGTTATGTCCTTATTCATAGGTGTCGTGACATTGTTACGTTTTCTGCAATGATCACAGTTTGTTAAAATTTATTGTAAAGGATACCTCACTCTTGTACTGACTATGATATATTTAAACCGATGACAACTTACTCCAGATGATGCACACTTTACTTAGAACAGCATGCAGAAGTACAAGTAGAGTGGAATAGCTACCATGGTAGTTATTAAGAATATGCATCAGGGTATTGTTAGGGTGTTCATTCACCAGGTAAGATTATTCCTGGTTGTATAAAAAGGATGTGTCTCTACAAAGCCCATTGGTAGTCTTATCAATTAAGAAGTGTTTTGATGAAAATTATTGCACTGATTGGTTTTACTGTAGTAAGTGAACTCAGTATGAAAACTTTATTTTTATTGGTTAAGGCAAGTTCCATTATTTAATGGCTGGCAATATTACTGTTGTAAGTGTACTTGTCACAATGAAATCACCTGAGAACCTTATCTTCTTCTTTTTTTTCCCTCTCGTCTAAATCTTTCTGTATGTCACTGAACCTTTATGTACAGGATAGATCAGAGATTGCACAATGTTGGTAGCCTCATTCTGGTTATTTGCATTCCAATGGCCTCATGACGTTGGCACTGAGGTACATGTACACCAAACAAATGCTCATGTATGTATTTATGATACTCTCAAAGGAAGTGAGGTGTATGATACAAAACAGTATTGTGCAGTTATTTTAATTCTATGCATACCGACATGCAATGGGGAAATTTCTTGAAATCTTTGACGGCAAATTATTTCTTGTAGGTACAATGACGTATGTTTAAATATGCATGTGAGAGAGTATGATGCAGAACAAAGATAGAATGCCCACAAATCCTGTATAAACCCGACTGCAACTCTTGATGTGAATTGAGTTTACACAGCGTATTTATTCGTCACACGACACACGACAGTCCTCTACTTCTCAACAGAATGCAGATACTGTATACACCATGGATTTAGCCAGTCTATTTTTTACATATCAGGACTTCGGTGTGGTTTGATTGGCAATCACAGAGTACAGTAAGAAAATGCACAGAGAAGTGTGCACATTCCATCACATTCATGTCGGGATCAGAGTAAATGTTTCTGTGTGTTGTTAAATTCTCGGGTAGCACCCGACTGCTGAAATTTGCGAAAATAGCAACTCTGCAAGATATATGGTGTAGACAATTCCAGACGGTTGAGAAGACACTTCAGCACTATGTCAGTGGGTACATATATTCACAAGACTGGTTGAGCAAGTCCAACATTTAGACATTAAGATAATATACCCATCTTGTGGCCAAGTTTTGTAGCACCTTATATGGCACTATATGCAACATATCGATGATGAATCAGTAAAGTTATGGAAAATTTTAACATGTTATTATGCCCACACACTGAACTGTGACACATGAAGAACAAGATTCTGAGTGGTCAATTGTCCATTCATTGTACTTACCCTTTGCTTGTGACCAATGACTTTTGATATAACAGCATTTATAGTCATACAATTGGAAATTCTTGGATACTTAGCATATACTGTCAAATCAAAATTGTAACATTTTTTTTACTTTGTTCATTAATTCCAAATTTCCATACATGTGGTTACAATCTCTTTGAATTCATGGAATATATCTGCCATTGCAGTTGAGATGGATGGTCAAATATTTTTCTATCAGATGGAATTGACAGGCAGATATGAAGATGAAACCAGATATATCAACACCTCTGGTGAAATTGAAGGTCATATCCCATACGGAATATTTTTGTCATATTTTTCTAGGTGGACATACATACACATAGAGACAAATTGAATCAAGTGTGATAAGATAGAGAAGTATAGTATTTACATTGTTCTGCTTTATAATGTATAAACTCATATTACATCCAGCCTTGGGGAAAACATCTAATTTCCTTCAGTGGCTGTATGTTAGTATGCATTTAGCTTTTTAAATGGATTACATTACACATTTATGTGCCACAAAATTAGATTTACGTACATCATTCATCAGGAAAAAAAAAAAAAATCCTTTGAAATCCAGGCAGTGAAATAATTAATAGTTTTCTGAGATGTCATATAAACAGTGGTTAACATGCATCATTTACTGGTTCATATAGACTCAAAGAGAACATATATGTACAATTAAATCCTTCATATCAGCAGCAGTAACTTTGCTCTGATATATTTTCCTTAGAAACATCTCTGCACTTTGTATATAAGTCAAGAGAATGAATTTGATGATTTACCACTGTAATGTTCAAGCATCTTAATGCAGTAACTGGCTACCTATGGCACACCAACTTTTGAGCTCAGATGTGTATGGAAAAAAAAAACAGAGCAGAGACAGTATGAACTTTGACCTTTATCAGTATATCAATGTACCTGTTTCATAAAGTTTGGACATAGGCAACTCCTTGATATGTCATTAGTGTTTCATTGGGTTGGCTATGACAGACAAATCTAGTCGTACAAGGAGAATTCCATCCATGTGTTATGTGGTGCAAACAATTATTTGCAAGGTTACATCATTGATGATGTGAGTGACTTTTAGTGTGAACTTGTTCGCGTTATGAATGGAGAACTGTTTATGAATTCCATTATGCAGTTACAAAAATACATAGTATTGTAAGCATTCCAGAGAACTATCTAGAAGCACAAGATATATTATTGCAGTGTAAGACATTATAGTGGGATGGAAATGTATAAATTTGTATCACTGAATAGGCCTGTATGAACGAGTCTTGTATGATATGACAAATAAGTAGTAAAAAAAAAAGTGTACATTTTATGGGTTAATAAAATTGGCAGGTCTGCTTTTGTAAATATTTTTTTTTGTAGAGAAAAAAAAAAGACCATATAGGCTGTTTTCAAATGATTTATGTTGAAGTTACGAATATTATATCCCATAAAACATTGGATGCCAAGCAAAAGGAAATAGATATTTCAAGTGATATTTTTCATTAGTTATCAGAGGGAAAAGTCAAACAGATTGAACATGCTGACCTGATTTATTACCCATGTCACAGGGTTCACCGAAGCTACAAGAGCGCTTGGCAGTGTATTGCATTCAGTAAAAAATACATCTCTTTACAACTGTACATTACGTCAGGTTCAAGCTTTCTCTTACAGTTAGAGATCAAAGAGTTGGTTGGTTGTTTTTGGTTATTTTTTATTTTTTAATTTTTTTTTAGGGGGGAGGTGTTATGTTCTTTAGTACCTTGATTTGGTATAACAGGTCTGATTGAATTGTACATAATGCATTCTACTTGTCTGCATATGTTTCTTAATAAGCTGCATTGTGTAGTTTATACTTCAGTGCATGAACAAAGTTTCTGAGGTATGCCCTTGTGTTTATGCAAAATGTAATATGCAGAAGTGTATAATACCAAATACTGATTATTGAAAAGAATGTCGAATATAATCTATGCCTTTATTTGGTAATAATACGGTGCTTCCTTTTTCAAATCGAGAGAGATAGAGATAAAGTTTTTGACCCTTGTTTATGAATTAAGAATGTTAATGCCATTTCAATCAATGTAAGACAGTTCTTGTGTCTGAGGCTATGACAAAAGAAAACAAGTCTTGAATTATATATATTTTTTTCTATACAGTGCACATACTTATTTTGTTTGTGTAAGTAGGAGACCCACAGTACTTGCTATGAGTGTGTTTCATTCTCATTCCTGTGGAAATTAAGTTTGCAATATAGCTTAACATTACCTATCTGTGAAGTCAATCCAATCTTTAAAAATATGTAAGCAGTGAAGGCAAGGCGTGAAGCACACCTAGAAAGCATGACATTTTCCACTATGACACCAGCTATGTTTTGTGCAACAGAAAAAAAGAAAAAGTCATTCTATTGTGAATGAAATATATATAAGTGGTTTTATTATTTGTTGGTGCAAGAAGAAAATTTGCTTTATATATTTTGAAGGAGTGCAAAATGCACATTGCTATATGATTTGTTTTATATATAATTGTCAAATGTATGTCTCTTTTGTTTTGGCTATATTTGTTGCAAGCTCCTGTATTGCGTTGTCTGATCATGGTGGGTCATACATTATGTCTTCACAATGATCAGAAATGATTGTGTCATTTATTGTTTATTGAAATCATTTTCTTGATGTGTAAAGATGTAATTAAGGATTTTTTTCTGTGAAAAATAATTAACAATGGATTGGGTTTTAATAACACTAGAGCACACTTTGCATTAAACTCGATTTGGGATTTCATGTCTTTATTGTTTGTATGTTTTCCTACATGAACTTGAAGTATGGCTGCTGGGCCTTGACCTTAACTTAATCTCAGTATTTCCTTTTTAGAACCTTCAAATACACATGAACTTTGACATATACAGAAGCAGCAACAAGTCATGAGATACGAGTGTTCACATGAAACAGAATCGCTTACCGTGTAATAGGTATCTACACACAACATTACAAGAGTATACTGTGAATGTATGGTGTTATCTGTCATCAGTGCTTTGAATGTCATTACTCTAATAGGACTATGTACAATTCACATACATTTACATATAATATCACAATACTTACAGAATGATCCCTTACCTTCAAAGTATTTAATCACACATATCTTTTCCTGATGATAGGGCACATTTTGACCACTTACCCTCCATAATGGGCTCACTTGAGCCCCTCTGCTACTATCATGAACAACTTATGCACTTTTACAATGTTCATGTAGTAGAATTTGGCTAAACAACTTCTGAATCTCGGAAAATATGTTTGATTTTTCACACAGATTTACCCCTCTAAGTAAATGGAACAACTTACTTTGTATCAACATGGATATAACAGGAGAAGATAAATGTATCAATTCCACTCCTCAGGACCCCACACCAACTTGCTACTAATCTTAGGTACCCAATTTTGCCCCTTTGCCACTGTCATGAGCAAGTTGTATTCTTTGCCTCTAAAGAGTGTGTAAAGCGATAAGATTTGATGCAACTATGACACCTGTGGCTCTGAAGAAGAAAATCTGTGAAAATTTATTTACTTCTAGGCCTTTTTGACCACACCCACCTTGTCTTTGGAAAAGGGGAAAGGAAAGCTAACCCATTATTCCACAGATTGATGAATCACCTTCAACTTTGAGCTATTAAAGGAGAGCTCTTATTTATGTCATTGCAACTGACAGGATATGCCAAAAAGTATATCTGTGGGAATCTATTACATTTAGGACTAGTGTATTGTACAGCAAATCTTGAATTCATAAATGTATGAGATATGTCATTTTTAAAAATCTTCCTAGTTTTTTGATGAATAGTCAATCAGCAATGCTACTTGGAAAAAAAGTTTAGTGAGATTTAGATTCACTTGTAGTTAGCATGACACAAACACACTTGAACATTTCAAAAACTGGAATCATACATCATGCCTTGGTTTCTATTCAGAAGTGGTCAGTCTTTCTTTTCCCGTGTGCACATAATGCACGAAATACAGGAAGCAATGCCCACTTTGGTGAGGTAGATTGTTGTGAAAGCCTTACAGTATTCTTTCATGTGTTTCCGTTTAATATTCCTGTAGCCTGGTGTGCATTACATCACTGAAATCTGAAGCTAGTAGACTTGTCCTGTCCGAAATAGTTTCATACTGTGAATGACAATTTCATGTTAGAGTACTGTCTCTTGCTCAAAGTACCGGTAGTTACCCTCCTTGTTTGGCTCAAGTGTCATACATTACAACATTTGAGATATATGACTACAGTATACATACAACCTTGCCTGAGAGAACCTCACAAAAGTCTACAAATGTTCTCTAAAGTCGAAGAAAAATTTTACCCTGAACAGAGGTAAAACATGTTCATTCTAATGTGTAAGTTGACATTAACATGAGTAGAAGGATCCCTTTGGATATGACTAAGGCAAGGATGACCGTATTTAGCGTTTCTGTGCAAACACCTCACATCTCTGTGTATGACATCTACCACCATTACTCTTCTGCTCCTGAGCCGATCTCCTTGAAGTAGTTGGCACGAAGATTCTGCAGATAGTCCCTGAGCCCAGCCTGGTCCAGCTTGGAACTCCTGGCAGCCTGTATCAATCTATTAGCCAATCTGTAGACAGGTCTCAGTTTGGTGTCTTCCTGTCGAGCCGATTCCTTGGTCTAATAAAAGAAATAAAAGTACACAGACACAGATTGATATCATACCTGGTACATATCCTCATTCACTCGCACCATGCACTTTATAATTCCGATGTGAGCCTGCACACATAAGCACATGCATACATCACACGCACTTACACACACAAATACAACACATGAGCATTGTCTTAACGAGTTTGGTGTCGTGCACAAAGTTTTTAAATATTCTAAGTGTCTTCAGTTTCATAACATGTTTATGGGTAAGAAATTGGCTGAAACATTTGCTTACAATTCTCGAGAATAAACTCTTACTCTATTTATGAAATATTTGTAAATGCTAATGTGGTGAAGGCAAAAATAGTTGTTGCTCTGAAGACAAAAGTCGAAATAAGTATAACCCCTAAAACTCCTATCCCAGGATACTAGAAAAAGGCTGGAGAAAATAATATTTATTACCACCCAACTTTGTGATCAAGCTTGTTTGCATCAAGATTTGAGTTTTACGTGTAAATTCTTACTTTGAATGAATGTTAAAGGGAGAAAGTCATCAGATGATTATGTTATCATACATGGACTCATTTAATCTTCAGTAACTGTCTTTTAGATTTGATGCACATCTGAAATAGACTGAATTTAACCCGTTGAGGAGGGACTGATTTTGCTATAACACGCATTTCCCAAAGACACCTGCCCAAGTATTCTTGGGACTTGTTTTCAACAGTTTAAGAGAATTTTGGGGGTTTACCTTCCTTTGTTGAGCCAACTTCTCAGATAAGTGCTTAGCCTCCTTCACAATGGACTGTGGTAGAGTGGATATTTCTGCCAGCCTGATGCCTGAAATTTATTATAGACATTACATGTTAGTGGAATATCTAAGGAAATCTGAAGAAATAAATGACAAGGCACACACCCATGTTCACGTCATATTTTGTATAAACACTTCATGAATTTCCCATTTAGGGTGTTGGCATTTTTAAGCTGAACTTGTTTATTCATTTGTCATGAAATTTATACTCAATGGAGGTCAGACACTTACCACCTGCATAGATGCTGTAGAAACCAGGTAAATGAGAAGAGGGAATATTTGGAGTAAATCCAAATACAATCAAAATAGACAAATACTGTCATGTCAAACTACAGTCCAATATCAACTCTCCTGAATGAGTTTTCTGCATGGCCAGAAATACTTGCGATACACAGGAGTCGTATTTCTCATATTTCTGATCATAAAGTATGTGATTCCCCTCTGATGCTGCTGTCTCGGGTAGAAATTGTCATACTTTGGTGTGGTTTTGGTATGAAAGCTGAATTTGACTCAAGTATATGATTTAATTACTGGATATTTGCACTGCCAAATATCATTTTATATCATCAATTATAATGTCAGTCATGCAGCTATGAATGATAATACAGTTCACACAAGTACAATTTTTATCAAAGAAACACATGGTGGAGTACTGCACATACCATCTCAGTTGATACGCACTGAAGACATACATTGTACAGTGAATGTACTGATACAAGACACCAAATACACAAGACAAATACACAAGACACCCAAAATTTATGTCTCGCATCATGTTTCAGTAAAGCTACTACATACCATAGTGCTGATCCTTGGTTCTTCCTCTGGACAGGACGTGTGTATAGACCAGGTTGTCATGCTGACCATCGTTAGCTGACTGTTCAACTTGGAAGTGGTAGCTTTTCACCACACATAGGAAAGGGAAAGGTGATAGAGGTAAAGACAAATTATCCACTCACAAATGTTGGATCCTGCTTTCAATCATGGCTTGCAGATTGGTGTATGTCTCCTTTTTTTTCTTTGCTCAACTATGTAATCCAGCGAGATCAGCCAGATAGGACAGAGAAAAGTGTAAATCTTTAAAAACAGTGCTTGTCATATGTTGCTGAATGTCACTTTTGACTTTCAATATGAAAGAAACATATTCACTCCTTTATTGCATGATCAATCTGACTTCTATGACTTACACATTAATTTGATAAATTTGAAGGTAATTTCATGTGCTCGCAACAATGAAATGATAAATCTATGGTTCAGAAAACGCAAGGAAAATGGTATCTGCAATGTAATGATATAAATGTTTTTCCGTGGGGAGGGGGGGGGGGGCAGAAATATGCACACACATGACGGTTTCTCTCTTTTCTAATATTCCCATAATGTGCTTAATATTGTGTATAGAACGCATGATGTAGCTTACTTTTCCACATTCGGGTAGAGAGCATCAAGGTTGGTGATTTCCCCAAAATGTGTTGCGAAGAAAGTAAATGCTCTCAAACTGAGAAGATATTCACACACAGAATGACAGATTCCCACACCCTCATCACTGCTGGTACCTGTATTAAAAATGACAAATTAACAAAAATCAAAATAAGAACCCCTCTCCACGCATATTCAATCCAGTACATCTACAGGAACACATATCACATAATGTGCAATAATCTAGGTGTACAAACATACCAAAATCAATGTATCAACCGATAGAGCATAGGGCCCTCATCACATTTTAGCTCGCTTTAAATAGTAACTAATGTACTTACAGTCATTTAAAGTATTTAAAGTATATTACACACATCTTAACATACAAGACAAAGATATAAACACATTTGTATCTTATTCCATTTTTAAATAAATATGTGACGGTCTTTTGATACAAAATAAATTCAGATTCCCAGGGAACATAATTCATGAACATGACAGAAAGTTTCAGACTTTCAACTGACCTCGACCTAGTTCATCTATGATGACCATTGAGTTGTGAGCGCAGTTCTGAACGATGTAATTGGCTTCCCGCATCTGCCATCCTCACGTGAGATACAAATTACATATTGTAGGTAGGTAGGTAGGTAGGTAGGTAGGTAGGTATGTAGATAGGTAGGTAGATAGGTAGATAGGCCGCAGAGGGGGGGGGGAGGGGGGCGGTGAGCAAGCATAATTGACTTCTTGGTATAGGCAAATATAGAGCAAACGTATGTGAATCTCACGTTAGACACATTTTTAGGATGACAACGATATATTTTCAAAGTGCACTTTTTTCCCCATTAGATACAAATTGCTTTCAGAAGTAATCCCTGGTTTAGCACTAGAGTCAAAGTATGATGTACAAACTACCAGGCAGTGACAGTGCAGGTTAAATGAGGACATTTGGTTCACAAAAGATATAATGTCTTCAAACAGTTGTAATTTTTTTTCCCCAACTCTTGGTGAAGATTTCAGATGAAGCGGAAGTTTATTTTGTTGTTAGTTTTCTAAAAATGAAAGTGTGAAATGATGTGAGTGAAATGACATACTGTGATATTGTTATGGAACAAAAGATGTTAGTCACATATATATAATTTTTTTTATTAGTTTGGTTATACTCGATTTTATTTCAGTTCATTAATTTCCATTTAAATGCAAAACACAACACAATTTCCAACAGAAAATTTACTTTTACAATAACTATGATGGATGTACTGTGAGTCTATTAGAAGTGATCCCTTACTAAACAATAACATCACTTTACAGTAACAAGAACATTTTTAACATACAGAAATATTAAAATTAACATATTTTACATAAAAGATATTCTGTCAACACAGATCAGTAAACAGATCATACAAATATGAGTTCAGTTAAATCAAATATGTAACTATGATAGCAATCAATGTAAGAGTACAGATTGATAATATAAACAAAGACATAAACAAACTTCAGTGAGCATGTGAGATGTGATGTGTAAAGCTACAAAGTCTGGCATGCATTAGATTAATGTTGACTACTGAACAGGCTGCAAGACACACACCTCAAGCATGAAGGTAGAGGCATTAGTCTCTATGTCGTCATCACAGCCAATTCTTGAGAAGATCTGATCACAGATTCTAAAAGAGGCATACTCAGCTGGAACATAGCACCCAGCTTGGGCCATTATCTGCAGGAGGGCTATCTGCTTCAAGTAGGTAGACTTTCCACTCTAGATATGCAGCAGTGACCAAGAAATAGAACAGAAAACTTTAAAGAGATCCGGAAGCTTCTTTTGCAGAAAAGGACAACAAAAACAAGCCTACATTCTCTCTATGTTGGTGACATCAAGAATGACACATGTCCCATTTAGGTTTTAAAGGTCAAGGAAAGAATAAGAGAAAAAGTAGCGACACTATGCATGGGATCTCGAAAAATTACACATCTTTTCACAGTATTTGTAAGCTATGCAAAAAGCAAGGAACTGTTAACTGGTAGGTAATTATGTCCAATGAAACTGCTTGCAAGTTTGACAATATTGTTAAAAAACAGAACAAAACAACTATGGATGCATGCAATGATTGGAATTAATTGAGCAGCATTTTGATACAAATGAGTTGTAACTAATCACTTTTAAAATGTCCAATACACATTCCAGGACCATACATCAGTCAATTATGAATCCATATTAAAACTGCAGTTACATATTTCTCAATACCTTATGCCTTTGTATGCATCAGTAATTTGTGTTTTCACTACTTTTATACATCTTTTTGTTTACCATATTTGGACCAGTGATGACAAGGAAGTTGCTGTCCTCTGAGGCATACTGCAGATGCAAAACAAGCAAAGTAAATATTTTTTTTTTAAAGTGCACTCTTCTGATGTTCATCTGATCACATATGACCAGCCAAGAATCAAATGTTAGCGGCTTCAATTTACAACTTTCCTTGGGGGACATTGTGCATCGATCTCAACTCATTAGCTTCGATCCCATTTTGAGACATTTTCAACAATGAGGTCTTAAGCTATAGACATGTCATTTAGTCAAAGTACCAAGTAGTATGCTTCATGTATGAGTACAAACAGCACTGTTTAGTAGAAAGTATGAGCATCTTAATATATTACTTGTCAATTAAATCTTACAACTATGAAATCTTACTATGTTGTTGGGCACAGGCGGGTCATAGGAAATCTTGTCCAAGATTGGATGCTTGCCCTGCTTGATCGCCAGTGTGTCTGTGAAATCTGGTCTCACTGGGGATAGGAATGAGTGTTTATCATACAACATTGCAACCCAAGAAGCTGAAAATATGTGAAACAGGTCCCCGTGACAAAGTATTTGTTTTAAAGAAAGCCATGAAACTTCAATGATTCTAACTACTCTTTTGACAGCTTCACATCCACACTGGGAATCCAATGAGCAATTTTACACTCCTCTATACACCCAAGACTTGCTTCTCACTTATAAGGAAATATTGCTGTTCAGTTGGTAGGACTGACAGATTCCTGCAAAATCTTACAGGCCACTGTCATTCATACGGAGCAATCATTCCTTTCCTGTCAATACCTATAATCTATGGGAAATTCTTGCACATAATGATGAGAGTACATATAAACCCAACTCATGTAAAGATCAATGACAAGACAGCACCATTCCATAGCCATAATCATCTTTAAAACCCAACATCAAGTACAGTGGAAATCTGCAGCAGAAATAATCATCATGCCATCATCATACTGGCAACTCTTAACTGCATATCCTGTATCATAGAATGACATCATGGAACATGCTGAATCAATGAAATCTGCACAAAATCAGGAATAATACATATATCCACCAATTTTACAAAAAAGTGTAACTTCAATCTTCTGAAATGTGTTGCCAATTTAAGAATCAGTTATAACTTCAGCAAATTTAGAGGCTTCCAGAATAAACAATGTTACACAACCATGATAAAGCGCTTTTTAAAAGCAATGCTTTGGTCTGCTTTATGCAATACTAATGTTGAATTGTAATATTAAAGTAGAAACAATACCATCACATTGGAAATGTGTTTTATGAGACCTGATGAGCTAAAGAGTGTAACATAATGGCACACTGTAGACATCTAACTACTGTATACGCTATAATTTTCGCATACATAAGTTTTCGCGAATTGCCGCTGTCACACATTTTCGCGAGTGGTTAAATTCACGATTGGGGGACAAGAGAAAATATGAAGTGGCAAAGAAAGTGTGAATTTTCAACTTACTAGCAAATAAGAATGATACTAGTTATACACTGCATGAAAAAAACTTACCAAACTCTGTGAACTAGTAAGCTAGAATTCAACATTTTTGAAGTGGTTAAGTCCATCGCGCTAGATTTCTGACGAGTGGTCCCCTTGCGATAATGGATCGGCTCTCTACAGTATTCGTAAGTAGACGTGAACGTGCGTAAACAAGCTTAGCCAGTATGGTCCGTTCGGTAAGCCGTGACATGGTATACTAGTACTGAAATGTTCATATCATCAAGGCATGGGATTCATTTTGGAAGGTAATATTTTCGCGTGTTGTTAATTTCGCGAATAGCTCCCGACTTGCGAAATTCGCGAAAATAAAACCCCCGCGAAATATATAGCGTATACAGTATTTCAGTGTTTCAATGTTATGTATGATAACTTTCATCTGAAAAGCTTTCTTCAGATCCTTTCACAAAAAAGGGGGAAAAATTACTCACCATAATCAGACAGTGTGCAGACATGTGCAAATGAGACTAACATGTCAATGACAGAGACACATTCTGCAAGTTTGTAGAGACAGCCCACATGTTCCCTGATGTCATTCAGTAACTTGCTCACCACGCTGTTGCAAAAACAGGTAAAAGAATCTTATGTAATTGATAAAGGCAAAACTGCACGGACCAATGTTGACAGTGTCTCACGTAAGGATGAAGCACGCAGCCATTACCTTTGAGAACACAGCCAAAACTGTGGTAGGGTACTGTTGAATCCTTACTGGAATTGTACGTAATATGTATAAATGTGTGTGTTATATGACCTGAAAGCCAATGAGACTGAAAATGCCAAGGTTTAATACATTTGTTGCAATGTCCAGTTTGTGCAAGTGCCAGAAAACGAGTATTATCGGAAATGTCCAAGTGTTTGTAAAATGGACCAAGTAAAAGAGTTCTTTTCATATTCATAATGTTTCTGTAAAGAGATTGTATATCTGATTTTGAATAATTACCTTTTATTTGATTTTTTTTTTTTTTTGTTCTTTTGATGTAACTCTTATTTCACTGCAGACATCGCCTGTCATCAATCATTCTTTGTTTGTTTGGTTTTTTTTTTCTCAGAGTATGATACATGTTTGTATCTAGTCTGGCACCTTGCTATTACAAGTGTATTCTCTCACCACTTATGTACATATGTCTCTGTTATACCCTGTGTTTTTGAACTTGCATACCCACAGAGGTGACTGGGTTGATAAACTAAAACTGAATTAAACCATAGAGAAATGTATAAGTGAAAGTAACACACTACATACAGATACTTCAGATTTAAGGCCACATATATGGAGTAAACATTAGAAGTCTACAGCATGAGGCACATGCTATGAACTGCCGCACAAGGATCAGTCTGTGTCATAAAATGTTGACACTGATATTCAGATTATCAAGAAATGTTTGAAGAACAAACTTTCAAATGATAGTATCAAAATATGAAGAACTGAATCACCTACTAACGTAAAACAAAAAAACTTTCATATGAAACTTTCGCTTAATTCGTTAGGGGCCAAAATCTGCAAAACTGAAATGCTCACAAAAGTTTTCTTTACATTAATAATGCATTGAATGCCAGTGGCAATTTGCCAATGTTTCATGCCGTGAATGTTTCTGGTTTTACAGTACTTAGAAGGTACAGCAAATTTAACTTACATGTTGGTCATCAGGTAGATCTCATTGAGGGATTCTGTCACTCTGTCTATAAAAGGAGTACAGAGTTTATGATTATTGCAGCTTGCTAATTAGTATGTATTTGGAAATACAAGACACCATCACAGCAAATATCAAATCTGGGTTAACTTGCACAGCATTTTGATACTGCTCTGTGGAACAGTCATCAGTGCTATAAAACGATTTCTTCAATTTCTATCATAAAGAAAAGGATTTTAAAAAGTTTATTCATATTCTCCATAAATATATTCTGATATTAAATGTTCAAACACTGCAAATAGCACCTTGAGCACTGATTCTGCAGAGCAGGAAGGATTTTGTAAGTTACTGGTATAGGGATATATAGCTGTCTGTTAAGAGTTACATGTAATTATTTCCAACAAGATTTTAACATCACAACTTGTTGATGAAGTAGTTATTTTCTGGCGACTGCAAATCCATATGAAAATTATTAAAGTAGACAGTCAAAAAGATGATATAAGCCAGAGAATTACATCAGACAGATAGGAGGTCCTACACCCATTTACACACAAAAGTTATTGATTTTTGCATTGCACTGCAAAAAATAAATTTAGGAAAACTCTTAATTTTGGGCGTGTGTAAATGGGACTTGAAATAACCCACAATACCCTTGAAGACCTCACAGTACCTTTCATCGTTAATGAGGAATTAGGGAGAAAGCATCATGGACTCACATTTGAATATTTTCATATTTTGAACATTTTGAAATTCATAATAATCTCTAAAATGACTTCATTATGATTTGATTGGAGTTCTTTCAGAGAATTAGAATACAGATGTGAGCACATAAATGTTTAATTACGATTACTTCACAGGTCCTGGATCATTATGTATGAAAGAGGCAGACTATTAACATATGTTGGCCATGTTTAATTCAGTATGCCGTTTTGAGAGAAATTCCACTTACCATTCATCTTGATCTAAAAAAAGACAAAAGAAAAGAAAGAGAGACATAGATCAACGATTTAGCTGGCGAATCTACGGACACATACTTCTCTTTATAGAAGAGTTCTGTTTTCAGTTTCATTCACAGATCTTGCACATGTTATATACAAGAAGGTCATATATACATGGTAGCTAAGAAAAAAGTTTGTACATAATATTAACTCAAACTCCTATTTCTTTCCATTTCTTTTATTTTTTTGTTCATACACCAGGTATTCCAAGCCTATGCATTCAAAGTGAAAGACTGTCAGTGCATATTCCGAAAGTATATATTAAAATAAAAACTTTAACAGATATACACACACACAAAACTAGGTTTACACTCAATGAAACAAGCCTACAGCTTGTATCTGAATTACAGACATCCATTCACTTTGATTGTTCAATCTTTTTTAAGCATTACTTGGCCAATATACCAAGTATTTTGGAGCAAAATTTGATGACTGCTTTGAAAATGAACTGGTGAGTATATTTAATACATTTCATGATAAAATTTAAAGTCAGTCAACTCTATGTACACAATCACAATTTGAAATAATAAAGCCATAATTCATTTGTCTGTGTGCAGCTTTAATAAGAAAGAGCGAGGACATAAGTTGCGACCCTTTCAGAGTGATGAAACAATCAGTTGTCCTACAAAAAACCAACTCCTACCAGATCGACAGTGGTGAAGCTTAGTATATTCTTAGCTCTGACAACTTTCATGAAGACTGACGGCAGTGACTCTATGTCCAAGCTGTGTGTGCCTCCACAGTACAGCTGCATGAAGAAGCCTCTGGCGCTGCTGTAACTGGTCTTCAGGGGAAGGCTATACTCTTCTGAAAGCTGTTTGACCATTTCTAGCACACACACAAAAAAATGCACAGTACATAGCAAAGTAGTAGAAAATGCTTCTGCCTGCTGAACTATGGCTTATATAAAGTCGCTGCAGCCTCTTTGCTTATCCACACTGTATGCAAGCTTTGATAATCAGCCTATACAATATCAGAGGTGGGGCCAGATGTTTTCTTGATAGTTTGCCTATCTAGGAGTTAGGGTTGGTTATACAGAGTTTATTCTTACATTCATTGTTTTGTAGTAAACTAATGGCAAAATGGGCATCATCATTCAGTACCTGACGTCTAAAGACAGTCAACATTGCTATATATCTTGATGGAAGAGAAGGGCATTCTCTCCTTACTACCAGTCCCTGTCTTTCTCCCTCCCTAGTGAAGATGATAACATGTACTGCCAGTGCACTGCAGCATTCTTTCACTTTCACAACTCCACATCCTAACCCTTTCAATCCTCATCCATTTTTATAACAGACCAAAAATGCTCACTTTCTTTGCAAATCTAAATAAGCTTCTGACATACAGTATCCCACCTGTTATACACACCCATTTATTCATGACAGTCATATTTCCACAGAGTTTTGACCAATCAGAGTTGAATATGTACCAAAGAGAAGTGAGATTCAAATATAATGATGCAATGAATTTGGACCAAAACTGCTGGAAGAAGAGAATCATCCAAGCCAACAGCAAATGCAGTCTTGCTTCTTGATTCTTCTCTGTGCACATTTCAACTACTGCATGTACTTCAATATGTGAACTAGGTGAACTGCTGCAGTAAAAATAACTTTTTTTTTTTGCAGAAACTACGACTACCGCGGTATAGTTTTCTTCTTTGGAGTATTTAAAGCAAAAATCCTGGGTGGCTGCAACATCCACCAATACAGGATTAACATTTTCAGAAAATTATACATTGCTCCCTTTTGCTTTGAAAGGTCAAGTTTGACATCTCAATTTTCACCATAGTGGCTCACAGTGACTCTGGTATTTCATATTTTAGGATAAATTCCACAAATTGAAATAAAAAAACTTTAGCAGGTGTGTCTCCTCACCTGAGATGTCATCCACGAGTTCTGTGTATGTCTTCCTAGCCACGTCAAGAAGTCCTTTAAAAAAAAAACAGATACACACATTTTCTAGCCTTCAACAAAATACTAATTGTCGTTTGAAAATTTTCTGTCATCTGCAGTTATCTAATGACAACCGACTATAAAAGGGGTTGTATAATACCTAATTTTTATAGTATTACGGGTGACTCGTGTTATAACAAAGTCCTCCTGACTGGTAGTTTCCTTTATTCCTATCAAAATTTTGTAATAACCCAATGGTAAAGTATATAAAGATATAATATTAGATGTTAATTTTAGGACCTGGATTTTTATTTTGTTGTAACAAGCATTTCATTATAACCGTGTTTGTTATAACGGGAGTGTGCTGTACGTGGGATGCTTTTATCCCCAAGGGGTTCATTGTTCAATGCTATCACCACTCATATCTTAGACACAGTAATCTCAAGTATAGACAAGAAATAGGACATGTCACTGATGTCATGAATGCAAACAAATCACATCAGCAAAAAATTTATGAATGACGCATACTGCCGCCTGGTCTTCTTACCATTTATCTCTGGCTTGACGGCAAAACACTTTTGAGTACGCATGTTTAATGTTCCCTTCTGGTATCTTGTCTCATCATTGATGACAGTGCCAATCTTTCCCAAGATTTCAGGAAATCTGTCATCTTGCAAAGACTAATGAGTGAATAAAGATACACATGGCTAATAGGTGCTTGCCCCAAGGATCTTCATACATGTAGTCATCTCACAATCCTTTCATTTCCATGGTCTTTCTCCTGGTTTATGACATATATCTATCAATTTTTCTGGGGATATATATCTCCATATCTTTGTCTCATTTGAGAGACCATGGTTCTTCTTTTGGTGTATTTAAGTTAAAACAAGAGACCTACGGGTCTAACGCTCACTTGAGCTGCACATTTTCCCTTCATGACAAGTGCTCCACCATAGGGAAACAGTTTCCAAAGTATTGGGATTTAAGGATTGCTGTGGGCCCCTTTGGAAACACACACCTAACTTTGGATAATTTGGACCTGCCCTAGGGCCCCCTGGGGGCATCACGACCATGTTATAGAAACTACAAGCTCCATCCCCATGGAGGAGGGGGGGGGGGGACATCCATCATTTGTTCAAGCTATAATTCCTCCCCCCCCCCCCCCAAAAAAAAAAAAAAAAAAAAAAATATATATATATATATATATATATAATAATAATAATAATAATAATTAATCAATTAATTGAAAAAAAAGTTTATGCATAATACATGATGAACCAACTGCCTCAGGTGAGCTATTAAATGTTTATTTATTGAGGTGTTTTTTGTTTTGTTTTGGTTTTCAACATACAGTGGACTCCCGGTATAACGAAATCCTCTGGACCGGCAGTTTTCTTTTGTTATATCGAAATTTCGTTATAACCCAACAAATAAACAATAGAGTGGATAATGGTGCGGCCTGAATTTTTACTTCGTTGCAACCGAAATTTAGTTATAACCATGTTCGTTATAACGGGAGTGCACTGTATACATGATTAAGTGATGGTCAAGCTAGTCCCCATGAAAATCAAAACAGAAAAATCACACCTTGTGGTATGCCTGCAGAAGCTTGGTCTGCGCTGAATCTAGTGCAGTCTGCAGAGGCTCTACAAGCTCTAGGGTGTGCTTCAGGTAGATGATGTTGTTAATCTTCTGTTCGGCTGACTTGACCGATTCTTGCTTTGGTATTTGAATGCACAGTGAGAGCAGGTGGTCCACATCAAGAAATCTAGACAAGACTGGGATCAAGGTAGGGAGATCAAAGAGGGTGTAAAGCATTATAGCAAACATACATATGAAATATATCCTTTATATCTTACCATAGCAATGACTTACTGAGGTAATCATGGCGACAAAACTTCAAAACCCAGAACTACTTTACTAAATAAATATGTCAAATGTATAGAGAAGGAAATAAGAATGTCCCATTGAAATGAAGATAAATGGCTCTGACATGTAAGCTGCCAACTGAAGGAGGTATGTCTTGTACACAGATGTCCACTGAGAGAAAAAGATGGAGGCAATATTAAATATTTGGTGCAGGATCCCCATCTGGAATTAGTAACCATAATTATCACAATTCATGCATTACATGCACACATGCACCTGTAAACAGCTTTCTCTTTCATTGACAAATATTTGGCACAGTATCCCCATCTGGAATTCATGACCAATAACTATGACAATTCATGCACTACATGCACAGAGGCATTTGTGAACAGCTTTCTTTCTTATTGACAAAAGAAGGATATACAGTCCGACCTTTCCTATCTGGCCTCCCTTTATCCAGATCTCTCTATTATCTGGATGTGATCTCCGTGTTTTTTGTTTGTTTGTTTGTTTGTTTGTTTGTTTGTTGTTGGTTTTTTTTCAAGCTAATAACTACAGGGAAAAGGGGGATGTCAAACATAAATAAAATTCCTACACAAACTCACATGAAGTACATATTATTCCCAACATAATTAGCGTACATTCACATCTAATTTTCATCTAAATAGCATGCATTCAGACATTCACTACCCCCAAATAACTGCACAAACATGGACAGAAAACATTTCATTAACTCACTGCATGATACAGGTGAGCATTCTTCGGCAGCTACATGTATCAAACAGTGAGTCTCCCATATCTGGCCAAATCCATTATTCGGATGAGCGCTGGTCGCGGCATGTCTGGAAAGAAGAGGTTGGACTGTATTTTGATTTTAATTTTGATTTTCGGGTTTGTTTGTTATTATTTTTGTTTAGATTTTCTCACTAGACCATGACTTGCAGTTTTGGGTGGATTTTGCCCATCAGAATCTGCTCAACCTCATGATCACAGTGACTGTCATCAATACCGTCATTACAGGAAAATTTCTCTGAACTCCATTATTCAGTGATATCTTAATTATCCAGCTGAACCAAGACAACCCTGCCCACACGTCAATAATTACCTGACTGCAGATTATAGAACAGCTCTTCATTTTCTGTCAGCTCTGCGACCACGTCAAGACGTAGCTTGATAGTTTCCTCATCTACAAAGATTAGATATCATATCATTTACAGAATTCTTTTAGCTGGGGAAATATAAAAGTCAGCAGGTACTTTACAAGAAAGAAATATATGCTACACAACTATTATGATTGCAATGTAACATCTGTAGAAAAGTGAAAATAGTTCTATTTGGTGGTATCTGGAGATGATCAATGTTCTGTTGTTGGTATACTGATCCATCCAAACATGCATTATCTATCTATCTCACTCTGTCCAGGATTCTGCACATGACATATTTCACAATTACAAACAATTCAAAGAATGTGCAAACTTACCCAAAGGAGGCTGCAATATGTTGGCCCTCATAAGACGTGCTGTTCCATAAAAGCAAAATTAAAGAGGGAAAAAAAGAAGAAAACAGCCAGAGGAAAAGGAACGGTCAGCAATACACTCAGCACCAATATATGTACCAAAACATCGTGTGGAACACATTTAGGGACTTGATTCACAGTGATCAAGTAAAAAAAAAATAATTGCAAACTTATGTCAAGCATAATTAAAAAGAGAGCTGTTGCTTCAGTGGGTCTCACCAATACTACTAGCATACTAACAAGTGTAAACTGCTAGTCATCAACACTGTCCTTCACCAGTGAGACAGGAGATAGAATTTTGCAAGTATATCAGCATTCATTCATTTTATCAGTATTTCTTTTGATTTTACTTTGATATGACAAATTCTGGTTTCTGGATACATTCATATGTAGTAGATTTCTGAAATCATCTGCCTCACCACCTCCCATGGTCTTTGTGTAGTTGAGAACACCAAACAGTGTGTGGTCACTCTTTGGATCCTTCCTGTTCTGCACCAATTCAAGATTCCTTGCAGTCACAGCATCTTAGGGGAAAATATCATTTGAATAAAGACATAAATGTCATCCAAAGGGGGAAAAAAAGATTAACAATATGAGGCATACCTGTGACAGAGCCAATGTGTCAGCAATTTTTACATGATAGCATTCTCTCAATGGTGTGTACAAATAACAAGTCAATGAATACCAGTATGCTGATACACCACATGGTGGCCTGTACTTTATTGAAAGAAGAAGAACATTATGTATTAATACTCACAGTTGTGTGTGTCACTTTCTTACTTCCAAATAAAGTTTGTAAAAAATATAAAGTACTAATATTTCTGTGAAGTCTTACCAATAACTGTTGACTGCTCACTACCCCTGAAGACAACCTTTAAGGAGTTTGGTGCATACACAGTGTTCTGTATGAACTCCACATACTTCAGCAGAGCAGCACCTGCTGCTAGGCAGTAGTATCTGAAATAAACATTAGTCACGATAAACCAGCCAGATACCTTGACAAATACATTTTGAAACTTTATACATTAATGTCATACCATTGATCTATTAAATGTCTCTAAGATTAGCTAACACTTGTATACCATGTTGATGAACTTTAATAGAATCCATACGCTGCAACATTTCAACATTTATAGATCCCTGGGGGCACACAGAAACAAGTCATCGTGTCACAAAGTCATTTGTGTTGTGTGCGTGTGTGTGGGTTTGCGTGTCAGTGTGTGTATTTAGCCAGAAAATCACTGCTCTTGAAGCTAGTTTCTTACAAAAGGCTTAGGAACCTGTGATATTTCTTCTCTTCGTTTTCTTTCACCCCAAATCTGAATGCATTGACAAAGAATCAAAAGAAATGACACCTATTAGGTTCTTTCTTCCCCTACGAATCATCTCCTTTGGCACACACAATATCTTGAAAGCTGTGCCCAGAGACTCCCAGGGACGTTGGTATCTATCTAATATCCTGGTATCATTATGAATCAATGAATCATCTGCCTTAATTAGCATGCTATAAGATTGTAATATGAAATGACTGCAACTCCAAAAATGGAAGGTTAATTTTATCTAAAAATCTGGACTTACTTTGATGTTATCTCCATTTCAACTGCCCCAAACTCAGCAACACATAACTGTTTGACCATTGCAAGTCCTAGAAGCAAAAACAGATAAATGTAAAACTCAATGTTAAAACACCTCACTAGTTTTGCAAGTAGATGGCAGCAGGCTCACACTCTGCAAGCAGTGTTAGCTGATATCATATTGCAAATAATTAGTAAGGGCACATACATATCTTTGTGATTTTTTAACATATGTGGATTATGGGCTAAATATATTTGCTTAATGGGTCACCAAGGAACATTGTGATCAGTCAGATGCCTGAAATGCTTGTGCCTCTTTTTCTTTGCTACTGAAAAGCAACAACAATACAAATAAACAGAAAATTGCTGTTCTACCCAGCTAAAGCAATGTCCTGTACCTTTTGTTTCATTGAAGTACTTCCTCTGAACAGTTGTGACTTCAAGATTTTGGAAGTTATCAGTCACAAGTTTGAACAGTTTTGTCATGGCTCCTCCCTCACATGCTGTATGGGGCATGATGATCTGGACATAGGGAGAAAAGGTTACAAAAACAAAAACAAAGAACCCTTGGATGGAAAATAAGTGAGAAAGAAAATATACAGCAGTTAGCTACTGACTATTTGTTTTAGATTGTGTGAATCTTAGTACTTTACGTAAGTTGGGAAATTATTCTCTATCATAATGCACTGAATTGTCTCACATTATCTCTCACTTCAACATTTGCATACAATACATACTTGCTGGCTTGCAAGGACCAAAAACAAATAAATCACTGGTAACATGTCACTAATAGGTAAATATGACTGTGTATAATGAATACATATTCAACTTAGTCACATCTTGTATCAGGTGCATCATCGACACATGGTTTCCTTCAGTTATATGTGATATTTGGTTTGAATGATAAAGGATGTGGACTAAAGTTACAAGTATCATATCAATGTCATTGTGTTAAGGTGTTCACTACAATGGACTTGATTAACAGTTGCTACTATGCATAGGTGCCCCACACAGCAATACATCAAGCAATTGCATAATGGAAATTTAATTGATGGACAGAAACAGACAGTAAGTCCTTACCTCAACAGGTTGCAGGACTTGCAGCTTTGTTGTTACTTTCACATAGGTTTGGCTGTCGGAAAACTAAGGGATATTGAAATCAAATATATTCTTGAGATCACTGAGCAGGATGTCAGTTTCCTACCTATAGGCCTACTTCATAATAATTATGTCAAACTGTATCAGTAATAAAGTTAGGATTACAACTAATGAGCAAACTCATCTGTCCTAACTACATTTTATTCAAATCAATTCAAAATTTATGTCATTGTTCAAGAAAACATACCCTAACAAGTTATATGAATGAGGTGATGATACAGTACACCCAACTGGCAATGATTTTTCTTTTGAAACAGGCTTGCCATAATGATGAAAGGTAGTTTGAAATGTGTTCAGCAAAAAAGTAGGGACCCTCTATAAAGCAGTGCTTGCAATGTTTGGGTCCTTTGAAGAAAATTCAAATAAATGGGATGAGGAATATTTTTACATTGTTATATATAATAACCCACAATTCGAAGAGACAAACTTGGGACATGACATAGGACAATATAATAACATTTGACATAAACAGTGACAGGACCTTACAAAGACAAGACAAAGAAATAGAGGACAGCATTTAAGCCAATGCCTACAGAGAGGATAATGCGAAGTAAGGATAGGCAGGGATCAGACAGAGATCTGAAACATAGGCCTATAACTTCTTGGAGTGGCTTAACTTATATTTGTGAGATGTGTATGCATGAGACATATAAATAATGTCTCATCAAAAAAAGCCATATAATGTCAGGAAAACATATATATGTATATATATTTTTTTTTATGCCTCCGCCACGTAGTGGTGCCGGAGGCATTATGTTTTCGGGTTGTCCGTCCGTCCGTCCGTACGTCCGTACGTACGTCCGTACGTACGTCCGTCCGCTTTCGTTTACGCGATAACTTGAGTAATATTTACTGGAATTTTACCAAACTTGGTCCAAGTATGAAGTATGATGGGGCAATGATTTGATTAGATTTTAGGTGAAATCGGCTAAAGGTCAAAGGTCAAAGGTCAAGGTCAAATCATGAAATTTATCCGTTTACGCGATAACTCAAGACTGTATGGAGCAAATTTCACCAAACTTTGTTGGAGGATGATGTATGATGGGACAATTATTTGATTAGTTTTTCAGTGAAATCGGACAGAGGTCAAAGGTCAAAGATCAAGGTCAAATCCTAAAATTTATCTGTTTACGTGATAACTCAAAACTGGATGAAGCAGCTTTCACCAAACTTGGTCCAAGGATGATGTATGATGGGACAATTAGTTGAGTAGATTTTAGTGACATTGACAAGAGGTCAAAGGTCAAAAGGTCAAGGTCAAATGCTAAAAATGTTGCTATTTCCCCCATATCTATGCAATGCCTGCAGTTATTTTCTTGAAACTTAGTGTAGACATGTACTACTGCATAAAGATTCTCCAGAGAGAGTTTCATGTCATAAGGTCAAAGGTCAAAAGGTCAAAGGTTAGGTGAAAATGTTGCAATATCACTTTTCTCACAAATGGTTCAATGTATCTTCATTGAACTTGGTACATACATGTACTGACTGGCAGGGATTATCTAGGGAATTTAGGGGTCATGGGTCAATAGTCAGGGGTCAAAGGTCAAGGTCAACTTCTCAAAATGTTACTATTTCCCTCATATACGCCTGTACTAGTATATGCAATGATTGCATTATTAGTTTTAAAATTTAATATATGTACATGTATTACTTAATGGAGATTCTCTTGGAAATTTCCAGCCAGAAGGTCAAAGGTCAAAGGTTAGGTTTAAATGAAAAATATATATATATTTTGTACTGGTAATTACACTCTTTCTTCATATTTTGAAAATTATACTCAATGCATAAACTTATAATAAGGTCGGTCAGAAGTCAAGTAAAAATTTCCAATTCCCCAAATATGTGTACCTGCACTCTTTAATAGACAATTATAGCAAACCCAGTTCGTGGAAAGTGAACATTCAAGATATTTCTGATAAACCTGTTATTTCGATATTTTGCCAGTTATGTGAAACTGTCATCACACATTGTGAAGACATTGTACTATACACCTATTGGGAGAATCATGCATTATGGCGGAGGCATCAGTCGCCGTAGCGACATCTCTAGTTTTATTTTATTTTATTTTTTTTTTGGGGGGGGGGAGGTTGTCAGATCTGAAATCCTTACATGCTAAGCTTTAAATTGATACACAATTTGCCCTACTTCATCACATGGAAAATATCTTTAAATAAAATATTAGTTAGAAAACTGTAGAGGTTATATTGGCAAAGTTGGCTATATGCGCATTTTTCTTCCTTTTTTTGATATCCAACTTCACACAGATAACATGACGCACCTGGGGGTGTTTCATCAATGTTTGTCAGCGCTGACAATTTGAATCACCACAGTAACAGTCAGTGACCAGAGCATCTCAGCCAATCAAAACCAAGGATTTTGCTGAAATTGTCAGCGCTGACAAACGTTGATGAAACACCCCCCCATATGCATTATGAGACTACAAATATACTTTATACGCCATATATTTCGTGAGTCTAAATTTTCGTGAATTGAGACTTCCCGACGATTAAATGTTTAAATTCGCGATCATGGAGTCCTGTACTGAACAGAAAATGTGTACGCGTACGTCACATTCATATTAGGATCAGAGTCAATATTTTCGCATGTTTTAAATTTCGCGAATAGCAGCTGACTCGCGAAATTCACGAAAATAAAAACCTCGCGAAATATTCGGCGTATACAGTATGCAATTTGCAATGCACCAACAAAAATTTTCAGAAAAGATAACATTGTCCTCATTCAGCTTTACAAACACCATACCTCTAGTTGTTCATGCATGTGTCCATATCTACTTAAGATAGCAATTGAAACAAGAATGAACAGTGTGATGGGGGGGAGGGGAATATTACATTTCTTGAGGTAGCCCTATCAGATTTAATCCTTTTAATACAATTAGCTGTTGGTAAATATTAGTTAATAGACAAAACACATTTGCAGAATTTGCTATTTTTGCAGCAATTACAATCATGTACAATGTAAGTGCTGATGCATGCGAGAGTCTTCTCTAAAATCATAATAAAGTAGTATTGATAACGTACCTGAGACAAGATCAGCATAGGTTGTTTCAGATCAATGCTGGCCATACCAATTTCACCCTGTGCTATACCCCTCCCTTCAACAATAGCTGGAGGATTAATTAAAACACAGAGCAACACATTAATCGTATCTAGGGTTAAAGTTCAAATTACCTTTTGTTTTGCAATGTTTACATTGCAAGTCACAAAGTGACAAGCACCAAAGCCTTTTTTACAATATCAGATTAAGATATTCAATGAATATCTACATTCCAACTGTGTTTCCAATCATTACTATCATTACTTTATCTGATAATGTAGAAATATTTTTTTGCATAGTGGATGCACCAGAATAGGGTCCTTGGGTAAAAAGAAAGAAAGAAAGAAAAGTGAGCTAAATAATGTGATTTATGATTCCTCAAATGTCGAAGACAACTTTTTTGTTCTCCCAGTGGTATTTCAAAGGATACTGACATCCATTAAAATTATCGTTCAACACTCTGTAAACAGGTAATATGCATTGAAGTACATACTTTTCACATTTTAACTTTTTCTTTTACTCTCTGATGGGCACACATCCTTCTAAAGATTACTGTAGGCCATGAATTTTGTACTTTTAAAAACTCAAGTGTGCATTTGGTAGTCAAATTCACTTTTGTCAGACTCTCAAAACACTGACGTTATTCTTGATTGAAGGTAAAACAAACATGATCCTGCTGCATGTTGAGATTTTAAAGCACTTGCATACAAAATATGTGAAGCAGTAGTTACCAACAAGGACGGAGGACTGTGGTACCACTCCCATGCTGGTGCTAGTGCTGCCTAGAGTGGTCACTCTGGACCCAGGCGTCCTTTGACGAGTACTACCAGACATCATGGGGGTGTAGCTCAAGGTCCTTTTTTAAAAGCACATTACTCTTCCAAGTATCACATCAAACTTGTTTCATGGATTACATAGATATGTTGAGAACAAATACTTGGCCCCAAAACACTACAAGGTTGATAGACAAACTGTCATACCACATCACAGAATAACGGAAAGATTAATTACATATAGCAATACTAAGCTATCAAAAACGATGCCAGATAACTAAAAATGGATGCTTGATCCATCATGGATGTTTTTTATTCTCGTCACTTATATTCACGGTATGATAAAGTTGCATATATTTTCCTCATAGTTATACTAGCCTAAAATAAAGTTACAAATCCTCAGGTACACAATTCAATACAATGAATTGATTATACTTTCCTCTAGCCAATTGGAAGATAAAACATATTTCTTACAGAAAATAAGTATTGCTGTAACATGCAATAATTTTCCTGATACTGCATCACAATTTGCTATGCATTCTTATGTGTAGCAGTTTTGTTGAGTAGAAGTGTAGGCCTTCAGGACACCATTTGAATTGTTATTCATCAGCTATACTTGGCAAATTAAATTTGAGTTGGGAAATTATTCTCTATCATAATGCATTGAACTGTCTCACATTATCTCTCACTTTGCATTTCACTTTGCAATCCATACTAAATTTGTTTGATTTGGTGTTGCATTTTTTTTTTTTTTGCATACATCTGATTTGGTTCCAGTAAAAGAGGCATTGACTCTGATCTTTGACTCTTGACCTTACTCCAGAATGTCCTCGATTATAATTTGAACAACACTAGGGAATTTAAATCTACCTTGATGCACTGTTCACTCTAGAATGCCTCCGATGTGAACTTGATGACGTTTCTCCCAAAAGAGATGACGCAGAAGTGCCAGATGTTCTTCCAAGGCCTCCAGATGTACTGACTGTTGTGTTTCTTGTAACTGAGGTGGACGGTCCCACAGTGCTCCAGCCAGAGCCTTGCCCACTCCATGATCTGGGCAATGGAGTCTTTATTCCAGTACCATATATATCAAAATCTGCAGGGAATAAACAGTTTGTTTTTGAAAATTTATATCTATTGCAATACTACGTTGTACCTAGGAACCTGTATCAGACACAAAGTCATGAGACTCTAGTCTTAGTCTGTCTTATTGAACTATCACTTTCAGCTGTCATGATACATGTATGCAGAAAGTTTAGGATACAGCATGATATTGTTTAGATACTGTATTTTGAAGACAGTATCTGTAACTTTGGGTTCTTCTGTGATACCAAGTGAGTAGCATCTAAATCCTACACGTTCCTAGAATTGATACTGTTGAATGTTAACGCTATATACCTTGTAGCAGCAGCAGTGTCTTAAATAAAAATTGAATTTAGCTACACTATCTAGATATCCAAGTTACTGGATTGTTAGATCAAGTAAAATCTATGATACTCAGACAACATTTCCTCCAACTCAAAGACCTAGATTCTATTATGTCGTTAGGCCATGTAATAGAACCACCTTGCTTCTAGACCTACTCTAGATCTTACATTACTGTACGCTTACAGATAGATGTTTAGTAGCCCGACCAGACGCTGTTAGTACGCTGTTGCTACTTACAGCGACTGGGCTGTGTACAGTTAGATGTTTAGATACCTGGTACTCTACTGAATGCACGCTTTAAAGGTAGGGAATCCCATTTGCATGCCTTAAATGAAGAGTTGTATGAATACAGTGGTATGTTGAAGAGAGTATCATTTTAGGAACTCCCATAAAGTATTGAAAGTGGAAGGTAACATTTAGTACATTTTATTGACCGTTAGATTTTGAATTGAATTTTTTTTCGGGGCTCACCGTAAATTCCACTACATTACTAGGCTAGCTTTGCAGACCCATGCACTGCATGTGTGTCCATCATGTATATTTTGTGAAGAAAGTTCATCAAAACTTACAAACATTCTTGTCACACACTCTATATGTTACCACATCAGCTCTTATACTTTTAGATTTGTGTTTATAGATAAAAAATACAGAAGACTGCAACAAAAAGGCTTAAGTGTGTCTGACACAAAGAACTACCTAGTGTAGTTGAGTTTTGTGCATTATTCATATTGTAGATAACTGTTGACTTCCAAATTTCTCAGCAGTGGCCTAAACAAGTCCCCTGAGGTTCATATATAATGTTTTGCTGCATTTTGGGGCAAGGTCTGTAAAAGATATCCCCTACCTTTAAGTTCAAAAGCCTCTCACTTCTGCATTTAGCTTAGGGTCTAGTTCCAGATTCTGTTGATGTTTCACTTCCTTCTTTTTCTGGTTCGATCAGTCTGCCTCCTTCAAAGTTCAATCAAGTGCATGGTGTAAACTATAGAGGAGTTGGGCTAACTGCTACACAGTCAGTGCAAGTAAAAATCATGGGTGCATGCAAGGGGGGTCGGGGGGGTCGGGAGGGTCGTACGTACGACCCCCTCCCCCAAATTTTCAAAAGGTCCACTTTTTGTAAAAGACATTTTTGTTTTTTTGAGGGCTTTTTACCCTATATACAACAGGAAAAGAAGTGACCAGGTGGTGTTTCAGCAAACTGTCAAAAACCTTGTAAATTTCATAACCTAGTTTTAATGCCATACCTGGTACCTTATTTCTAAGCTGCACTACCATAACCATACCGAAAAGTCACTTTTGTATGCACCAAATGCCCCATTTTAAGATATAAGATTCAAAAACTCCCTACCGTGGGAGGGGGGACACCCTCCCCCGCTTGGTCGCTCCGCTCCCTCGCAAATGTAAAAAAAAAAGGTCCAAAAATTTTGATTACGCCCCCCCCCCAAGGCCTCTACTCTAACTTAATGTTATATATTTTTCTAAATCAACAGTCAGAACATACACTACATAGGGCATGTGGGGCGCCTATGGTGGGGACTATATAACGATTATAGGGCATAATCATGATATAGTCCCCACCGCAGTGCGCGTGCACCCGCGGACTAGGGTTAGGGTATAGGGTTAGGTAGGGTTGTATTTAATACGGACACGCAGCGGTGGGGACTATATCACGATTATACTTCTCTCATTCAAGAGTCATTGCCATTCCTTCGACAATTTATTTTGACTAGGGTCCTAATTGACCTTGTTCCAGACCAGCTAGAATCTAACGTTAGACAACTGTTAACAGGTATTAAACCTTTTTAGAAGATAGGGCGTTCATGTGTTAGATCCATTTACTGTTACTAGTGTTAAGTGTTAGAATTTTATTCACTTTTTCTGACTATCTTGACACCACTATTACTGGAATCACTAGGATCTACTGACTATGATTGCAACTTTATTGGCGCACGTATGACGTAATGCCAACAATCGAGCGTCTAGACCCTGTTCTGGTGCAAGTCTAACGTTAACAAGTTAGAAGTTCTCATTTCATCGTGCCCGTCATCGACGATCCCATCCTTACTGTACTTCGAATTCTTCATTGTCGTCCTGATTCTCTCTCCTCCGTCTGTTCTGATTACTCGCTGTAGGGCGAGTAGGAACAATATATTGTGACTTCAGTGATTTGCAATAGCAGTTCAGCTGTTCCTGGTAGTGGTGGTCTGGATGGAGAGCTAAAAAAAGAGGTGTCTAAAAATACGATCCATCCTTTCACGTATTTAGGCGGTGCACCGATTATCAGGTACCGGTATATCGTCCGTCCGGCGGCGGCAGTAGTGTGGTACTAGTAGACTGTTGCGATGCGGTAACCCCTGATCCCTTTCACCATGTACCAGCTCAGGAAGAAGCAGGGAGCGGAGGGACACCTCCCTACCATAGAGATATATACTAATTAGTATACATCTCTATGCTCCCTACTTTGCTCACACGTCCACGCACCACAACGCACAGGCACACCTAGTACCTCGAGTAGTAACTACAATTGTACACTGTACTACACCGCTTGTTGCGCTAGGATACTAATAGTGGGGTGGCTTAGTGACAAATATACTGATAATCGTGACACGCCGGACAAAAGTGTCATTTTTTCCTCAGACATTTGTATATATATGAGGATCAAAATTAGGGGGTGCTCCAAGAAATCCGCTAACAGAAAAAATGAGAAAATGCCCTTAATTTGTACATAACAATAATGTCTGAATTCAAAGACTATACACAGGGCATTCGCCAGGTTTCTGTACAATGCAATGCAATGTACATGGTTGCTAGTCTTAAAATTCAGACCCATAATTCGACATATTATGTGCATGTTACCAATAATACACCATTTTTACTGGTGTTCCTATGGTAGCAGGTGGTTAGTCTGTGTTGCAGACCTGAGGGAGGTGTGTTGGAATAGTCCAGTTTTCTTAAGCACCTTTTCATTAAATAATTTGATATAATTTCTGGTAAAGGATTTTTTTTTAGTACTGTCTACCTCCTGTAGAGAAATGGCAAAGAGTGACATGTGACTCTGGCTCAGATACTTTAAATCTTGGGCAATGACTTAGCCAGGTGTAGGACTATGTCACAGCTCATTTTTTTCTCCCAGAACTACTAGTTTACCAGTAGAAGAGCTGCATATTCCATTGAGAACTTAAGGTTTTGGGTATTACCCTACATATTTCCTAACAAATTTAACCTGTTTCCTCCAAGATTGTGTGAATTCCATAGGTTTAGCGCAGGGATTACCTGGTTCCCGTAAGCAATTTTTATAGTCCGCACTTCCCCTCTCTATATGTTTCTTATTTCTTATGGGGGTTATTCAAATGTTTAAAAAGGTTAAAAGTTTGTTTTCATAGATGAAGTTGAATTTAGACAATTTGAATATTCTTAAAAATATATTGATATTTGTAATTTCACTCATAAAGACTTCAAGCGGTTTGAATATTTTTGGTCTGATAGCTATGTATAGACATGTTATTAAAAAGTAAAAGCAATGTTTGATTGGTTCACATTATCCAAAGAGGGTGGGATGTAGTTGGCTGGTGAACAAAGTCTATGGGGGAGTTTAAAAAGTTGATAGAAATAAAACAAAATCGGCATAGAGCAGAATCTAAATCACAATACAATATGACAAATTTCCCGACCCCAAAGGCGGTTGATTCTATGATGCTTTATGTCAAAATACATTCCACCCAAAATACATGTGATTGACAGGAGGAAAAAGTATAGTACATTAAAAACAATATAGTTCAACTGACCCCATTAGTCCAGCAGCATAATGAAATGATTGTTAAGTTTTATCGCCTTGTCAATTGAAGATGATGTTACATAATGACAATTATCAAAGTTAGCTAGATCTACTAGTATATCAAGAAACCAAAAAGAAGGGGTGGGGTGGGGAGAGAAGAATGAAGTAAGTTATTAGTATCTGTAGTTTTGGTTTTCAGTACAGCTGTATATTCATTTTAATTTCCTTAATTTCCGTTAGGTCATCATGGATTGGAGCATTTGTGTACTAGTAATCTGCCAGGAACAAACACAAGAAAAACTTAAAGGTCCTATATATACACTTTTGGGAGAGTGACTTGAAAAAAATGTTCAGGATATCACATTTTATGCATAATATGTGTAGGTCTGGGGCATTTCATGAAGCATTTTGTCTGACAAGTTGTCGGACAAATTTGCTCTCTGCCAATCAGATGCAAGGATTTCTGTAGTTTGTAACAGTTTGTCAGAAAAATATTTGACCAAACTGCTTCATGAAATGCCCCCCCCCCCTGTTGTATCACAAGACATCCTACCATATACAGTTTTTGCAATCAAAGCAAACATGTAAAGAGATATCAGTATTTTTCTCATTAAAGCATAAATGCGGACGGTTTAGTCTGGAAACATGTTATCATAGAAATATTGTTCACATTTTGTGTTATTGACAATACTTAACATTGATTATACAGATTCATTTTTACAGAGGTTCTTTCTATCCGTAACTCACACTTAAGAATAATTTTCAAGCACTAATTTTGGGGTTTTGCCTTTAATTATCCACAAAAAGGAGGACTCAATGCATAAAAGGTGTATGCTTTATTTTGGGAAAATGTTGAGGAGATCAGGAAAATTATATATATTGATGTAGATTTTGGACCTGAAGGAGCAGGTGAAGCATTTTTAAGAAACAATGCCTTGTGGCATCGTTCTTATCATCAAAAATTGATAATGACAAACTCAAATGAAAATTGGAGGGGGGAAGAAAAGACGAACATATTGACATGAGACAGCTTGGTAAAGATTAAACGCTAAAATAGACAATGCAGCCTCTTTTCTCAGTTCATACTTATCCAGAGTGTGTGCTTTCTTTCCAGTACCGGTATTATTATTTAGATAGGTTAGGGGAATCCCTTTGAATTGTGTGATACATCATTTTAAAGCTTACAGTCTGCTCTTTTGAGGACAAGTCCACCTTCATGCACACATGGATTCAGTGAATACAACAATATTAGTAGGACACATCACAGAAAGCTTGGAAAAATCGTACAATCCGTTCAAAAGTTATGATTTTTAAGGTATCTGCACAGTCGCGGCGGGATGAAAAGACTACCACAGTGCATGATGTCACATGCGCACATTCTAAGGAAAATAAAATGAGAATTTCACAAAACCATACTTTTTGAATAAAGTTCACATAGTTTCTTTGACTTGCTACTGACGTATGTCAAGGGTAATATTATTCCCCCTGCCTTCTGAAAGAGAAGTTGAGTATCCTTTTGTAAGCGAAAATAATTTATGTTGAATTGTCTTTATTCATTCTTTATATCATTGTACACATGTGACATTACAAGGTATAGTAGTCTTCTCATCCAGCCTCGACTGCATGAGCAGAAACTTCAAAAATTCATAACTTTAGAACGGATTGTCCAATTTTCCTCAAACTCTCACTGATGTGTTCTACTATTGTTGCTGCATTCACTCAACCCACATGCTATAAAGGTGACAAATCTTTGTCTGGCGACTTTTTTGTTGATCAATTATACCAACCCTGATGGAAATCTCTTCAAATTCATAAGTTCTGAAGTCTCCTTTAAGTTTAACCAAAATCTATATATGTAGTTGCCATGGCAACATACCACTTAACACTAATGAAAAGTATTTCAAACCTGTATACATCCCGTCGATCAGTTGTACCTATTCAAATGGAATCTCTTCCAAACTGGAAAATAGCCTCCTGTAACTAACTTCAATTAAAAACCCTAGTTTTGGGTTGCCATGGCAACGCACAAATCAACAATTATATTTGACCCCTGGTTTATACTCTTAGTACCTTCTATACAACATTCATATCAAATTTTGTGAAAATTGAATCTTCCTACCTGGAGAAATAAACAAAAACATGATTTTTAGAAAAAGTTCATTGACCTTTGACCTTTGACCTTTGGAAAATTCACTCCAAATTCAATCAAAATATTTTACTTGTTCTCAATATTCTTCCTGCCAAGTTTTATCCAGATTTGATATTCCTGACCTGAGAAATAGCCAAAAACCTGTTTCACAAATAAAGGTCATTGACCTTTGACCTCTGACCTCCTTCCCAGCATCAATTTTCTTGGAGCACCCTATTTTTTGAGAAGGTACATCATGAAGTACCTTTGGTGAAAAAATCATGCTTTTGTCCGCCGTGTCACGATAATTTCACTAAGCCACCCCACTATAATTACACGTGTACTCAACGTTAGCTCTCGGCGTCGCGAAGGTTTTATACTAGTGGTACCAGTGGGTCCTACTAATTGACGCAAACTAATGCGAACTAATGCAAA